>NC_139720.1:209427336-209883759 GCF_964211835.1 Anser anser | reverse complement strand
CGCAGTCCCGCAGCAAGTGATCACCAAGATTAAAGAGCTGCTTTTTCATCACCCCTAATGACACCTCAAGCCCAAAAGACACCATCCAGTCACCTCCTCGGTCCAATGCCATGCCATATTCTGTGATTCTGTGGTAAGAAAGCCACGGGACCGGCTGTGAAACCCAGCTTTCTATTTCTCCGCAAAGTTTCCAGGTCGCCCTGGAAACCCTGCACACCTTTTAAACATTTCAATTGCAAAGTTGCAAAGAGGCAGCTTTGGCTCCCTTCGCATGCGGAGCATTTTTTCAGTTAAAATCCAGCTGGTCCCACAGCACATTCTGCATTTTCTTTTGTTAAATGCAGCTAAACTCTTTGAGCAGCTGTAGGAAATTATTTCCCTTCTCCTTTACCCTTCCACCTGGTGTCATGTGCCAGAGAATAAGTCCAGAGAGAGACTCCCTTGGGAGACCTGGATTCCCAAAGAAAAAGTAGGAGGGAAGAGAGGGTGATGTACACCCTCTGGACCTCCAGCCAGATGAAATCTGCGTTATCCAACCCCAATTGGTCCCCGCGTTGACACCAGCTAACCGAGCTGCTCCTGATTTACACCAGCACGCAGCCCTGCGCCAGGGCACCCAGCCTGGGGAAGGGAAGAGGTCTCCCATCCGAGCTGGCTCGCAGCGGGTGGCAGACCCGAGAGCCTTTGCCCCCTTCCAGCCATCCCTACCAGGTCTCGATGATTTGCAGCTCTTCCCAGATGTTTGCCCTTTCACGGGTTATTTGCTCCCGGGACGACCTCCCTGTTCACACGCCGGGCAAGCTCGCGGAAAGAAAGAGAGGCTCCTTTCTCCCGTTTGCTATGGAAACAGCCCTTTATCCGAGGCATTACAAATGCTCAGCCGCCAGCTCCCTCCCACCAGCCCCCGGCTCCAGCAGCCCCACCGGCCACCCACCGCTCACGTCTCTCCCCAGCTCCCCTTCCTCCCCTCAACAGGTGACGGCAAACTTCTCTGGCAGGGGTGCCAGAGTGAAGCCGGACTCCTAAACTCCTTTTTCTCTCCAAGAAGTCACCGGGAACACCCCCATTTGCAAATAATCCCCTTTTGTTCCCTCTTCTCCCCATCCTCCTGCTTTTCGGGCTTTGTTTCTCTGCCACCCAGGCAGCAGCTGCGACAATCACCCCGCTGTCGGACGCCAACCAACACTCTCAAAACTCCGAAGAATACAAGAAAAGTCCTAAAAATCCACCTTCCCCCTCGCAAAGCTAACTTTTAGGGCAGGCAGGAACGGGCAAGGAGGTATGCATTTCACATAGGTGGGGGGAATCTTTAGCACGAGGACGTTGGAGGTAACTCACCTCGCCGGGACGCACATGGAGGGGTTATTTTTTGCTTTCTGCTGCTCTTGGATCGCTGTGTCCTCTGCTCGTGACACTCAGGACCCGAATGGTGGCACCGCTGTGTGACACCCAGTGTTAGGGAGGCTGCCGGAGCCGTCCCTCCCACCGTAGGAGGGGCCACGTGAGGCTTCATAAATTCAGCCCCCGAGGCTGGGAAAATTAAAATCCCATCATGGGATGGGGGCATGGCTCCTGGAGGAGCTGGGGACTCGTGGGTGAAGCCGGGTTTGATCCGTCCCACGCCCTGCCCACCCAGAATGTGAGAGGCTGGTGTTGAAACGCTGCCCTGGCAGAATTATGTGTCCGCAGGTTGGGATTCGAGGAGATATCCCAAAGGCGATTTGGGCAAGACATCGCTGATCTTCAGAATTAAAACTAACAAGCTTCCTCCTGGAAAGCATCTCCTGCAGCCATGAGCCCGGGGCATGAAACTGTAGCACACAATTTCTGAGCAGCCCCAGATGCAAACAGTGCTTATTTTATTTTATTTTATTTTATTTTATTTTATTTTATTTTATTTTATTTTATTTTATTTATTTTTTATTTTGCAATGGTTTTTGGCTTTAAGATCTTAATCCTATTAGAGACATAACTCCCTTTGGAGGGGGTGAGGGGCAGATCAGTGCAACAAAAGCAGTTTGTGCGGTTGAATTTTGTAACTTCCAATGCATGGTGGCCTTTCGGAGGGATATCCGTGAAGTTTCTCAGGCTATAAGGCTTACCTTACACAGCTCCAACTTCTATTTAGTTCTCCACTGCACAAGAGGCCAAAAAAAAAAAATCCCCCCCTTGCCCCAAAGGGCTGCCTGAAATGCCACCACTGCAGGCATCACTTTTTACACTGGGATTTTTCCTGTTGGATGAAGAGAAGGTCCCTGAAAAGAAAATTCAGCAAACTGCTGTCTAAATGGAGAGGAGAAGAAGGGGGCAGAAATGATGGCCCAGTGTTTTTTAGGCAGATCACATTACAAATATAAACTTTTGATTAGAAGATGGGCCACAGAGATGACAGCCTGATTCACTCTGAAACCTAATGACGAGCAAAGGGCATATAACAGTTCCACTGTAAAAGCAGTACTGGTAATCCTTGGGTAGCACTAGATCCTACAGTACCATCATTTTCCTTTGGAGTTAGAATATTAAATAATGAGGGAGCCACAAAAGGTTGCTGAAGGCAGAAGCAGCTGTTTCTGTTGCTGCTTGTTTCTATTCCTGACCACCTTCAAGCTAACACTCAGCTGGCTGGGGTAGAGGCACGGCGTGGGGCTGTGTGCAAGCCTGTAGATAAATTACTTGGTTTATGGTCTGATTTCTGGAAAACTGATAGTGAGGGCAGGGAAGGGTGAGACTGAGAAGCCTGATGGCACTGATACGATGTAGGGAGCAGCAAGAGCAGCTTCCCCAGGTACCTGACAGGTGGGTGTCCAGCAGTTTTAGTCTCTGGGGTTGATGTGCTGGATTATCCTCCTGAGCGGTGTGCTTGTGGCTGTGCTGAGCCCAGTTTCACTGCGGTCCTTGCCCGGGCTGCCTTTCCTCCAGCTGCTGCATCCTCAAGGTGTGGACAGGCTCCATGGGGTATGTGGGGAAAAAGGGGACAGGGCTGAGCAACATCATCAGCACAAAACTCCTCCCTGCAGCAAAGGGCAGACCATGAAAAAGGAAAGGACCATCACTGAAAACACAACCAAAGCCCTACCCCAAACCAGCAAATACCCCTGCTTCCCCCCCCCCCCTCCAAAATACCAGCGTGCTTTTGCATCCTGCCCTTTCCTCTGGGTGCAGAGACGCAAAGCCCTCGGTTTGCTCTGCGATCACCTGGCAGATGACGTAGGGGCAGGGCGGGGGCTGCTCTGCCTGCGGTATCTTTGGCTCAGAGTTCAGCAGCTTATCTCAACCAGAAAATCCTTGCCCGGTGTCCCGGCCGGTGTCCCAGCCCTTCCAGCAGCTGACATTGAAGGGAGAGCAAGCGAGCGGGGTTGTTATCACGCTCCACGTGATGGACCTCATCCAGACCTGCTTTGCACCAGGACCTGCTGGAGCCCTGCCCTGAGGTTTATGAGCCCATAAAGAGGGCATCTGTAACAGCCCGGCTCGGGGATATCAGCCTTGAACTCCGCTGAATTTTGCCTCTATTCGTGTCAGGAGAAGATAAAACCGCGGGGGGAACGGCACAAACAGGGAGCGCCGGGAGCAGGGACATCTCGGTGCCCAGGTGCCTGACTAGATGCAGAGTCCCGGGCTGCATTTTGGTGAGAAATAATCACATTTTCATCCTACCACTGTCCCCCAGTGGCTTGGGACATTTGTATCGATGGGGTCGGTCACCCCTGGGCTGAGCTTGTGTCCCCGCTCCGTAGGGTTGCACAAGGAGCTGCTGCGGAGCCTTGACAGCAGGTGACTCGTGCAGGGAGCGAGGTCCCCGTAAGATTAACCACAGAAACTGCAGTGTTTATGGGCAGGAACGATACAGGAGGAGGGCAGGAGGGGACTTCAGCCCCTGCTCTCCCCTGGGGTTGTTCTCCTGTGGCAGCAGGCAAGTCTGCCTTTTGCAGGGAGCTGTGTCCCACCGAAAGGCAGAAGGTCCAGTTAGCGATGGGCTGGGGGTGGAAAGGAGCAGGGGTTCAGTAAGGAGAAGCACAAAGTCCTGCAGCAGGATGTGCTGGGGGCCCCCAGCTGGGCAGCAGCTCTGCAAAAATGGACCTGGGGGTCCTGGTGGGCACCGGGTGGAACGGGAGGCAGCCACGTGCCCTTGGCACTCAGAGGCCTCGTGGTCTTCTGGGCTGCCTGGGGCAGAGCAGGGCCGGCAGGCCGAGGGAGGTGATCCTTCCCCTCTGCTCAGCGCTGCTGAAGCCGCCCCTGCAGTGCTGGGCCCAGCGCTGGGCCCCCCAGCCCCAGCCAGAGCTGGGCACCCTGGGGAGAGCCCAGCGCAGGGCCCCCGAGGTGCCGAAGGGCCTGGAGCACCTCTGCCGTGAGGAGAGGCTGCGAGAGCTGGGGCTGCTGGGCCTGGAGCAGAGGAGGCTCCGGGGGCTGCCAGCCATGGCCACCGGCACTGCCGGGAGGTGTCGAGAGGCCGGAGCCAGGCTCTGCTCAGGGGTGCCCGGGGCCAGGCCCAGAGGCCCCGGGCAGAGATACCTCCAGACCCTCGACACGGGGCATGTCTGAATGTAAAGACTCTGAGGGCAGCTTCACGCTGAGCAAAGGAGGAGCAAAGCCCATGTAGACGTGCCAGAGGTTTCTTCTAGAGCCCGTGACCTGCTGGCTGCACACCTTACCCAAAGCGACAGAATTTAAACTCAAAAATCAGCTTTAGGCAGCCAGGCAGTTTCTCCTGAGCCCTGGGACTTACAGCTGGGCTTTGAGCATCTTCTCCTAATGAGCTACATCCCTCGGGCAGGCAGCCAGCTGGGACCACACAGATTTATCCTACAGCCCAATGCAACACCCAGCTACAGGGAGCACAAATACAGGCTGTGGTATGGCCAGGGAAACTTTCACACTGCACCCCAAAGCTCTCCCTCCCACAGCAACAAGCGCTCTGCCTCTTGTAACTCCATTGCCTACTCTCCTTCATGGGGCTGGTGCTGCTGCATTGTGGTCCGGCTTGCATGGCATTACAAAAAAAGGGTGAAAGCCTGTCCTCTCCTTTCTTCTTCTCTGTTTCATGGCTGTCTTTTAGTCATCATTTTGCTCTTTCCCAGCAGAAACTAGGAGTTTGCAATGCAGGTCAAACAGGAGGATGCAACTTGTGATAACCCAAAGGTCCAAGGAAGTCTCAGTGAAGCAGATTCAAGGAGCAGCGAGGAATGAAAACCCCTGGGAAAAGCTCAGGAAAATGCCAAACGTTTCTGTGCCTGAGCAGAGTGAGGTGGGGGAGACACCGCTGGATGTCGGGAAAAGAACACAGAGAAGTTTTGCTTTGTTTTCTGCCTGCTCTGCTGCTCTGCACTGCCTCCTGCCTCACGCTCCTCCAGATTCAGTGGGTCAATCTGGACCAAGGCGTTTGTCCCTTCTCTGGTGGCCCCCGGGTTATAGGGACACCCTGCTACACCCAGCAGGGACGTCACAGCGAGGTTCCCCCACCCCTGGGTTACAAACCCCATGGCTGGGCGCCCTTTAGGGACCAGCACCAGCTGCTCCTGAGCCCCACTGAGTTTGGAGGGGCTCAGATTTGGTGCTCCAGTTTCGATGTTTCCAACAGCCCAGGCTGTGCTTGGTGGCACTTGACCTCTCCAGAGGCTTCTCACCCTTCTGCCCATGGCCCTTTATGGCACAATCCCAGTGTGCTCGAGTCCTGGAGACCACTAGAGGACTTTAGCTTGAGCAGGACAGGGGAAGCCACCTTGCACTCATCCCATAGCTCTAAGCAGGCCCTGATGCTGGTGCCAATACCTATCAAACCCACCAGCTGTCACAGCACAGTGGTGACAGGTCCCTTCCCTCTAATCACGCTTAGTGAGTATGGGGCCACCAGAAGGCCCCGTTAGACCTGGGGAAGCACGAGGGCACCTGCAGGCACCCACCCTGCTGATGCTCAGACATGCACCCTGGGGGCTCTTCTCTTCTCTTCTTTCTCTCTCTTCTCTTCTCTTCTCTTCTCTTCTCTTCTCTTCTCTTCTCTTCTCTTCTCTTCTCTTCTCTTCTCTTCTCTTCTCTTCTCTTCTCTTCTCTTCTCTTCTCTTCTCTTCTCTTCTCTTCTCTTCTCTTCTCTTCTCTTCTCTTCTCTTTCTCTTCTCTTCTCTTCTCTTCTCTTCTCTTCTCTTCTCCTTCTCTTCTCTTCTCTTCTCTTCTCTTCTCTTTCTCTTTCTCTTCTCTTCTCTTCTTCTTTTCTCTTCTCTTCTCTTCTCTTCTCTTCTCTTCCCTTCTCTTCCCTTTCTCTTCTCTTCTCTTCTCTTCTCTTCTCTTCTCTTCTCTTCTCTTCTCTTCTCTTTCTCTTCTCTTCTCTTCTCTTCTCTTCTCTTCTCTTCTCTTCTCTTCTCTCTCTTCTCTTCTCTTCTCTTCTCTTCTCTTCTCTTCTCTTCTCTTCTCTTCTCTTCTCTTCTCTTCTCTTCTCTTCTCTTCTCTTCTCTTCCCTGCTCTGCTCTCTTTTCTCTGCTCTCTCCTCTCCTCTCCTCTCCTCTCCTCTCCTCTCCTCTCCTCTCCTCTCCTCTCCTCTCCTCTCCTCTCCTCTCCTCTCCTCTCCTCTCCTCTCCTCTCCTCTCCTCTCCTCTCCTCTCCTCTCCTCTCCTCTCCTCTCCTCTCCTCTCCTCTCCTCTCCTCTCCTCTCCTCTCCTCTCCTCTCCTCTCCTCTCCTCTCCTCTCCTCTCCTCTCCTCTCCTCTCCTCTCCTCTCCTCTCCTCTCCTCTCCTCTCCTCTCCTCTCCTCTCCTCTCCTCTCCTCTCCTCTCCTCTCCTCTCCTCTCCTCTCCTCTCCTCTCCTCTCCTCTCTTCTCCTCTCCTCTCCTCTCCTCTCCTCTCCTCAGGGCTAACCAAACATTAAAGCACATTCCTGAGAGCATTTTCCAAACGCCCCTTGAATGCTGGCAGGCTTGGGGCATCAACCACCTCCCGAGGAAGCCTGTGCCAGTGTCTGAGCACCCTCATGGTAAAGAAAATTTTCCTGCTGTCCAGGCTGAGCCTCCCCTGGCACAGCTCCGTGCCATTCCCACGTAACCCAACGTCGGTGCCCAGGGAGCAGAAGCCAGTGCCTCTCTCTCTGCATTCCCTCCTCAGGGAGCTGCAGGGAGCAGCGAGGCCACCCCACAGCCTCCTCTTCTCCACCCAGGTGCCCTCAGCCTCTCCTCTCAGCACCTGCCTTCCAGCCCTTTCCCCACCTTTGTTCCCCTGCTCCGGAGGCGCAGGCACTCCTCAACGCCCAGCTCTCAAGGTGAGGTGCAGGACGCCTCCTCCAGACCGTGGCACAAACCTCGACCAGATGGAGGTGGAGGACGTGGGATGGTGGCCAAGGACCGTGCTGGAGCACCACAACCATCTCCTGATGCCTGCTGGGGTGTGCTGCCTGCCTTCAGCCTCCAAACTTGGAGCCTTGCAGTGGCAGCAGGGGAACACAAAGAGGAATTATCCCCAGTGCAGCTGCCCGGAGAGGGCAGCACAGCCCCAGGAATTGGAGGGGAGCAGCCAGGTTAAGCCCGGCAAGCTCATGGAGTTCAAGCTCTAAATTCTCCCAAAAGATGAGCCTCGGGACCAAAACTTGGGACCCTTCTGGGCAATAAAAATCAGGGATGCAGGAAAAACATCACTTATATAAAGTGCAGCAGTTTTCCCTGATGCTTGCGATAATAAACCTCTCTTCCTCTCTTGTACCTACCAGCGTATTGCCTCTGCTCCTGCTCATTCCCCCCACTTCGCTCCCAAATAATAAGACCCTGCAGAACTGTTCCCACCAGTGAAAACGTTAAATTTAGGTATGAAAAAGTAAAAGTTTAAAGATCCAGGGCAGGTTTTGTGAGTCCCAGTGCATATTTAGCCTTGGGACACCCCTCTGAGATAATCAGAGGTACATTTCCCTCCCGTGCAGGTGGAAAAAAAAGGCAGCAGTGGGATGAGAGGACTGGGGTTGGGAAGCATTTTGCAGCCACGAGGTTTCAACCAGGAACTCTGCACAAGCTCCTCTCCTTTGCCATGGGACTAAAATAAAATAAAATAAAATAAAATAAAATAAAATAAAATAAAATAAACACTCAAGTAATGGTGTTGAGGGAAATACTGGCAGAGCCACCAGCCCCGTTACCACTTTTTCAGGCACTTTTGGGGTACGTTACCAGGCCCTCCGGTCTGCCTGGTGCCTGGCTTTGTGAAGTTTCACGAGGGGAGCAGCAGGATGCAGGATGACACAGTTTGGCTGCCTGGCTCTCATGGGACAAGGACATGGACATGGGATGCACATCGCAGCAGTGCCACCAGCAACTAGTTTGCCAGCTCCCCCTTCCAGATGTTCCCTTTTCTTCCAGCTCCCCCTCCGACGTGGGGCTCAGCACCCAAATGGCTTGTGAGAGCTCGGCAGGGCTCCCAGCGCCAGGAGGCTGAGCTGGGAAAGTCCTCTTCACGTTAGGCTTGGTTTCTTGGACTTCCAGCACCCAGCTCTGCCCTACAGCCACAAGCGGATAAAATCCTACAGCAGGGGGCTTGTGGGGGCACACGTGTCCTCCCCTTAATATTCCTTAACCCAAGCTGGGACGAGGCACTTGCACAATTATGTAGGTGATAAACTCCTGCTCTTGTCATCAGCCTCACCCTACTGACCCCACATGTAAAAGTGATGCTGGGGAGGGCAGCTTTAGGGACCGATCCCAAATCCTCCCCCGTTTCCTCCTCTGCACCTGGAGCCGCAGACACCAAGCTCTACCTGGGGAGACAGCAAGCAGCCAGGAGGGTCAATTTCACCACCTGCCTCCTCCTCTTCCTCCTCAAGCTGGGCTCTACATCCTGCTTCCACACTGGTGTTTCTCAGAGCATTAATGACTTCCAAACAGGTGAAAATAAGCAGTAGAAATCACACTTTCTGCATCAGCTTTCAGTGTAAAGTCACTTTGCTCTATCAAGTAAGATCTAATTAAAACAGATCAGAGAAACACAACTCCTTCAAGCACCCCCCCATTCATTTCTGCAAGCGTCATTGAAACAAAGGGGAGGAGAAGCAGGTCATTCATTCTGGTTTTATTTAAGGTTTCAGTTTTGCTTTCTAAATGGCTGAGCTGACCCTAACAAACCGGGCACTACCGGAGAGTTACACCAAGGCAGTACAAAGAAAGAGAAACACATTTTCCAGCTGATTTTAAAACGGCAAAGGCTCTTGTTATTTCCCAGCAGGACCAGACACACAGACACCTGGCAGCAGGTCAGATTAGCTCCAGCTCACTTAGCATGAGTTGTTGCTCAAAGACATAAGGCTCAGTCCTCACTCTGAGCACCCCTTCATTGCACAGGAGCCCCCCGCTCCTTTCTGCTCCCAAACAGGATGCCTCAATCCACCGTAGGCTGCTCCAGCATCCTCCAAATTCCCTCAGCAGTTGGGAAACTGAGCTTTTACCTTTTGCTTCCACCTACACCTGCAACCATCCTCTTCCTCAGACCAACACCATCCTCTGTTGCCCTCCCACCCCTTTCCTGGGGGCATCCATTTCGGCTGCAAGTTTCCGTCCAGCCCCCGCCGGCATCGCTGTTCTGCCACCACCAGCGGCAGCTCCCTGCTTCTCCAAGACCCCAGCCTTGATGCTGAGAGCCGTCATTAGCAGCAAACCATGAGATCCGCCCTAGGACATTATCTGTACGCTCAATCCAGTGCGTTTACAACCCCAAAATACATCCACGTGTTCTCTATTACTATCAAAATAAGCCACTGAAAAGTCTCCGTATTTTATGCTAGGGAGACAAACAGACTCAGCCTTCACCTTTGACAGCTTCCATATGAAAGATGCTGGGGAATCTGTAAGCTCATAATTAAGAAAGGCGTTCAGATACGTACCATTCTTCTTGGACTTTGGGCTGGACCTTTCACTGCCAGCTGAGCTCAGCAAACTTGAAGTACCAGCAGCCTACAGGCCACTTCAGCCCATCCTTGCATGGTAAATATCATCTGGTGATACCAACCCGTGATACCTTGACACAGACACGTTAGGATACTAACGGAGATCTCAGCTCAGAAGCGATCTCAGCTCAGCCAGCCCCTCTCACCCAAACTCTTGGCCCCACTGAACTTAAATCAATCATTTGTTTAAATAAAACCTAGGGCTACAGTAACACAACTCCATATCAGCTCTTTAAATATAAGAAGCTTGAAATGCACCAGCTGCTTCTTAAATACGACAATCTTCAGTGCTTTGGAAAAAAAAGAGATGAGTTTTACCTTCCGCCACCACCAGGAGCTCTGGGAGCTGTAGCACATTGTGCCATTTCGGCACCTAACCTGATGGGGTTGCTGAGGATCCCATAAAAACAAAGCAGGTTTTCAGGATGGATAGTCAAACAACTGAATATTTCATATTCTAATATAGAAGAGAGAATCTAATAATCAAATAAATAATTAAGGGCTGCGATTAAAAATGGTTCAGACTCAGTAAAATTAGTTCATACTGTAGGTATATTAAAATATATTTTAAAATGCTACCAAATCAGTTCTCTTCTCTTGGAAGTTGCGTTCAAATCCCAGCAGTAAGGATGTTCTCAGAAAAAAAAATAAGAATTATTAAGTCAGACACTTGTGCTAACAGCTCTCTGTAGTGACCAGAAAGTGCTGTAAAAGGCTATGCAGCAGCTGCCACCAGTGCTGAAGCTGAGCGATGCCCAGATGAACCTAAGAGTAGAGAAAAGGATCCATCTCTGGACAAAAAAAATGTATCTCATTCTCCTAAACTAACTAAATTCTTTTATTTATCTTTTTATTCAAGATTTCTGAGACCATGAAAACACGATGCATCTGTTAACTTGGAACTGGGGCTAGGCACACAGTAGCAAGTCAACTTCTTTCTCATCACAGGTTGGTAAAATAAAAACAGGAGAAGATGACAGGTCTACAGCCGCTGTCTTACAGCTTCCCAGAGCACAGCTCTCAGTCCTTACCAAACCAGTAAGGACCAATCCACAGTCGAAGTCAATGAGACAGAAGATTCCTTTCCAATAGGCAACATTGCAGATTCCTTTCCAATAGGCAACAGAGAATCCAGCAGAGTAACTTAAACACAAGTCACCCTTTTTACCATTTTTCCTCCTGCAGAAAAATAAGCTCACGGATTTGCTCGCAGGTAGGGCACATCTGCATTACCGCTCTCACCTCAAAGGGGTGTCAAGGATGGAGTGGGAAGGGAAGGCGAAGGGAAGTCAGCAACACTCAGTACATTCATGGATCAGGTTTAATCCTGTGCTGTCAAAAAATGTCAATTGATGGGTCAATAAGACCAGAGCAACATTAGATTTTAGATCAAGTGAGCTCTACCCCATCATTCCTTCCACCGCACACATGGCATTTTGAGACTTGCATAGAAAATAAAACCAAACTCCTCACCAAAGAGAATTATCCGAGGGCAGTGGCCTTCCCTTTCCCGATCTCCACCCCAGCCCCAAGCAGAGGAGCTCATCAAGAGATCAGGTTCCCCCCAGGGCTGGCAGCTTTGCTGCTCTGCCCAAGGAATTCATCTTGCGAGGGGAAACTCTCCGTATTACATGAAGATGAAGAATGTACACAAGGGGAGGAAGGCAGCAGATTTGGCAATGGGCTTCAGACATTACAGCCTCACGTCAAACAGTGGCCACCCTGTAGCCTGAAGGATGGGAGAAGACACCAAAAAAGACAAATATATGTATATGTTTCAATCACATGCCCAGGGCAGGGAGGAAAGGACTGATCCAGCAGCAGGTCTCAGCAAGAAGCAGGAATGAGTTTCTGTGCAACACAAGTGCTTTGGGGAGAGGAGAACTGGATTAAACTCACCCTGGAAATGACCAAAGCGATACGTACAGAGAAAGCAAGATCTTTTATCCGTTCCCTCTGTGTGCAGTTACTCCTCTTCAGAGCCACTCGCTATCCCACAGGACTACAGAAGCTTGTATCACTTAATGCATCGCTTGTAAGCACCCAGTGACGATAACATGAAAACCCATCCCATCCGACAGAGTTGTCTGGTGACAGTGAATTCTCCAACCCTCCCTCAGCCCCGAGTTAAGAAATGCAGCAGTCCTTTTATTAAAAATCAGGATACAGTTCAACATAACGCCAGTGTTTACACCCGATCTCTCTAGTAGTTCCAGGATTGCTGTTGTTTTACATATCATTAGCAACCAAAGGAGTCAGAAGCATAAAGATATCAGTTCACTCGCTCATTTCAAAAAAAAAATAATAAAATGAATGCCCCTATGCTTCCAAGGAAACACTGTCCATGATCAGTTTGTTTTCTGTTGGCCTTGGTCTAAGAAGCAAGAGTTTTCACCATCATCTTGCAGGCAGATCTTATCTTCCTAAGAGCAATTGTTCTGTTTGCTTTCTCTTACAGGGCAGGTCTCCACGAAGCCTGACAGCACTAATAAAATAACCCTAAAAGAAATCCCAGTTGATTTTTCCTGTGATTTTTCTAGAATATCAGAACTCTTTGAAAGCTGTTTAATTACTTGAGTTGAAACGAAAGTGTGCGGGGAAGGACCTTGATTCACACAATTTGGCAAAAAGATCACGACTTGTCCAACAGCTGCAAGAAGCACACACAGGCTTTCTCCTTGCTCCCCCGAAGCATCCAGCGGTGCTGCAGGAGGGCTGCATGGTCCTGCCCTCGTTCCCCTTCCAGTTGTTTTAGCTGTTCCGATTGCTGCTGCCTGCTTCCTTCCCTCCTCAAGTCATCCAAAGCAGAGAGCAGCCTCAGTGCTGGAAGAGCAGCTTGGCAAAAGCAGGAGGAGTCCAGCCAGCAGAAGATTTACTTTATTAAGATAAACATGGTCTAAAGGCTCCACATTATCTTTAAAAATAAACACAGTAAGAAATACGAAAACAAACTGGCTTTGCTACGGGTAGGTCAGGTTCAGATGTTCTCAGAAGATCTTCCCAGCCATAAAATATACCCTTCCCCTACCGTGCCCATCAAGGAGGATGGAAAGACAGTTCACTACGCGAGATCAGCAGCGTACCTGTTGCGTGCCCTCCCACATTCAGCAAACGATACATCTGCTACCCTTCAAGGCAGATCAAAGTTTTAAGAACACCCCTGTGAAGGAGGAGCGGGAGGGGACAGGGACAGGTAATTCGGTTTCTGTAGGGAACATCTAAAAGGCTTGACACGACGGCTGTGCTGGCTCCCCCGCTTTAATGGTTGTTCTTTGCTGCTTCTTTAGCAGCAAGAATCAGAGGAGTGAGACTAGAAAGAGGCTTTGCAATTTTCAGGAACTGGTGCTAGGAAGAGGAAAAAGGAAAAAAAAAAGGTTACATTTCTCAGAACATGTCCCAAAAGCCTGGTGTTTACACAAAATATCAGGACCTAGACCTGTATGAACTCCAACAACCTCCAAGCAGGCGAAACAAAAAAGGCACGATGAACAAGAAAGTTCACCGTGACTTTTGGGCCTCACCTGAACTGATAAAGATCTTTGCACCCAACACATCCTAGTTTCTCCAATGTTTATACACTTCCAAGACCAAGCAAGTTCTCCCAGGAAATAAATTCATGCAAAATCTACAGTGAAATTCTTTGTGGAAGGGAGGTGTAAGTAAAAGCAACCTGTGCAGTTCCAAAACATTGCACAGGGCTTCCTGCAGCAATCATCTCTCCATTCTTCCTTTCCTGTCACCACAGATCTGCTGAAAACAATGCCTTGGCCTTCTAAAGCTATTAGAAATTTTCAGAACAGCTGGGACTGAGGAGCACAGCAGGGAATTCACAACAGGACCAGTCAGGCCATCTCCTATACCAGGTGCTCTGTTCTGTTAAACAATATTGATTATCGAGCATGCAACAAGCAGTAGGTGGTGTCACAAAGTGCTTCTTGCAGCACATGTGGTGTTTGTTTCAGGGGCAAGGCTTAAAACATAACATCTGGAACAGAGGAAGGAGTTTTCCCTGTGTTCAGGGTTAAGTGGAAAGCTTGCAATACTCCAGCCTCGCAGAGAAAGTCTAGGTTGGGGACAGAGACTGACACAAAACAGCTAATCAGACGAGTGGAGGCATGAAGCCCACAAGCTGTTCAGAAAACCCAAAATAATTAAGTCCCCCAGGACTTCTGAGCACCAGAAGGGATCAACCACCCAATCTGAACACACTTCAGAGGTGGAAAAATCCGAGGCTAAAAGGTAAAGGCAGGCAGAAATGCTGCAGTCCCAATGTTCTCCTGCCCCAAGGAACACAACCCTGCTGCTGTCTGATACTCTGGAGCTGGCAAGTCCAGGAGAAAAAGTCAGCTTTCATCTACTGCCATTCTTTCTGCCGGTGATTAATGCTTCATTAGTGTCTCAGAAAGGCAGCAGCACTCCCAAAGCTGAACCCAGTAGACAAACTAAAGGAAAGAAAGGAACACCAAAAAAGAGACAACTGTCTCACAGTCGACATCTGAGGGCCCCATCATCACCGATTTATTTTACAAAGAGATGAAGCACATTTTCCACCCCCGTGGGAGGTCTGACAAAAGGAAACACATGAACACTCCTCATCTGTGTTGGTAAAAAGCCTGGCAGCTTTGTCCTTCACTTTCACCACGAGTCCAGACAAAGACACCAGGTTTTCAGTGAAATAACTGAGGATTTCTCACAAGCTTGGTTCCATCACCTCTGCAGGAAGAGCTGTATCTGGCAAAATGTGTTAACGCCAAACTGCTGCAGTTAATGCAAGACGTGCCCCTTCCAGAAAGCTTTGGGAACTCTCCCCCAGAAGGGAGACAACCAGAGCATTCGATAGCTGGAAGCCCTCCTGTTATCCAAACGGGAACAAGCACGGCCAGACCGCAACACCACAGCCAGATGTTAGGGTGAGCTGCGTGAAGAAGCCACGGGAATTAAGGGGCTCAGCAGTTGGCAGGCTCGGGGCACGGCAATTATTTGAGGTTGGTTACAGAACACGCTGCACAGCTGCTGCCAGTAGCAAGTACAGCACAAAAAGGAAAGTACTCTGTTAACGCTTCGTTAGGGATTTGGGGTTTTTTGGTTGGTTGGTTTTGGTTTTTTTTGTTCGTTTCTTCATGGTAAATTATCTCTGCTGTGCTTGTGACTTCAGATGACGCGGTATTTAAGACCCCAAATGACATTGCTCCACATGCCTATTCTCACTCTAGAATGCTGAATTCCGTCCCGTTCCCCAGCACTTACCTGGAGCAGCTCTTTTGCAGAACCTCTTTTTTCCACGTCCATTTCAAGACAGCGATTTAGGAAGTCTCGGAATATGGGTGAAAGCTTTTCTGGATTCTGCAGTTCCGGAGTCCCGTTAGTAGCAATGAGATACAGGGCCTAAAGCAAAGCAAGCACCAAAGAAACAGGAGGTTACGAAGGTCAGACTCCAGCTGCAGATTACAGAGGCACCCATTTTTCCTCTCCCTCCCCACAGTTCAATGGGGAAAAACAAAACCAAAACAAACCCTTATCAGGGTGACGAAGAAATGCTTAAGTTTCAGCAAAGAGAGGAGCTGCCAGCCCTATTTTTATGTGGATGGGATCCAATCCTTTATTGCTTTACCCTCGTAATCTGGGTTTGGATCCTGCAGCCCTCTCAAGGGATTAAGAGGACAAAACCAGCAGTCCAGACTGTGTTTACAGAGGGAAGTTGGCTGGCACAGCTCTGCCGGTGCTCGACTCCTGCAATAACTATATCCTCATGGGAAGGTACCCCTGAAGAAACAGGAGGCTTTCTTCTCTCGATACTTTGCCCAAATGCACAAGGCCTAAAAAGTCAATACTCTAAAGATGCAGTTGGTCCTTTACAAAAGATGGCCAGTAGGTTCTCAAGCAGCACTTAACACCCTACAGAAACAAGTGGAGTCGTTTTGCTGCTGCTTGGGAATGAAGAATTCTCTAAGAATCAGGAAATTCAGAATTCATCCACTGCAAAATTTTACTATTAAAAGAAAATCGCTAGATGCCTTTTAAAAGGAAACAGACATCTGGCAGAGGCCTTCTGAGCTCACTGCTCATCACATCTCAAGGTAGAGGTCTGATAGCCTGGGAACTGCAACAAGTTAAGTTAAATGAGAGCAAAGCACCCCGTTGCTTAGCCATCCTCATTTAACTCCATACCAACTTTTTCCTTTCGCATTTCTTCACTGCTGCGCTTCTCTCCCAAAATCATCTCCAGTAAAAGAGGTGGAAACAAGTTAAACAGAATTGTTCTAGATCCCTTCGTCCTGTTTAGCTTAGAAGAAAAGCCATAAAACTGGCTTACACCAAGAACAGCCGCATTCCTACAAACTGATAGAATTTCCCCTTTCATTAAAGAATACGAAGGGAAAGACACCAGCAGGGGCAAAGCCTGACTAAAGGCTTGTTAAACCTGGAGCTTTACTGGGAGCATGCAAAGAGGAACAATGCACCAGCAAGAAAAAGCCCTGTTTATAAAAGAGTAATGTGGTATTCTTTGAATTCAAGGACAGCTCTCTTCCCCACTCACAAGGATTTAAGAAGCCGGGCACTCTGGGGCCAGAAGGTGCCCCTATCGGCCTCTCCAGAAAGGGGGGAATTATGGATGCACCACATCATTAACTCAGACCCTACCTGAAGGTCTGCAACAGGAACAGCCTGTGCCCTCTGCCACCCAGAACCAGTCATGGCTTCTAACTTAAATGACCACAATCTTCTCACTACAGCATCTAAGGAGACGTGTAGCTGCATGTGATGAAACCACAGCGGAGGTTCACCTGCCTCCTCCAGAGCCCAGGTTAACCAGCAGGCTCAGCGAAGGCCTGAGGGCAAAAAAAAGGCACTCGCTTACTCTCAGGGGGTTTTCATTGAGGTAGGGGGGTTCTCCTTCGATCATCTCGATGGCCATTATCCCCAGTGACCAGATGTCCACTTTGGGCCCGTAGGCTTTTCGTGTCACCACTTCAGGCGCCATCCAGTACGGGGTCCCCACCATGGTGCTGCGCTTGCTCTGTTCGGGAGTGATCTGGGCACAGAAGCCAAAGTCAGCTGGAAAAGCAAAGAAGGAGGGAAGAAAAAGTTAGAAATCAGCAGGTTTCTCCAAAAACAACACGTACTGATGCCAATGCTGTGGTACAAGCTAGCCTGTTGCACTGCCTGCTACATTGCTGCTGCAAAGGAGGCCCTGGTTTTGTGGTTAACAAGGTGTTCAGGAGTAAGCTTCTAAATCTGACTCGCTGAGGCCATCAACATCACAGAGCTGCTCACTTGTCGATGTGATGTGATGGTGATCAGTAAAGAGCTGTACATGGATGCTGTGAAACGTGGCAGTGCAGCATTTGGCAGCTGTAATACACTGTGTAACACATGCTCTCAAGCCTGTTCCTGGGTCTGTGAAAACAGAAACCAATGCCCAGTCTGTCCTCCCTCCACCCACACCCACCAGCATTATCTGGTCGTATTTTCAGTCCCAGAGATAGTATTTCCCCAGAAGATGTACCATCTCTCAAACACGATTTGCTTTCTAGAGCAAATACTGTGTTCAGAATAAATTTAAGTACCTAATTTGGTACTTATTATTTTCTTTGAGAAGACAGAAAGCTGGAGAGCCTTCCTGTGGAAATTGCTTGGCCCTGTCTTATTTGCATTTGACTTTCCAAAAGATCACAGAATAATAGAATCATAGGAAAATTAAGGTTGGAAAAGCCCTCCAAGATCACCTGGTCCAACCATCCCCCTACAAACAATGTCACCCACGAAACCACGTCCCCAAGCACCACGTCCAACCTTGCCTTGAACACCCCCAGGGACAGGGACTCCACCACCTCCCTGGGCAACGCGTCCCAATGCCTGACCGCTCTTTCTGAGAAGAAACGTCTCCTAATTGTTTTAATTGGTGAAGAGTAGCACTCTTTGTTCAATTCTTTGTTTTAATTGTTGAAGAGTAAGGGCATGACGTTTCCATTTTTCCACTCACCAGTGACATCACCCGACTGCCAGGACTTTTCAACTGTGATGGAGAGCGGCTTGGCAACCCCATCAGCCAGTTCCCTCAGGACCCTGGGATTCATGTCACCAGGTCCCATAGACCTGGACCTGTTTACATTCAGCAGGTGGTCTCGAACCTGCTCTTCACTTACCGTGGGTGGGACTTTGCTCCCCCAGCCTCCACCTACAGGTTCAGGGAAATGAAAGACTTGGGAAGCCCATCTACCAGTGCAGACGGAGGCAAAGAAGTTGCTGAGTACCTCAGCCTTCTCCGTGTCTGTCGTTACCAATTACTCAGGTATAGAAACTCACTCCTAATATAAGAAATTAGCCACCTCTAATCGCTTCCACACTACTATTTTCACCCCTCAGTTTATTTTCACAAATGTTAAAGGCGCATGGTGGCCCCTGGGGACTCCTCCTGTCAGCCCAGCGCAGCAGCCCGAAGGGAGCTGGGTCCTCTCTTGTGCTCTTCCTCGAGGCTCTGTGCAGAGGGGCTGACACCTCTCGCACAAGGGCTGGCGGGTGGGAAAGAAACACGCACACAAGCCCTGAATATCAGCAAGAGTTCTTTATTGCCAGGTGTTTGGTGGCTCCAAGCTAATGCCTGGGATGGAGCCTGCGCGACGAGGAGTAGGGAGCTCGCCGGGCCCTGCTGCGTAGCTACCGGTGTTCTCTCATGGCACGCAGCAGAGAGCTGCCGGGGTAGTCCCAGGTCTGATGTGGCCGAGGTGGATCCACTTCCATGGGTTCCTCCGCCTCTTCTTGTGGATCCACCTCCATGGGCTCCACGGTGTCAGGCAGGAGGACAAGCCAGTCCTTGCCTGGGACTGCCCACACGGGATGCCTCCCATCAGCTGTGTTCTCCGGCCAGGGTGCCGAACGAGGGGGTCGCCCAGTTCCATTGCCTGGTCCCATGCCACTCTCCACTTGATATTCATTCGTGGGTTTCACGCCGCCATCTCTTTTACGGCCACGGCTGGGTCCCTCGCTGCGATCTGGCCGATGGGCACGCCTCTGCTCCCCACGGCTCTCCGCATCACGCTCCCGTCTTCGCTCCACACCACCACTGCACCTCTGGTTAGGCCCAGGCCCCCTGCTGCTGGATGTCTGAGGGGCCGGCCTGTTCCCCGCATCGCTGCGGTGCCAGTGATATCTCCAATAATCGTCTCTGGGCCGGGCAGCAGACTTCCCCCAGGCACTGATGTCTTTTGTGCCGCAGGTGCTGTCCCTCTGCCCATGAGACATCTTTCTCCCATTAGCTGCCATCTTCTCGGTGCTTCCTCAGATCGCTTCGCGGTCCTCACACCGAGGAGGGCTGCCGCTCGCCTTGCTCCTTTCTCTGGCCTTCCTCCTGCCGCTTACGCTGGCTCTCAGAGGACCGAGTCGCTGAGCAAGTGGCGGGCCAGCGGCAGGGGGCCTCTTTTATAGGGCCCGGGGCAAAGGCGTGACAGCGGTGGCCACTGTGACCTCAGCAAGGCTCTGTGATGGAGTGGCCCGTGCGAGGCCAAAGGTGGCTGCGTTGGGAGAGGCCTGGAAGATGCCCTCATGTGGACAAGGAGGAGGGCTGGGGGGGCTGAGGGGCCCCTTTTCTGGGGCTGGCTCCCCCCCAGGCCATTTGGCTTGACAGAGAGAAAGGCTGCCCCATGCAATCCTGCCTCAACCCATTTTTTCTCCCCATCTCCAAGGCTTAGAATCTCTGGTTAACAAAAGAAAACTCCATCAACAAAACCAAACCAGACCCATTCAAAAGGCTAAAGCGGTCACAGCTGAAGTACCCATCTTCAGGAGATCTTTGATCTGTTTGAGGGCAGCACAGCCCCAGGAATTGGAGGGGAGCAGCCAGGTTAAGCCCGGCAAGCTCACGGAGTTCAAGCTCTAAATTCTCCCAAAAGATGAGCCTCGGGACCAAAACTTGGGACCCTTCTGGGCAATAAAAATCAGGGATGCAGGAAAAACATCACTTATATAAAGTGCAGCAGTTTTCCCTGAAGCATGCGATAATAACCCTCTCTTCCTCTCTTGTACCTACCAGCGTATTGCCTCTGCTCCTGCTCATTCCCCCCACTTCGCTCCCAAATAATAAGACCCTGCAGAACTGTTCCCACCAGTGAAAACGCTAAATTTAGGTATGAAAAAGTAAAAGTTTAAAGATCCAGGGCAGGTTTTGTGTGTCCCAGTGCATATTTAGCCTTGGGACACCCCTCTGAGATAACCACAGGTACATTTCCCTCCCGTGCAGGTGGAAAAAAAAGGCAGCAGTGGGATGAGAGGACTGGGGTTGGGAAGCATTTTGCAGCCACGAGGTTTCAACCAGGACCTCTGCAGAAGCTCCTCTCCTTTGCCATGGGACTAAAATAAAATAAAATAAAATAAAATAAACACTCAAGTAATGGTGTTGAGGGAAATACTGGCAGAGCCACCAGCCCCGTTACCACTTTTTCAGGCACTTTTGGGGTACGTTACCAGGCCCTCCGGTCTGCCTGGTGCCCGGCTTTGTGAAGTTTCACGAGGGGAGCAGCAGGATGCAGGATGACACAGTTTGGCTGCCGGGCTCTCGTGGGACAAGGACATGGACATGGGATGCACATCGCAGCAGTGCCACCACCAACTAGTTTGCCAGCTCCCCCTTCCAGACGTTCCCTTTTCTTCCAGCTCCCCCTCCGACGTGGGGCTCAGCACCCAAATGGCTTGTGAGAGCTCGGCAGGGCTCCCAGCGCCAGGAGGCTGAGCTGGGAAAGTCCTCTTCACGTTAGGCTTGGTTTCTTGGACTTCCAGCACCCAGCTCTGCCCTACAGCCACAAGCGGATAAAATCCTACAGCAGGGGGCTTGTGGGGGCACACGTGTCCTCCCCTTAATATTCCTTAACCCAAGCTGGGACGAGGCACTTGCACAATTATGTAGGTGATAAACTCCTGCTCTTGTCATCAGCCTCACCCTACTGACCCCACATGTAAAAGTGATGCTGGGGAGGGCAGCTTTAGGGACCGATCCCAAATCCTCCCCCGTTTCCTCCTCTGCACCTGGAGCCGCAGACACCAAGCTCTGCCTGGGGAGACAACAGGCAACCAGGAGGGTCAATTTCACCACCTGCCTCCTCCTCCTCCTCCTCAAGCTGGGCTCTACATCCTGCTTCCACACTGGTGTTTCTCAGAGCATTAATGACTTCCAAACAGGTGAAAATAAGCAGTAGAAATCACACTTTCTGCATCAGCTTTCAGTGTAAAGTCACTTTGCTCTATCAAGTAAGATCTAATTAAAACAGATCAGAGAAACACAACTCCTTCAAGCACCCCCCCATTCATTTCTGCAAGCGTCATTGAAACAAAGGGGAGGAGAAGCAGGTCATTCATTCAGGTTTTATTTAAGGTTTCAGCTTTGCTTCCTAAATGGCTGAGCTGACCCTAACAAACCGGGCACTACCGGAGAGTTACACCAAGGCAGTACAAAGAAAGAGAAACATGTTTTCCAGCTGATTTTAAAACGGCAAATGCCCTTGTTATTTCCCAGCAGGACAAGACACACAGACATCTGGCAGCAGGTCAGATTAGCTCCAGCTCACTTAGCACGGGTTGTTGCTCAAAGACATAAGGCTCAGTCCTCACTCTGAGCACCCCTTCATTGCACAGGAGCCCCCCGCTCCTTCCTGCTCCCAAACAGGATGCCTCAATCCACCGCAGGCTGCTCCAGCACCCTCCAAATTTCCTCAGCAGTTGGGAAACTGAGCTTTTACCTTTTGCTTCCACCTACACCTGCAACCATCCTCTTCCTCAGACCAACACCATCCTCTGTTGCCCTCCCACCCCTTTCCTGGGGGCATCCATTTCGGCTGCAAGTTTCCATCGCTGTTCTGCCACCAGCGGCAGCTCCCTGCTTCTCCAAGACCCCAGCCTTGATGCTGAGAGCTGTCATTAGCAGCAAACCATGAGATCCGCCCTAGGACATTATCTGTACGCTCAATCCAGTGTGTTTACAGCCCCAAAATACATCCACATGTTCTCTATTACTATCAAAATAAGCCACTGAAAAGTCTCCGTATTTTATGCTAGGGAGACAAACAGACTCAGCCTTCACCTTTGACAGCTTCCATATGAAAGATGCTGGGGAATCTGTAAGCTCATAATTAAGAAAGGCGTTCAAATACGTACCATTCTTCTTGGACTTTGGGCTGGACCTTTCACTGCCAGCTGAGCTCAGCAAACTTGAAGTACCAGCAGCCTACAGGTCATTTCACCCCATCCTTGCATGGTAAATATCATCTGGTGATACCAACCCGTGATACCTTGAGACAGACACGTTAGGATACTAACGGAGATCTCAGCTCAGAAGCGATCTCAGCTCAGCCAGCCCCTCTCACCCAAACTCTTGGCCCCACTGAACTTAAATCAATCATTTGTTTAAATAAAACCTAGGGCTACAGTAACACAACTCCATATCAGCTCTTTAAATATAAGAAGCTTGAAATGCACCAGCTGCTTCTTAAATACGACAATCTTCAGTGCTTTGGAAAAAAAAGAGATGAGTTTTACCTTCCGCCACCACCAGGAGCTCTGGGAGCTGTAGCACATTGTGCCATTTCGGCACCTAACCTGATGGGGTTGCTGAGGATCCCATAAAAACAAAGCAGGTTTTCAGGATGGATAGTCAAACAACTGAATATTTCATGTTCTCATATAGAAGAGAGAATCTAATAATCAAATAAATAAGGGCTGTGATTTAAAATGGTTCAGACTCAGTGAAATTAGTTCATGCAGTAGGTATATTAAAAATATATATTAAAAAATGCCACCAAATCAGTTCTCTTGTTGGAATTTGCTTTCACATCCCAGCAGTAAGGATGCACTCAGAAAAAAAAAAAAAGAAAAAAAAAAAAGCCACAGAGGAAAATTTTAAGTCAGATACTTGTGCTAACAGCTCTCTCTAGTGACCAGAAAGTGCTGTAAGAGGCTATGCAGAAGCTGCCACCAGTGCTGAAGCTGGGCGATGCCCAGATGAACCTAACAGTAGACAAAAGGATCCATATCTCAGAAAAAAATATATACCTCATTCTCCTAAGCTAACTAAATTTTATTTATTTTTTTAAGATTTCTGAGAACGTGAAAACATGATGTGTCTGTTAACTTGGAATTGGGGCTAGGTACAAAGTAGCAAGTCAAACTCTTTCGCATCATAGACAGGTAAAAAATAAAATAAAACAGATGACATGTCTACAGTCACTGTCTTACAGCTTCCCAGTGCATAGCTCTCAGTCCTTACCAAACCAGTAAGGACCAATTCACAGCTGAAGTCAATGAGACAGAAGCACATCACAGGCTTAAGAATGGGGAGAAACAGTCACTCCTGCAGATTCCTTTCCAATAGGCAACAGAGAATCCAGCAGAGTAACTTAAATACAAGTCACCCTTTTTACCATTTTTCCTCCTGCAGAAAAATAAGCTCACGGATTTGCTCGCAGGTAGGGCACATCTGCATTACCACTCTCATCTCAAAGGGGTGTCAAGGATGGAGTGGGAAGGGAAGGCGAAGGGAAGTCAGCAACATTCAATAAATTCATGGATCAGGTTTAATCCTGTGCTGTCCAAAAAAGTCAATTGGTGGGTCGGTAAAACCAGAGCCACATTAGATTTTAGACCTAGTGAGCTCTAGCCCATCATTCCTTCCACCGCACACATGGCATTTTGAGACTTGCATAGAAAATAAAACCAAACTCCTCACCAAAGAGAATTATCCGAGGGCAGTGGCCTTCCCTTTCCCGATCTCCACCCCAGCCCCAAGCAGAGGAGCTCATCAAGAGATCAGGTCCCCCCCAGGGCTGGCAGCTTTGCTGCTCTGCCCAAGGAATTCATCTTGTAAGGGGAAATTTTTCATATTACATGAAGATGAAGAATATATACAAGGGGAGGAAGGCAGAAGATTTGGCAATGGGCTTCAGACGTTACAGCCTCACGTCAGACAGTGGCCACCCTGTAGCCTGAAGGATGGGAGAAGACACCAAAAAAGCAAGGGACCTTACAGGCTTTATCTACGCCTGTAAAACCAGTGCAAGGGCTGTCACGTATCGCAGAGTGAATGGGGAAAAATATATGTATATATTTCAATCACAAGCCCAGGGCAGGGAGGAAAGGACTGATCCAGAAGCAGGTCTCAGCAAGAAGCAGGAATGAGTTTCTGTGCAACACAAGTGCTTTGGGGAGAGGAGAACTGGATTAAACTCACCCTGGAAATGACCAAAGCGATACGTACAGAGAAAGCAAGATCTTTTATCCGTTCCCTCTGTGTGCAGTTACTCCTCTTCAGAGCCACTCGCTATCCCACAGGACTACAGAAGCTTGTATCACTTAATGCATCGCTTGTAAGCACCCAGTGACGATAACATGAAAACCCATTCCATCCGACAGAGCTGTCTGGTGACAGTGAATTCTCCAACCCTCCCTCAGCCCCGAGTTAAGAAATGCAGCAGTCCTTTTATTAAAAATCAGGATACAGTTCAACATAACGCCAGTGTTTACACCCGATCTCTCTAGTAGTTCCAGGATCGCTGTTGTTTTACATATCATTAGCAACCAAAGGAGTCAGTAGCATAAAGATATCAGTTCACTCGCTCATTTCAAAAAAAAAAATAAAATGAATGCCCCTATGCTTCCAAGGAAACACTGTCCATGATCAGTTTGTTTTCTGTTGGCCTTGGTCTAAGAAGCAAGAGTTTTCACCATCATCTTGCAGGCAGATCTTATCTTCCTAAGAGCAATTGTTCTGTTTGCTTTCTCTTACAGGGCAGGTCTCCACGAAGCCTGACAGCACTAATAAAATAACCCTAAAAGAAATCCCAATTGATTTTTCCTGTGATTTTTCTAGAAATATCAGAACTATTTGAAAGCTGTTTAATTACTTGAGTTGAAACGAAAGTGTGCGGGGAAGGACCTTGATTCACACAATTTGGCAAAAAGATCACGACTTGTCCAACAGCTGCAAGAAGCACACACAGGCTTTCTCCTTGCTCCCCCGAAGCATCCAGCGGTGCTGCGGGAGGGCTGAATGGTCCTGCCCTCGTTCCCCTTCCAGTTGTTTTAGCTGTTCCGATTGCTGCTGCCTGCTTCCTTCCCTCCTCAAGTCATCCAAAGCAGAGAGCAGCCTCAGTGCTGGAAGAGCAGCTTGGCAAAAGCAGGAGGAGTCCAGCCAGCAGAAGATTTACTTTATTAAGATAAACATGGTCTAAAGGCTCCACATTATCTTTAAAAATAAACACAGTAAGAAATACGAAAACAAACTGGCTTTGCTACGGGTAGGTCAGGTTCAGATGTTCTCAGAAGATCTTCCCAGCCATAAAATATACCCTTCCCCTACCGTGCCCATCAAGGAGGATGGAAAGACAGTTCACTACGCAAGATCAGCAGCGTACCTGTTGCGTGCCCTCCCACATTCAGCAAACGATACATCTGCTACCCTTCAAGGCAGATCAAAGTTTTAAGAACACCCCTGTGAAGGAGGAGCGGGAGGGGACAGGGACAGGTAATTCGGTTTCTGTAGGGAACATCTAAAAGGCTTGACACGACGGCTGTGCTGGCTCCCCCGCTTTAATGGTTGTTCTTTGCTGCTTCTTTAGCAGCAAGAATCAGAGGAGTGAGACTAGAAAGAGGCTTTGCAATTTTCAGGAACTGGTGCTAGGAAGAGGAAAAAGGAAAAAAAAAGGTTACATTTCTCAGAACATGTCCCAAAAGCCTGGTGTTTACACAAAATATCAGGACCTAGACCTGTATGAACTCCAACAACCTCCAAGCAGGCGAAACAAAAAAGGCACGATGAGCAAGAAAGTTCACCGTGACTTTTGGGCCTCACCTGAACTGATAAAGAGCTTTGCACCCAACACATCCTAATTTCTCCAATGTTTATACACTCTCAAGACTAAGCAAGTTCTCCCAGGAAATAAATTCATGCAAAATCTACAGTGAAATTCTTTGTGGAAGGGAGGTGTAAGTAAAAGCAACCTATGCAGTTCCAAAACATTGCACAGGGCTTCCTGCAGCAATCATCTCTCCATTCTTCCTTTCCTGTCACCACAGATCTGCTGAAAACATTGCCTTGGCCTTCTAAAGCTATTAGAAATTTTCAGAACAGCTGGGACTGAGGAGCACAGCAGGGAATTCACAACAGGACCAGTCAGGCCATCTCCTATACCAGGTGCTCTGTTCTGTTAAACAATATTGATTATCGAGCATGCAACAAGCAGTAGGTGGTGTCACAAAGTGCTTCTTGCAGCACATGTGGTGTTTGTTTCGGGGGCAAGGTTTAAAACATAACATCTGGAACAGAGGAAGAAGTTTTCCCTGTGTTCAGGGTTAAGTGGAAAGCTTGCAATACTCCAGCCTCGCAGAGAAAGTCTAGGTTGGGGACAGAGACTGACACAAAACAGCTAATCAGACGAGTGGAGGCATGAAGCCCACAAGCCGTTCAGAAAACCCAAAATAATTAAGTCCCCCAGGACTTCTGAGCACCAGAAGGGATCAACCACCCAATCTGAACACACTTCAGAGGTGGAAAAATCCGAGGCTAAAAGGTAAAGGCAGGCAGAAATGCTGCAGTCCCAATGTTCTCCTGCCCCAAGGAACACAACCCTGCTGCTGTCTGATACTCTGGAGCTGGCAAGTCCAGGAGAAAAAGTCAGCTTTCATCTACTGCCATTCTTTCTGCCGGTGATTAATGCTTCATTAGTGTCTCAGAAAGGCAGCAGCACTCCCAAAGCTGAACCCAGTAGACAAACTAAAGGAAAGAAAGGAACACCAAAAAAGAGACAACTGTCTCACAGTCGACATCTGAGGGCCCCATCATCACAGATTTATTTTACAAAGAGATGAAGCACATTTTCCACCCCCGTGGGAGGTCTGACAAAAGGAAACACATGAACACTCCTCATCTGTGTTGGTAAAAAGCCTGGGAGCTTTGTCCTTCACTTTCACCACGAGTCCAGACAAAGACACCAGGTTTTCAGTGAAATAACTGAGGATTTCTCACAAGCTTGGTTCCATCACCTCTGCAGGAAGAGCTGTATCTGGCAAAATGTGTTAACGCCAAACTGCTGCAGGTAATGCAAGACGTGCCCCTTCCAGAAAGCTTTGGGAACTCTCCCCCAGAAGGGAGACAACCAGAGCATTCGATAGCTGGAAGCCCTCCTGTTATCCAAATGGGAACAAGCACGGCCAGACCGCAACACCACAGCCAGATGTTAGGGTGAGCTGCATGAAGAAGCCACGGGAATTAAGGGGCTCAGCAGTTGGCAGGATCGGGGCACGGCAATTATTTGAGGTTGGTTACAGAACACGCTGCACAGCTGCTGCCAGTAGCAAGTACAGCACAAAAAGGAAAGTACTCTGTTAACGCTTCGTTAGGGATTTGGGGTTTTTTGGTTGGTTGGTTTTGGTTTTTTTTGCTCGTTTCTTCATGGTAAATTATCTCTGCTGTGCTTGTGACTTCAGATGATGCAGTATTTAAGACCCCAAATGACATTTCTCCGCGTGCCTATTCTCACTCTAGAATGCTTAATTCCGTCCTGTTCCCCAGCACTTACCTGGAGCAGCTCTTTTGCAGAACCTCTTTTTTCCACGTCCATTTCAAGACAGCGATTTAGGAAGTCTCGGAATATGGGTGAAAGCTTTTCTGGATTCTGCAGTTCCGGAGTCCCGTTAGTAGCAATGAGATACAGGGCCTAAAGCAAAGCAAGCACCAAAGAAACAGGAGGTTACGAAGGTCAGACTCCAGCTGCAGATTACAGAGGCACCCATTTTTCCTCTCCCTCCCCACAGTTCAATGGGGAAAAACAAAACCAAAACAAACCCTTATCACGGTGACTAATAAATGCTTAAGTTTCAGCAAAGAGAAGAGCTGCCAGCCCTATTTTTATGTGGATGGGATCCAATCCTTTTTTGCTTTACCCTCGTAATCTGGGTTTGGATCCTGCAGCCCTCTCAAGGGATTAAGAGGACAAAACCAGCAGTCCAGACTGTGTTTACATAGGGAAGTTGGCTGGCACAGCTCTGCCAGTGCTCGACTCCTGCAATAACTATATCCTCATGGGAAGGTACCCCTGAATAATCAGGAGGCTTTCTTCTCTCGATACTTTGCCCAATTGCACAAGGCCTAAAAAGTCAATACTCTAAAGATGCAGTTGGTCCTTTACAAAAGATGGCCAGTAGGTTCTCAAGCAGCACTTAACACCCTACAGAAACAAGTGGAGTCGTTTTGCTGCTTCTTGGGAATGAAGAATTCTCTAAGAATCAGGAAATTCAGAATTCATCCACTGCAAAATTTTACTATTAAAAGAAAATCGCTAGATGCCTTTTAAAAGGAAACAGACATCTGGCAGAGGCCTTCTGAGCTCACTGCTCATCACATCTCAAGGTAGAGGTCTGATAGCCTGGGAACTGCAACAAGTTAAGTTAAATGAGAGCAAAGCACCCCGTTGCTTAGCCATCCTCATTTAACTCCACACCAACTTTTTCCTTTCGCATTTCTTCACTGCTGCGCTTCTCTCCCAAAATCACCTCCAGTCAAAGAGGTGGAAACAAGTTAAACAGAACTGTTCTAGATCCCTTCGTCCTGTTTAGCTTAAAAAAAAACGAAAAACTGGCTCACACCAAGAACAGCTGCATTCCTACAAACTGATAGAATTTCCCCTTTCATTAAAGAATACGAAGGGAAAGACACCAGCAGGGGCAAAGCCTGATTAAAGGCTAGTTAAACTTGGAGCTTTATTTGCAAATAAATATTGTAAATAAATAAAATTTATTATTTGCAAATAAATAAAATTCTTTAATGCAAATAGGAACAATGCACCAGCAAGAAAAAGCCCTGTTTATAAAAGAGCAATGTGGTATTCTTTGAATTCAAGGACAGCTCTCTTCCCCACTCACAAGGATTTAAGAAGCCAGGCACTCTGGGGCCAGAAGGTGCCCCTGTCAGCCTCTCCAGAAAGGGGGGAATTATGGATGCACCACAGGATTAACTCAGACCCTACCTGAAGGTCTGCAACAGGAAGAGCCTGTGCCCTCTGCCACCCAGAACCAGCCATGGCTTCTAACTTAAATGACCACAATCTTCTCACTACAGCATCTAAGGAGACGTGTAGCTGCATGTGATGAAACCACAGCGGAGGTTCACCTGCCTCCTCCAGAGCCTAGGTTAACCAGCAGGCTCAGCGAAGGCCTGAAGGCAAAAAAAGGCACTCGCTTACTCTCAGGGGGTTTTCATTGAGGTAGGGGGGTTCTCCTTCGATCATCTCGATGGCCATTATCCCCAGTGACCAGATGTCCACTTTGGGCCCGTAGGCTTTTCATGTCACCACTTCAGGCGCCATCCAGTACGGGGTCCCCACCATGGTGCTGCGCTTGCTCTGTTCGGGAGTGATCTGGGCACAGAAGCCAAAGTCAGCTGGAAAAGCAAAGAAGGAGGGAAGAAATAGTTAGAAACCAGCAGGTTTCTCCAAAAACAACACGTACTGATGCCACAGCTGTGGTACAAGCTAGCCTGTTGCACTGCCTGCTACATTGCTGCTGCAAAGGAGGCCTGGTTTTGTGGTTAACAAGGTGTTCAGGAGTAAGCTTCTAAATCTGACTCGCTGAGGCCATCAACATCACAGAGCTGCTCACTTGTCGATGTGAAAGCTGGTGATCAGTAAAGAGCTGTACATGGATGCTGTGAAACGTGGCAGTGCAGCATTTGGCAGCTGTAATACACTGTGTAACACATGCTCTCAAGCCTGTTCCTGGGTCTGTGAAAACAGAAACCAATGCCCAGTCTGTCCTCCCTCCACCCACACCCACCAGTATTATCTGGTCGTATTTTCAGTCCCGGAGATAGTATTTCCCCAGAAGATGTACCATCTCGCAAACACGATTTGCTTTCTAGAGCAAATACTGTGTTCAGAATAAATTTAAGTACCTAATTTGGTACTTATTATTTTCTTTGAGAAGACAGAAAGCTGGAGAGCCTTCCTGTGGAAATTGCTTGGCCCTGTCTTATTTGCATTTGACTTTCCAAAAGATCACAGAATAATAGAATCATAGGAAAATTAAGGTTGGAAAAGCCCTCCAAGATCACCTGGTCCAACCATCCCCCTACGAACAATGTCACCCACGAAACCACGTCCCCAAGCACCACGTCCAACCTTGCCTTGAACACCCCCAGGGACAGGGACTCCACCACCTCCCTGGGCAACGCGTCCCAATGCCTGACCGCTCTTTCTGAGAAGAAATGTCTCCTAATTGTTTTAATTGGTGAAGAGTAGCACTCTTTGTTCAATTCTTTGTTTTAATTGTTGAAGAGTAGGCGCATGACGTTTCCATTTTTCCACTCACCAGTGACATCGCCCGACTGCCAGGACTTTTCAACTGTGATGGAGAGAGGCTTGGCAACCCCATCAGCCAGTTCCCTCAGGACCCTGGGATTCATGTCACCAGGTCCCATAGACCTGGACCTGTTTACATTCAGCAGGTGGTCTCGAACCTGCTCTTCACTTACAGTGGGTGGGACTTTGCTCCCCCAGCCTTCACCTACGGGTTCAGGGAAATGAAAGACTTGGGAAGCCCATCTACCAGTGCAGACGGAGGCAAAGAAGTTGCTGAGTACCTCAGCCTTCTCCGTGTCTGTCGTTACCAATTACTCAGGTATAGAAACTCACTCCTAATATAAGAAATTAGCCACCTCTAATCACTTACACACTACTATTTTCACCCCTCAGTTTATTTTCACAAATGTTAAAGGCGCATGGTGGCCCCTGGGGACTCCTCCTGTCAGCCCAGCGCAGCAGCCCGAAGGGAGCTGGGTCCTCTCTTGTGCTCTTCCTCGAGGCTCTGTGCAGAGGGGCTGACACCTCTCGCACAAGGGCTGGCGGGTGGGAAAGAAACACGCACACAAGCCCTGAATATCAGCAAGAGTTCTTTATTGCCAGGTGTTTGGTGGCTCCAAGCTAATGCCTGGGATGGAGCCTGCGCGACGAGGAGTAGGGAGCTCGCCGGGCCCTGCTGCGTAGCTACCGGTGTTCTCTCATGGCACGCAGCAGAGAGCTGCCGGGGTAGTCCCAGGTCTGATGTGGCCGAGGTGGATCCACTTCCATGGGTTCCTCCGCCTCTTCTTGTGGATCCACCTCCATGGGCTCCACGGTGTCAGGCAGGAGGACAAGCCAGTCCTTGCCTGGGACTGCCCACACGGGATGCCTCCCATCAGCTGTGTTCTCCGGCCAGGGTGCCGAACGAGGGGGTCGCCCAGTTCCATTGCCTGGTCCCATGCCACTCTCCACTTGATTTTCATTCGTGGGTTTCACGCCGCCATCTCTTTTACGGCCACGGCTGGGTCCCTCGCTGCGATCTGGCCGATGGGCACGCCTCTGCTCCCCACGGCTCTCCGCATCACGCTCCCGTCTTCGCTCCACACCACCACTGCACCTCTGGTTAGGCCCAGGCCCCCTGCTGCTGGATGTCTGAGGGGCCGGCCTGTTCCCCGCATCGCTGCGGTGCCAGTGATATCTCCGATAATTGTCTCTGGGCCGGGCAGCAGGCTTCCCCCAGGCACTGATGTCTTTTGTGCCGCAGGTGCTGTCCCTCTGCCCATGAGACATCTTTCTCCCATTAGCTGCCATCTTCTCGGTGCTTCCTCAGATCGCTTCGCGGTCCTCACACCGAGGAGGGCTGCCGCTCGCCTTGCTCCTTTCTCTGGCCTTCCTCCTGCCGCTTACGCTGGCTCTCAGAGGACCGAGTCGCTGAGCAAGTGGCGGGCCAGCGGCAGGGGGCCTCTTTTATAGGGCCCGGGGCAAAGGCGTGACAGCGGTGGCCACTGTGACCTCAGCAAGGCTCTGTGATGGAGTGGCCCGTGCGAGGCCAAAGGCGGCTGCGTTGGGAGAGGCCTGGAAGATGCCCTCATGTGGACAAGGAGGAGGGCTGGGGGGGCTGAGGGGCCCCTTTTCTGGGGCTGGCTCCCCCCCAGGCCATTTGGCTTGACAGAGAGAAAGGCTGCCCCATGCAATCCTGCCTCAACCCATTTTTTCTCCCCATCTCCAAGGCTTAGAATCTCTGGTTAACAAAAGAAAACTCCATCAACAAAACCAAACCAGACCCATTCAAAAGGCTAAAGCGGTCACAGCTGAAGTACCCATCTTCAGGAGATCTTTGATCTGTTTGAGGGCAGCACAGCCCCAGGAATTGGAGGGGAGCAGCCAGGTTAAGCCCGGCAAGCTCACGGAGTTCAAGCTCTAAATTCTCCCAAAAGATGAGCCTCGGGACCAAAACTTGGGACCCTTCTGGGCAATAAAAATCAGGGATGCAGGAAAAACATCACTTATATAAAGTGCAGCAGTTTTCCCTGAAGCATGCGATAATAACCCTCTCTTCCTCTCTTGTACCTACCAGCGTATTGCCTCTGCTCCTGCTCATTCCCCCCACTTCGCTCCCAAATAATAAGACCCTGCAGAACTGTTCCCACCAGTGAAAACGCTAAATTTAGGTATGAAAAAGTAAAAGTTTAAAGATCCAGGGCAGGTTTTGTGTGTCCCAGTGCATATTTAGCCTTGGGACACCCCTCTGAGATAACCACAGGTACATTTCCCTCCCGTGCAGGTGGAAAAAAAAGGCAGCAGTGGGATGAGAGGACTGGGGTTGGGAAGCATTTTGCAGCCACGAGGTTTCAACCAGGACCTCTGCAGAAGCTCCTCTCCTTTGCCATGGGACTAAAAATAAAATAAAATAAAATAAAATAAAATAAAATAAAATAAAATAAAATAAAATAAAATAAAATAAAAACACTCAAGTAATGGTGTTGAGGGAAATACTGGCAGAGCCACCAGCCCCGTTACCACTTTTTCAGGCACTTTTGGGGTACGTTACCAGGCCCTCCGGTCTGCCTGGTGCCCGGCTTTGTGAAGTTTCACGAGGGGAGCAGCAGGATGCAGGATGACACAGTTTGGCTGCCGGGCTCTCATGGGACAAGGACATGGACATGGGATGCACATCGCAGCAGTGCCACCACCAACTAGTTTGCCAGCTCCCCCTTCCAGACGTTCCCTTTTTCTTCCCCCTCCGACGTGGGGCTCAGCACCCAAATGGCTTGTGAGAGCTCGGCAGGGCTCCCAGTGCCAGGAGGCTGAGCTGGGAAAGTCCTCTTCACGTTAGGCTTGGTTTCTTGGACTTCCAGCACCCAGCTCTGCCCTACAGCCACAAGCGGATAAAATCCTACAGCAGGGGGCTTGTGGGGGCACACGTGTCCTCCCCTTAATATTGCTTAATCCAAGCTGGGACGAGGCACTTGCACAATTATGTAGGTGATAAACTCCTGCTCTTGTCATCAGCCTCACCCTACTGACCCCACAAGTAAAAGTGATGCTGGGGAGGGCAGCTTTAGGGACCGATCCCAAATCCTCCCCCGTTTCCTCCTCTGCACCTGGAGCCGCAGACACCAAGCTCTACCTGGGGAGACAGCAAGCAGCCAGGAGGGTCCATTTCATCATCTGCCTCCTCCTCTTCCTCCTCAAGCTGGGCTCTACATCCTGCTTCCACACTGGTGTTTCTCAGAGCATTAATGACTTCCAAACAGGTGAAAATAAGCAGTAGAAATCACACTTTCTGCATCAGCTTTCAGTGTAAAGTCACTTTGCTCTATCAAGTAAGATCTAATTAAAACAGATCAGAGAAACACAACTCCTTCAAGCACCCCCCAATTCATTTCTGCAAGCGTCATTGAAACAAAGGGGAGGAGAAGCAGGTCATTCATTCAGGTTTTATTTAAGGTTTCAGCTTTGCTTTCTAAATGGCTGAGCTGACCCTAACAAACCGGGCACTACCGGAGAGTTACACCAAGGCAGTACAAAGAAAGAGAAACACGTTTTCCAGCTGATTTTAAAATGGCAAATGCCCTTATTTCCCAGCAGGACAAGACACACAGACACCTGGCAGCAGGTCAGATTAGCTCCAGCTCACTTAGCACGAGTTGTTGCTCAAAGACATAAGGCTCAGTCCTCACTCTGAGCACCGCTTCATTGCACAGGAGCCCCCCGCTCCTTCCTGCTCCCAAACAGGATGCCTCAATCCACCGTAGGCTGCTCCAGCATCCTCCAAATTCCCTCAGCAGTTGGGAAACTGAGCTTTTACCTTTTGCTTCCACCTACACCTGCAACCATCCTCTTCCTCAGACCAACACCATCTTCTGTTGCCCTCCCACCCCTTCCCTGGGGGCATCCATTTCGGCTGCAAGTTTCCGTCCAGCCCCTGCCGGCATCGCTGTTCTGCCACCACCGGCAGCTCCCTGCTTCTCCAAGACCCCAGCCTTGATGCTGAGAGCTGTCATTAGCAGCAAACCATGAGATCCGCCCTAGGACATTATCTATATGCTCAATCCAGTGTGTTTACAACCCCAAAATACATCCACATGTTCTCTATTACTATCAAAATAAGCCACTGAAAAGTCTCCGTATTTTATGCTAGGGAGACAAACAGACTCAGCCTTCACCTTTGACAGCTTCCATATGAAAGATGCTGGGGAATCTGTAAGCTCATAATTAAGAAAGGCGTTCAGATACGTACCATTCTTCTTGGACTTTGGGCTGGACCTTTCACTGCCAGCTGAGCTCAGCAAACTTGAAGTACCAGCAGCCTACAGGCCACTTCAGCCCATCCTTGCATGGTAAATATCATCTGGTGATACCAACCCGTGATACCTTGAGACAGACACGTTCGGATACTAACGGAGATCTCAGCTCAGAAGCGATCTCAGCTCAGCCAGCCCCTCTCACCCAAACTCTTGGCCCCACTGAACTTAAATCAATCATTTGTTTAAAGAAAACCTAGGGCTGCAGTAATCCAGCTCAATATCAGCTCTTTAAATATAGGAAGCTTGAAATGCACCAGCTGCTTCTTAAATACGATATTCTTCAGTGCTTTGGAAAAAAAAGAGATGGGTTTTACCTTCCACCTCCACCAGGAGCTCTGGGAGCTGTAGCACATTGTGCCATTTCGGCACCTAACCTGATAGGGTTGCTGAGGATCCCTTAAAAAGGAAGCAGGTTTTCAGGGTGGATAGTCAAACAACTGAATATTTCATATTCTAATATAGAAGAGAGAATCTAATAATCAAATAAATAATTAAGGGCTGCGATTAAAAATGGTTCAGACTCAGTAAAATTAGTTCATACTGTAGGTATATTAAAATATATTTTAAAATGCTACCAAATCAGTTCTCTTCTCTTGGAAGTTGCGTTCAAATCCCAGCAGTAAGGATGTTCTCAGAAAAAAAAATAAGAATTATTAAGTCAGACACTTGTGCTAACAGCTCTCTGTAGTGACCAGAAAGTGCTGTAAGAGGCTATGCAAAAGCTGCCACCAGTGCTGGAGCTGAGCGATGCCCAGATGAACCTAAGAGTAGAGAAAAGGATCCATCTCTGGACAAAAAAAATGTATCTCATTCTCCTAAACTAACTACATTCTTTTATTTATCTTTTTATTCAAGATTTCTGAGACCATGAAAACACGATGCATCTGTTAACTTGGAACTGGGGCTAGGCACACAGTAGCAAGTCAACTTTCTCATCACAGGTTGGTAAAATAAAAACAGGAGAAGATGACATGTCTACAGCCGCTGTCTTACAGCTTCCCAGAGCACAGCTCTCAGTCCTTACCAAACCAGTAAGGACCAATTCACAGCTGAAGTCAATGAGACAGAAGCACATCACAGGCTTAAGAATGGGGAGAAACAGTCACTCCTGCAGATTCCTTTCCAATAGGCAACAGAGAATCCAGCAGAGTAACTTAAATACAAGTCACCCTTTTTACCATTTTTCCTCCTGCAGAAAAATAAGCTCACGGATTTGCTCGCAGGTAGGGCACATCTGCATTACCGCTCTCACCTCAAAGGGGTGCCAAGGATGGAGTGGGAAGGGAAGGCGAAGGGAAGTCAGCAACACTCAGTACATTCATGGATCAGGTTTAATCCTGTGCTGTCAAAAAATGTCAATTGATGGGTCAATAAGACCAGAGCAACATTAGATTTTAGATCAAGTGAGATCTAGCCCATCATTCCTTCCCATCTACCCCACGCATGGCATTTGAGACTTGCACAGAAAATAAAAGCAAACTCCTCACCAAAGAGAATTATCCGAGGGTAGTGGCCTTCCCTTTCCCGATCTCCACCCCAGCCCCAAGCAGAGGAGCTCATCAAGAGATCAGGTCCCCCCCAGGGCTGGCAGCTTTACTGCTCTGCCCAAGGAATTCATCTTGCGAGGGGAAACTCTCCATATTACATGAAGATGAAGAATGTATACAAGGGGAGGAAGGCAGAAGATTTGGCAATGGGCTTCAGACATTACAGACTCACGTCAGACAGTGGCCACCCTGTAGCCTGAAGGATGGGAGAAGACACCAAAAAAGCAAGGGACCTTACAGGCTTTATCTACGCCTGTAAAACCAGTGCAAGGGCTGTCACGTATCGCAGAGTGAATGGGGAAAAATATATGTATATATTTCAATCACAAGCCCAGGGCAGGGAGGAAAGGACTGATCCAGCAGCAGGTGTCAGCAAGAAGCAGGAATGAGTTTCTGTGCAACACAAGTGCTTTGGGGAGAGGAGAACTGGATTAAACTCACCCTGGAAATGACCAAAGCGATACGTACAGAGAAAGCAAGATCTTTTATCCGTTCCCTCTGTGTGCAGTTACTCCTCTTCAGAGCCACTCGCTATCCCACAGGACTACAGAAGCTTGTATCACTTAATGCATCGCTTGTAAGCACCCAGTGACGATAACATGAAAACCCATCCCATCCGACAGAGTTGTCTGGTGACAGTGAATTCTCCAACCCTCCCTCAGCCCCGAGTTAAGAAATGCAGCAGTCCTTTTATTAAAAATCAGGATACAGTTCAACATAACGCCAGTGTTTACACCCGATCTCTCTAGTAGTTCCAGGATCGCTGTTGTTTTACATATCATTAGCAACCAAAGGAGTCAGTAGCATAAAGATATCAGTTCACTCGCTCATTTCAAAAAAAAAAATAAAATGAATGCCCCTATGCTTCCAAGGAAACACTGTCCATGATCAGTTTGTTTTCTGTTGGCCTTGGTCTAAGAAGCAAGAGTTTTCACCATCATCTTGCAGGCAGATCTTATCTTCCTAAGAGCAATTGTTCTGTTTGCTTTCTCTTACAGGGCAGGTCTCCACGAAGCCTGACAGCACTAATAAAATAACCCTAAAAGAAATCCCAGTTGATTTTTCCTGTGATTTTTCTAGAAATATCAGAACTATTTGAAAGCTGTTTAATTACTTGAGTTGAAACGAAAGTGTGCGGGGAAGGACCTTGATTCACACAATTTGGCAAAAAGATCACGACTTGTCCAACAGCTGCAAGAAGCACACACAGGCTTTCTCCTTGCTCCCCCGAAGCATCCAGCGGTGCTGCAGGAGGGCTGCATGGTCCTGCCCTCGTTCCCCTTCCAGTTGTTTTAGCTGTTCCGATTGCTGCTGCCTGCTTCCTTCCCTCCTCAAGTCATCCAAAGCAGAGAGCAGCCTCAGTGCTGGAAGAGCAGCTTGGCAAAAGCAGGAGGAGTCCAGCCAGCAGAAGATTTACTTTATTAAGATAAACATGGTCTAAAGGCTCCACATTATCTTTAAAAATAAACACAGTAAGAAATACGAAAACAAACTGGCTTTGCTACGGGTAGGTCAGGTTCAGATGTTCTCAGAAGATCTTCCCAGCCATAAAATATACCCTTCCCCTACCGTGCCCATCAAGGAGGATGGAAAGACAGTTCACTACGCAAGATCAGCAGCGTACCTGTTGCGTGCCCTCCCACATTCAGCAAACGATACATCTGCTACCCTTCAAGGCAGATCAAAGTTTTAAGAACACCCCTGTGAAGGAGGAGCGGGAGGGGACAGGGACAGGTAATTCGGTTTCTGTAGGGAACATCTAAAAGGCTTGACACGACGGCTGTGCTGGCTCCCCCGCTTTAATGGTTGTTCTTTGCTGCTTCTTTAGCAGCAAGAATCAGAGGAGTGAGACTAGAAAGAGGCTTTGCAATTTTCAGGAACTGGTGCTAGGAAGAGGAAAAAGGAAAAAAAAAGGTTACATTTCTCAGAACATGTCCCAAAAGCCTGGTGTTTACACAAAATATCAGGACCTAGACCTGTATGAACTCCAACAACCTCCAAGCAGGCGAAACAAAAAAGGCACGATGAGCAAGAAAGTTCACCGTGACTTTTGGGCCTCACCTGAACTGATAAAGAGCTTTCCACCCAACACATCCTAGTTTCTCCAATGTTTATACACTCTCAAGACTAAGCAAGTTCTCCCAGGAAATAAATTCATGCAAAATCTACAGTGAAATTCTTTGTGGAAGGGAGGTGTAAGTAAAAGCAACCTGTGCAGTTCCAAAACATTGCACAGGGCTTCCTGCAGCAATCATCTCTCCATTCTTCCTTTCCTGTCACCACAGATCTGCTGAAAACATTGCCTTGGCCTTCTAAAGCTATTAGAAATTTTCAGAACAGCTGGGACTGAGGAGCACAGCAGGGAATTCACAACAGGACCAGTCAGGCCATCTCCTATACCAGGTGCGCTGTTCTGTTAAACAATATTGATTATCGAGCATGCAACAAGCAGTAGGTGGTGTCACAAAGTGCTTCTTGCAGCACATGTGGTGTTTGTTTCGGGGGCAAGGTTTAAAACGTAACATCTGGAACAGAGGAAGAAGTTTTCCCTGTGTTCAGGGTTAAGTGGAAAGCTTGCAATACTCCAGCCTCGCAGAGAAAGTCTAGGTTGGGGACAGAGACTGACACAAAACAGCTAATCAGACGAGTGGAGGCATGAAGCCCACAAGCCGTTCAGAAAACCCAAAATAATTAAGTCCCCCAGGACTTCTGAGCACCAGAAGGGATCAACCACCCAATCTGAACACACTTCAGAGGTGGAAAAATCCGAGGCTAAAAGGTAAAGGCAGGCAGAAATGCTGCAGTCCCAATGTTCTCCTGCCCCAAGGAACACAACCCTGCTGCTGTCTGATACTCTGGAGCTGGCAAGTCCAGGAGAAAAAGTCAGCTTTCATCTACTGCCATTCTTTCTGCCGGTGATTAATGCTTCATTAGTGTCTCAGAAAGGCAGCAGCACTCCCAAAGCTGAACCCAGTAGACAAACTAAAGGAAAGAAAGGAACACCAAAAAAGAGACAACTGTCTCACAGTCGACATCTGAGGGCCCCATCATCACCGATTTATTTTACAAAGAGATGAAGCACATTTTCCACCCCCGTGGGAGGTCTGACAAAAGGAAACACATGAACACTCCTCATCTGTGTTGGTAAAAAGCCTGGCAGCTTCGTCCTTCACTTTCACGAGTCCAGACAAAGACACCAGGTTTTCAGTGAAATAACTGAGGATTTCTCACAAGCTTGGTTCCATCACCTCTGCAGGAAGAGCTGTATCTGGCAAAATGTGTTAATGCCAAACTGCTGCAGTTAGTGCAAGACGTGCCCCTTCCAGAAAGCTTTGGGAACTCTCCCCCAGAAGGGAGACAACCAGAGCATTCGATAGCTGGAAGCCCTCCTGTTATCCAAATGGGAACAAGCACGGCCAGACCGCAACACCACAGCCAGATGTTAGGGTGAGCTGCGTGAAGAAGCCACGGGAATTAAGGGGCACGGCAGCTGGCAGGATCGGGGCACGGCAATTATTTGAGGTTGGTTACAGAACACGCTGCACAGCTGCTGCCAGTAGCAAGTACAGCACAAAAAGGAAAGTACTCTGTTAGCGCTTCGTTAGGGATTTGGGGTTTTTTGGTTGGTTGGTTTTGGTTTTTTTTGTTCGTTTCTTCATGGTAAATTATCTCTGCTGTGCTTGTGACTTCAGATGACGCAGTATTTAAGACCCCAAATGACATTGCTCCACGTGCCTATTCTCACTCTAGAATGCTTAATTCCTTCCCGTTCCCCGGCACTTACCTGGAGCAGCTCTTTTGCAGAACCTCTTTTTTCCACGTCCATTTCAAGACAGCGATTTAGGAAGTCTCGGAATATGGGTGAAAGCTTTTCTGGATTCTGCAGTTCCGGAGTCCCGTTAGTAGCAATGAGATACAGGGCCTAAAGCAAAGCAAGCACCAAAGAAACAGGAGGTTACGAAGGTCAGACTCCAGCTGCAGATTACAGAGGCACCCATTTTTCCTCTCCCTCCCCACAGTTCAATGGGGAAAAACAAAACCAAAACAAACCCTTATCACGGTGACTAATAAATGCTTAAGTTTCAGCAAAGAGAAGAGCTGCCGGCCCTATTTTTATGTGGATGGGATCCAATCCTTTCTTGCTTTACCCTCGTAATCTGGGTTTGGATCCTGCAGCCCTCTCAAGGGATTAAGAGGACAAAACCAGCAGTCCAGACTGTGTTTACAGAGGGAAGTTGGCTGGCACAGCTCTGCCAGTGCTCGACTCCTGCAATAACTATATCCTCATGGGAAGGTACCCCTGAAGAAACAGGAGGCTTTCTTCTCTCGATACTTTGCCCAAATGCACAAGGCCTAAAAAGTCAATACTCTAAAGATGCAGTTGGTCCTTTACAAAAGATGGCCAGTAGGTTCTCAAGCAGCACTTAACACCCTACAGAAACAAGTGGAGTCGTTTTGCTGCTGCTTGGGAATGAAGAATTCTCTAAGAATCAGGAAATTCAGAATTCATCCACTGCAAAATTTTACTATTAAAAGAAAATCGCTAGATGCCTTTTAAAAGGAAACAGACATCTGGCAGAGGCCTTTGGAGCTCATCGCTCATCACATCTCAAGGTAGAGGTCTGATAGCCTGGGAACTGCAACAAGTTAAGTTAAATGAGAGCAAAGCACCCCGTTGCTTAGCCATCCTCATTTAACTCCACACCAACTTTTTCCTTTCGCATTTCTTCACTGCTGCGCTTCTCTCCCAAAATCACCTCCAGTCAAAGAGGTGGAAACAAGTTAAACAGAACTGTTCTAGATCCCTTCGTCCTGTTTAGCTTAGAAAAAAAGCCATAAAACTGGCTTACACCAAGAACAGCCGCATTCCTACAAACAGACAGAATTTCCCCCTTCATTAAAGAATATGAAGGGAAAGACACCAGCGGGGCAAAGCCTGACTAAAGGCTTGTTAAACCTGGAGCTTTACTGAGAGCACGCAAAGAGGAACAATGCACCAGCAAGAAAAAGCCCTGTTTATAAAAGAGTAATGTGGTATTCTTTGAATTCAAGGACAGCTCTCTTCCCCACTCACAAGGATTTAAGAAGCCGGGCGCTCTGGGGCCAGAAGGTGCCCCTATCGGCCTCTCCAGAAAGGGGGGAATTATGGATGCACCACATCATTAACTCAGACCCTACCTGAAGGTCTGCAACAGGAAGAGCCTGTGCCCTCTGCCACCCAGAACCAGCCATGGCTTCTAACTTAAATGACCACAATCTTCTCACTACAGCATCTAAGGAGACGTGTAGCTGCATGTGATGAAACCACAGCGGAGGTTCACCTGCCTCCTCCAGAGCCCAGGTTAACCAGCAGGCTCAGCGAAGGCCTGAGGGCAAAAAAAAGGCACTCGCTTACTCTCAGGGGGTTTTCATTGAGGTAGGGGGGTTCTCCTTCGATCATCTCGATGGCCATTATCCCCAGTGACCAGATGTCCACTTTGGGCCCGTAGGCTTTTCGTGTCACCACTTCAGGCGCCATCCAGTACGGGGTCCCCACCATGGTGCTGCGCTTGCTCTGTTCGGGAGTGATCTGGGCACAGAAGCCAAAGTCAGCTGGAAAAGCAAAGAAGGAGGGAAGAAAAAGTTAGAAACCAGCAGGTTTCTCCAAAAACAACACGTACTGATGCCAATGCTGTGGTACAAGCTAGCCTGTTGCACTGCCTGCTACATTGCTGCTGCAAAGGAGGGCTGGTTTTGTGGTTAACAAGGTGTTCAGGAGTAAGCTTCTAAATCTGACTCGCTGAGGCCATCAACATCACAGAGCTGCTCACTTGTCGATGTGAAGGCTGGTGATCAGTAAAGAGCTGTACATGGATGCTGTGAAACGTGGCAGTGCAGCATTTGGCAGCTGTAATACACTGTGTAACACATGCTCTCAAGTCTGTTCCTGGGTCTGTGAAAACAGAAACCAATGCCCAGTCTGTCCTCCCTCCACCCACACCCACCAGTATTATCTGGTCGTATTTTCAGTCCCAGAGATAGTATTTCCCCAGAAGATGTACCATCTCGCAAACACGATTTGCTTTCTAGAGCAAATACTGTGTTCAGAATAAATTTAAGGACCTAATTTGGTACTTATTATTTTCTTTGAGAAGACAGAAAGCTGAAGAGCCTTCCTGTGGAAATTGCTTGGCCCTGTCTTATTTGCATTTGACTTTCCAAAAGATCACAGAATAATAGAATCATAGGAAAATTAAGGTTGGAAAAGCCCTCCAAGATCACCTGGTCCAACCATCCCCCTACGAACAATGTCACCCACGAAACCACGTCCCCAAGCACCACGTCCAACCTTGCCTTGAACACCCCCAGGGACGGGGACTCCACCACCTCCCTGGGCAACGCGTCCCAATGCCTGACCACTCTTTCTGAGAAGAAATGTCTCCTAATTGTTTTAATTGGTGAAGAGTAGCACTCTTTGTTCAATTCTTTGTTTTAATTGTTGAAGAGTAAGGGCATGACGTTTCCATTTTTCCACTCACCAGTGACATCACCCGACTACCAGGACTTTTCAACTGTGATGGAGAGCGGCTTGGCAACCCCATCAGCCAGTTCCCTCAGGACCCTGGGATTCATGTCATCAGGTCCCATAGACCTGGACCTGTTTACATTCAGCAGGTGGTCTCGAACCTGCTCTTCACTTACCGTGGGTGGGACTTTGCTCCCCCAGCCTCCACCTACAGGTTCAGGGAAATGAAAGACTTGGGAAGCCCATCTACCAGTGCAGACGGAGGCAAAGAAGTTGCTGAGTACCTCAGCCTTCTCCGTGTCTGTCGTTACCAATTACTCAGGCATAGAAACTCACTCCTAATATAAGAAATTAGCCACCTCTAATCGCTTCCACACTACTATTTTCACCCCTCAGTTTATTTTCACAAATGTTAAAGGCGCATGGTGGCCCCTGGGGACTCCTCCTGTCAGCCCAGCGCAGCAGCCCGAAGGGAGCTGGGTCCTCTCTTGTGCTCTTCCTCGAGGCTCTGTGCAGAGGGGCTGACACCTCTCGCACAAGGGCTGGCGGGTGGGAAAGAAACACGCACACAAGCCCTGAATATCAGCAAGAGTTCTTTATTGCCAGGTGTTTGGTGGCTCCAAGCTAATGCCTGGGATGGAGCCTGCGCGACGAGGAGTAGGGAGCTCGCCGGGCCCTGCTGCGTAGCTACCGGTGTTCTCTCATGGCACGCAGCAGAGAGCTGCCGGGGTAGTCCCAGGTCTGATGTGGCCGAGGTGGATCCACTTCCATGGGTTCCTCCGCCTCTTCTTGTGGATCCACCTCCATGGGCTCCACGGTGTCAGGCAGGAGGACAAGCCAGTCCTTGCCTGGGACTGCCCACACGGGATGCCTCCCATCAGCTGTGTTCTCCGGCCAGGGTGCCGAACGAGGGGGTCGCCCAGTTCCATTGCCTGGTCCCATGCCACTCTCCACTTGATATTCATTCGTGGGTTTCACGCCGCCATCTCTTTTACGGCCACGGCTGGGTCCCTCGCTGCGATCTGGCCGATGGGCACGCCTCTGCTCCCCACGGCTCTCCGCATCACGCTCCCGTCTTCGCTCCACACCACCACTGCACCTCTGGTTAGGCCCAGGCCCCCTGCTGCTGGATGTCTGAGGGGCCGGCCTGTTCCCCGCATCGCTGTGGTGCCAGTGATATCTCCAATAATCGTCTCTGGGCCGGGCAGCAGACTTCCCCCAGGCACTGATGTCTTTTGTGCCGCAGGTGCTGTCCCTCTGCCCATGAGACATCTTTCTCCCATTAGCTGCCATCTTCTCGGTGCTTCCTCAGATCGCTTCGCGGTCCTCACACCGAGGAGGGCTGCCGCTCGCCTTGCTCCTTTCTCTGGCCTTCCTCCTGCCGCTTACGCTGGCTCTCAGAGGACCGAGTCGCTGAGCAAGTGGCGGGCCAGCGGCAGGGGGCCTCTTTTATAGGGCCCGGGGCAAAGGCGTGACAGCGGTGGCCACTGTGACCTCAGCAAGGCTCTGTGATGGAGTGGCCCGTGCGAGGCCAAAGGCGGCTGCGTTGGGAGAGGCCTGGAAGATGCCCTCATGTGGACAAGGAGGAGGGCTGGGGGGGCTGAGGGGCCCCTTTTCTGGGGCTGGCTCCCCCCCAGGCCATTTGGCTTGACAGAGAGAAAGGCTGCCCCATGCAATCCTGCCTCAACCCATTTTTTCTCCCCATCTCCAAGGCTTAGAATCTCTGGTTAACAAAAGAAAACTCCATCAACAAAACCAAACCAGACCCATTCAAAAGGCTAAAGCGGTCACAGCTGAAGTACCCATCTTCAGGAGATCTTTGATCTGTTTGAGGGCAGCACAGCCCCAGGAATTGGAGGGGAGCAGCCAGGACAGCCCGGCAAGCTCACGGAGTTCAAGCTCTAAATTCTCCCAAAAGATGAGCCTCGGGACCAAAACTTGGGACCCTTCTGGGCAATAAAAATCAGGGATGCAGGAAAAACATCACTTATATAAAGTGCAGCAGTTTTCCCTGAAGCATGCGATAATAACCCTCTCTTCCTCTCTTGTACCTACCAGCGTATTGCCTCTGCTCCTGCTCATTCCCCCCACTTCGCTCCCAAATAATAAGACCCTGCAGAACTGTTCCCACCAGTGAAAACGCTAAATTTAGGTATGAAAAAGTAAAAGTTTAAAGATCCAGGGCAGGTTTTGTGTGTCCCAGTGCATATTTAGCCTTGGGACACCCCTCTGAGATAACCACAGGTACATTTCCCTCCCGTGCAGGTGGAAAAAAAAGGCAGCAGTGGGATGAGAGGACTGGGGTTGGGAAGCATTTTGCAGCCACGAGGTTTCAACCAGGACCTCTGCAGAAGCTCCTCTCCTTTGCCATGGGACTAAAAATAAAATAAAATAAAATAAAATAAAATAAAATAAAATAAAATAAAATAAAATAAAATAAAAACACTCAAGTAATGGTGTTGAGGGAAATACTGGCAGAGCCACCAGCCCCGTTACCACTTTTTCAGGCACTTTTGGTGTACGTTACCAGGCCCTCCGGTCTGCCTGGTGCCCGGCTTTGTGAAGTTTCACGAGGGGAGCAGCAGGATGCAGGATGACACAGTTTGGCTGCCGGGCTCTCATGGGACAAGGACATGGACATGGGATGCACATCGCAGCAGTGCCACCACCAACTAGTTTGCCAGCTCCCCCTTCCAGACGTTCCCTTTTCTTCCAGCTCCCCCTCCGACGTGGGGCTCAGCACCCAAATGGCTTGTGAGAGCTCGGCAGGGCTCCCAGCGCCAGGAGGCTGACCTGGGAAAGTCCTCTTCACGTTAGGCTTGGTTTCTTGGACTTCCAGCACCCAGCTCTGCCCTACAGCCACAAGCGGATAAAATCCTACAGCAGGGGGCTTGTGGGGGCACACGTGTCCTCCCCTTAATATTCCTTAATCCAAGCTGGGACGAGGCACTTGCACAATTATGTAGGTGATAAACTCCTGCTCTTGTCATCAGCCTCACCCTACTGACCCCACATGTAAAAGTGATGCTGGGGAGGGCAGCTTTAGGGACCGATCCCAAATCCTCCCCCGTTTCCTCCTCTGCACCTGGAGCCGCAGACACCAAGCTCTGCCTGGGGAGACAACAAGCAGCCAGGAGGGTCCATTTCATCATCTGCCTCCTCCTCTTCCTCCTCAAGCTGGGCTCTACATCCTGCTTCCACACTGGTGTTTCTCAGAGCATTAATGACTTCCAAACAGGTGAAAATAAGCAGTAGAAATCACACTTTCTGCATCAGCTTTCAGCGTAAAGTCACTTTGCTCTATCAAGTAAGATCTAATTAAAACAGATCAGAGAAACACAACTCCTTCAAGCACCCCCCAATTCATTTCTGCAAGCGTCATTGAAACAAAGGGGAGGAGAAGCAGGTCATTCATTCAGGTTTTATTTAAGGTTTCAGTTTTGCTTTCTAAATGGCTGAGCTGACCCTAACAAACCGGGCACTACCGGAGAGTTACACCAAGGCAGTACAAAGAAAGAGAAACACGTTTTCCAGCTGATTTTAAAACGGCAAATGCCCTTGTTATTTCCCAGCAGGACAAGACACACAGACATCTGGCAGCAGGTCAGATTAGCTCCAGCTCACTTAGCACGAGTTGTTGCTCAAAGACATAAGGCTCAGTCCTCACTCTGAGCACCCCTTCATTGCACAGGAGCCCCCCGCTCCTTCCTGCTCCCAAACAGGATGCCTCAATCCACCGCAGGCTGCTTCAGCACCCTCCAAATTTCCTCAGCAGTTGGGAAACTGAGCTTTTACCTTTTGCATCCTCCTACCCCAGCACCCGTCTTCTTCCTCAGACCAACACCATCTTCTGTTGCCCTCCCACCCCTTTCCTGGGGGCATCCATTTCGGCTGCAAGTTTCCGTCCAGCCCCCGCCGGCATCGCTGTTCTGCCACCACCGGCAGCTCCCTGCTTCTCCAAGACCCCAGCCTTGATGCTGAGAATTGTCATTAGCAGCAAACCATGAGATCCGCCCTAGGACATTATCTATATGCTCAATCCAGTGCGTTTACAACCCCAAAATACATCCACATGTTCTCTATTACTATCAAAATAAGCCACTGAAAAGTCTCCGTATTTTATGCTAGGGAGACAAACAGACTCAGCCTTCACCTTTGACAGCTTCCATATGAAAGATGCTGGGGAATCTGTAAGCTCGTAATTAAGAAAGGCGTTCAAATACGTACCATTCTTCTTGGACTTTGGGCTGGACCTTTCACTGCCAGCTGAGCTCAGCAAACTTGAAGTACCAGCAGCCTACAGGCCATTTCACCCCATCCTTGCATGGTAAATATCATCTGGTGATACCAACCCGTGATACCTTGAGACAGACACGTTCGGATACTAACAGAGATCTCAGCTCAGAAGCGATCTCAGCTCAGCCAGCCCCTCTCACCCAAACTCTTGGCCCCACTGAACTTAAATCAATCATTTGTTTAAAGAAAACCTAGGGCTGCAGTAATCCAGCTCAATATCAGCTCTTTAAATATAGGAAGCTTGAAATGCACCAGCTGCTTCTTAAATACGATATTCTTCAGTGCTTTGGAAAAAAAAGAGATGAGTTTTACCTTCCGCCACCACCAGGAGCTCTGGGAGCTGTAGCACGTTGTGCCATTTCGGCACCTAACCTGATGGGGTTGCTGAGGATCCCATAAAAACAAAGCAGGTTTTCAGGATGGATAGTCAAACTGAATATTTCATGTTCTCATATAGAAGAGAGAATCTAATAATCAAATAAATAAGGGCTGTGATTAAAAATGGTTCAGACTCAGTAGAATTAGTTCATACTGTAGGTATATTAAAATATATTTTAAAATGCTACCAAATCAGTTCTCTTCTCTTGGAAGTTGCGTTCAAATCCCAGCAGTAAGGATGTTCTCAGAAAAAAAAATAAGAATTATTAAGTCAGACACTTGTGCTAACAGCTCTCTGTAGTGACCAGAAAGTGCTGTAAAAGGCTATGCAGCAGCTGCCACCAGTGCTGAAGCTGAGCGATGCCCAGATGAACCTAAGAGTAGAGAAAAGGATCCATCTCTGGACAAAAAAAAATGTATCTCATTCTCCTAAACTAACTACATTCTTTTATTTATCTTTTTATTTAAGATTTCTGAGACCATGAAAACACGATGCGTCTGTTAACTTGGAATTGGGGCTAGGTACAAAGTAGCAAGTCAAACTCTTTCGCATCACAGGTTGGTAAAATAAAAACAGGAGAAGATGACATGTCTACAACCGCTGTCTTACAGCTTCCCAGTGCATAGCTCTCAGTCCTTACCAAACCAGTAAGGACCAATCCACAGTCGAAGTCAATGAGACAGAAGCACATCACAGGCTTAAGAATGGGGAGAAACAGTCACTCCTGCAGATTCCTTTCCAATAGGCAACAGAGAATCCAGCAGAGTAACTTAAATACAAGTCACCCTTTTTACCATTTTTCCTCCTGCAGAAAAATAAGCTCACGGATTTGCTCGCAGGTAGGGCACATCTGCATTACCACTCCCACCTCAAAGGGGTGTCAAGGATGGAGTGGGAAGGGAAGGCGAAGGGAAGTCAGCAACATTCAATAAATTCATGGATCAGGTTTAATCCTGTGCTGTCCAAAAAAGTCAATTGGTGGGTCGGTAAAACCAGAGCCACATTAGATTTTAGACCTAGTGAGCTCTAGCCCATCATTCCTTCCACCGCACACATGGCATTTTGAGACTTGCATAGAAAATAAAACCAAACTCCTCACCAAAGAGAATTATTCGAGGGTAGTGGCCTTCCCTTTCCCGATCTCCACCACAGCCCCAAGCAGAGGAGCTCATCAAGAGATCAGGTCCCCCCCAGGGCTGGCAGCTTTGCTGCTCTGCCCAAGGAATTCATCTTGTAAGGGGAAATTTTTCATATTACATGAAGATGAAGAATATATACAAGGGGAGGAAGGCAGAAGATTTGGCAATGGGCTTCAGACGTTACAGCCTCACGTCAGACAGTGGCCACCCTGTAGCCTGAAGGATGGGAGAAGACACCAAAAAAGCAAGGGACCTTACAGGCTTTATCTACGCCTGTAAAACCAGTGCAAGGGCTGTCACGTATCGCAGAGTGAATGGGGAAAAATATATGTATATATTTCAATCACAAGCCCAGGGCAGGGAGGAAAGGACTGATCCAGCAGCAGGTCTCAGCAAGAAGCAGGAATGAGTTTCTGTGCAACACAAGTGCTTTGGGGAGAGGAGAACTGGATTAAACTCACCCTGGAAATGACCAAAGCGATACGTACAGAGAAAGCAAGATCTTTTATCCGTTCCCTCTGTGTGCAGTTACTCCTCTTCAGAGCCACTCGCTATCCCACAGGACTACAGAAGCTTGTATCACTTAATGCATCGCTTGTAAGCACCCAGTGACGATACCATGAAAACCCATCCCATCCGACAGAGTTGTCTGGTGACAGTGAATTCTCCAACCCTCCCTCAGCCCCAAGTTAAGAAATGCAGCAGTCCTTTTATTAAAAATCAGGATACAGTTCAACATAACGCCAGTGTTTACACCCGATCTCTCTAGTAGTTCCAGGATTGCTGTTGTTTTACATATCATTAGCAACCAAAGGAGTCAGTAGCATAAAGATATCAGTTCACTCGCTCATTTCAAAAAAAAAATAAAATGAATGCCCCTATGCTTCCAAGGAAACACTGTCCATGATCAGTTTGTTTTCTGTTGGCCTTGGTCTAAGAAGCAAGAGTTTTCACCATCATCTTGCAGGCAGATCTTATCTTCCTAAGAGCAATTGTTCTGTTTGCTTTCTCTTACAGGGCAGGTCTCCACGAAGCCTGACAGCACTAATAAAATAACCCTAAAAGAAATCCCAGTTGATTTTTCCTGTGATTTTTCTAGAATATCAGAACTATTTGAAAGCTGTTTAATTACTTGAGTTGAAACGAAAGTGTGCGGGGAAGGACCTTGATTCACACAATTTGGCAAAAAGATCACGACTTGTCCAACAGCTGCAAGAAGCACACACAGGCTTTCTCCTTGCTCCCCCGAAGCATCCAGCGGTGCTGCGGGAGGGCTGCATGGTCCTGCCCTCGTTCCCCTTCCAGTTGTTTTAGCTGTTCCGATTGCTGCTGCCTGCTTCCTTCCCTCCTCAAGTCATCCACAGCAGAGAGCAGCCTCAGTGCTGGAAGAGCAGCTTGGCAAAAGCAGGAAGAGTCCAGCCAGCAGAAGATTTACTTTATTAAGATAAACATGGCCTAAAGGCTCCACATTATCTTTAAAAATAAACACAGTAAGAAATACGAAAACAAACTGGCTTTGCTACGGGTAGGTCAGGTTCAGATGTTCTCAGAAGATCTTCCCAGCCATAAAATATACCCTTCCCCTACCGTGCCCATCAAGGAGGATGGAAAGACAGTTCACTACGCAAGATCAGCAGCGTACCTGTTGCGTGCCCTCCCACATTCAGCAAACGATACATCTGCTACCCTTCAAGGCAGATCAAAGTTTTAAGAACACCCCTGTGAAGGAGGAGCAGGAGGGGACAGGGACAGGTAATTCGGTTTCTGTAGGGAACATCTAAAAGGCTTGACACGACGGCTGTGCTGGCTCCCCCGCTTTAATGGTTGTTCTTTGCTGCTTCTTTAGCAGCAAGAATCAGAGGAGTGAGACTAGAAAGAGGCTTTGCAATTTTCAGGAACTGGTGCTAGGAAGAGGAAAAAGGAAAAAAAAAGGTTACATTTCTCAGAACATGTCCCAAAAGCCTGGTGTTTACACAAAATATCAGGACCTAGACCTGTATGAACTCCAACAACCTCCAAGCAGGCGAAACAAAAAAGGCACGATGAGCAAGAAAGTTCACCGTGACTTTTGGGCCTCACCTGAACTGATAAAGATCTTTGCACCCAACACATCCTAGTTTCTCCAATGTTTATACACTCTCAAGACTAAGCAAGTTCTCCCAGGAAATAAATTCATGCAAAATCTACAGTGAAATTCTTTGTGGAAGGGAGGTGTAAGTAAAAGCAACCTATGCAGTTCCAAAACATTGCACAGGGCTTCCTGCAGCAATCATCTCTCCATTCTTCCTTTCCTGTCACCACAGATCTGCTGAAAACATTGCCTTGGCCTTCTAAAGCTATTAGAAATTTTCAGAACAGCTGGGACTGAGGAGCACAGCAGGGAATTCACAACAGGACCAGTCAGGCCATCTCCTATACCAGGTGCTCTGTTCTGTTAAACAATATTGATTATCGAGCATGCAACAAGCAGTAGGTGGTGTCACAAAGTGCTTCTTGCAGCACATGTGGTGTTTGTTTCGGGGGCAAGGCTTAAAACATAACATCTGGAACAGAGGAAGAAGTTTTCCCTGTGTTCAGGGTTAAGTGGAAAGCTTGCAATACTCCAGCCTCGCAGAGAAAGTCTAGTTGGGGACAGAGACTGACACAAAACAGCTAATCAGACGAGTGGAGGCATGAAGCCCACAAGCCGTTCAGAAAACCCAAAATAATTAAGTCCCCCAGGACTTCTGAGCACCAGAAGGGATCAACCACCCAATCTGAACACACTTCAGAGGTGGAAAAATCCGAGGCTAAAAGGTAAAGGCAGGCAGAAATGCTGCAGTCCCAATGTTCTCCTGCCCCAAGGAACACAACCCTGCTGCTGTCTGATACTCTGGAGCTGGCAAGTCCAGGAGAAAAAGTCAGCTTTCATCTACTGCCATTCTTTCTGCCGGTGATTAATGCTTCATTAGTGTCTCAGAAAGGCAGCAGCACTCCCAAAGCTGAACCCAGTAGACAAACTAAAGGAAAGAAAGGAACACCAAAAAAGAGACAACTGTCTCACAGTCGACATCTGAGGGCCCCATCATCACCGATTTATTTTACAAAGAGATGAAGCACATTTTCCACCCCCGTGGGAGGTCTGACAAAAGGAAACACATGAACACTCCTCATCTGTGTTGGTAAAAAGCCTGGCAGCTTCGTCCTTCACTTTCACCACGAGTCCAGACAAAGACACCAGGTTTTCAGTGAAATAACTGAGGATTTCTCACAAGCTTGGTTCCATCACCTCTGCAGGAAGAGCTGTATCTGGCAAAATGTGTTAACGCCAAACTGCTGCAGTTAATGCAAGACGTGCCCCTTCCAGAAAGCTTTGGGAACTCTCCCCCAGAAGGGAGACAACCAGAGCATTCGATAGCTGGAAGCCCTCCTGTTATCCAAACGGGAACAAGCACGGCCAGACCGCAACACCACAGCCAGATGTTAGGGTGAGCTGCGTGAAGAAGCCACGGGAATTAAGGGGCTCAGCAGTTGGCAGGCTCGGGGCACGGCAATTATTTGAGGTTGGTTACAGAACACGCTGCACAGCTGCTGCCAGTAGCAAGTACAGCACAAAAAGGAAAGTACTCTGTTAACGCTTCGTTAGGGATTTGGGGTTTTTTGGTTGGTTGGTTTTGGTTTTTTTTGTTCGTTTCTTCATGGTAAATTATCTCTGCTGTGCTTGTGACTTCAGATGACGCGGTATTTAAGACCCCAAATGACATTGCTCCACATGCCTATTCTCACTCTAGAATGCTGAATTCCGTCCCGTTCCCCGGCACTTACCTGGAGCAGCTCTTTTGCAGAACCTCTTTTTTCCACGTCCATTTCAAGACAGCGATTTAGGAAGTCTCGGAATATGGGTGAAAGCTTTTCTGGATTCTGCAGTTCCGGAGTCCCGTTAGTAGCAATGAGATACAGGGCCTAAAGCAAAGCAAGCACCAAAGAAACAGGAGGTTACGAAGGTCAGACTCCAGCTGCAGATTACAGAGGCACCCATTTTTCCTCTCCCTCCCCACAGTTCAATGGGGAAAAACAAAACCAAAACAAACCCTTATCACGGTGACTAATAAATGCTTAAGTTTCAGCAAAGAGAAGAGCTGCCAGCCCTATTTTTATGTGGATGGGATCCAATCCTTTTTTGCTTTACCCTCGTAATCTGGGTTTGGATCCTGCAGCCCTCTCAAGGGATTAAGAGGACAAAACCAGCAGTCCAGACTGTGTTTACAGAGGGAAGTTGGCTGGCACAGCTCTGCCAGTGCTCGACTCCTGCAATAACTATATCCTCATGGGAAGGTACCCCTGAAGAAACAGGAGGCTTTCTTCTCTCGATACTTTGCCCAAATGCACAAGGCCTAAAAAGTCAATACTCTAAAGATGCAGTTGGTCCTTTACAAAAGATGGCCAGTAGGTTCTCAAGCAGCACTTAACACCCTACAGAAACAAGTGGAGTCGTTTTGCTGCTGCTTGGGAATGAAGAATTCTCTAAGAATCAGGAAATTCAGAATTCATCCACTGCAAAATTTTACTATTAAAAGAAAATCGCTAGATGCCTTTTAAAAGGAAACAGACATCTGGCAGAGGCCTTCTGAGCTCACTGCTCATCACATCTCAAGGTAGAGGTCTGATAGCCTGGGAACTGCAACAAGTTAAGTTAAATGAGAGCAAAGCACCCCGTTGCTTAGCCATCCTCATTTAACTCCATACCAACTTTTTCCTTTCGCATTTCTTCACTGCTGCGCTTCTCTCCCAAAATCATCTCCAGTAAAAGAGGTGGAAACAAGTTAAACAGAATTGTTCTAGATCCCTTCGTCCTGTTTAGCTTAGAAGAAAAGCCATAAAACTGGCTTACACCAAGAACAGCCGCATTCCTACAAACTGATAGAATTTCCCCTTTCATTAAAGAATACGAAGGGAAAGACACCAGCAGGGGCAAAGCCTGACTAAAGGCTTGTTAAACCTGGAGCTTTACTGGGAGCATGCAAAGAGGAACAATGCACCAGCAAGAAAAAGCCCTGTTTATAAAAGAGTAATGTGGTATTCTTTGAATTCAAGGACAGCTCTCTTCCCCACTCACAAGGATTTAAGAAGCCGGGCACTCTGGGGCCAGAAGGTGCCCCTATCGGCCTCTCCAGAAAGGGGGGAATTATGGATGCACCACATCATTAACTCAGACCCTACCTGAAGGTCTGCAACAGGAACAGCCTGTGCCCTCTGCCACCCAGAACCAGTCATGGCTTCTAACTTAAATGACCACAATCTTCTCACTACAGCATCTAAGGAGACGTGTAGCTGCATGTGATGAAACCACAGCGGAGGTTCACCTGCCTCCTCCAGAGCCCAGGTTAACCAGCAGGCTCAGCGAAGGCCTGAGGGCAAAAAAAAGGCACTCGCTTACTCTCAGGGGGTTTTCATTGAGGTAGGGGGGTTCTCCTTCGATCATCTCGATGACCATTATCCCCAGTGACCAGATGTCCACTTTGGGCCCGTAGGCTTTTCGTGTCACCACTTCAGGCGCCATCCAGTACGGGGTCCCCACCATGGTGCTGCGCTTGCTCTGTTCGGGAGTGATCTGGGCACAGAAGCCAAAGTCAGCTGGAAAAGCAAAGAAGGAGGGAAGAAAAAGTTAGAAATCAGCAGGTTTCTCCAAAAACAACACGTACTGATGCCAATGCTGTGGTACAAGCTAGCCTGTTGCACTGCCTGCTACATTGCTGCTGCAAAGGAGGCCCTGGTTTTGTGGTTAACAAGGTGTTCAGGAGTAAGCTTCTAAATCTGACTCGCTGAGGCCATCAACATCACAGAGCTGCTCACTTGTCGATGTGATGTGATGGTGATCAGTAAAGAGCTGTACATGGATGCTGTGAAACGTGGCAGTGCAGCATTTGGCAGCTGTAATACACTGTGTAACACATGCTCTCAAGCCTGTTCCTGGGTCTGTGAAAACAGAAACCAATGCCCAGTCTGTCCTCCCTCCACCCACACCCACCAGCATTATCTGGTCGTATTTTCAGTCCCAGAGATAGTATTTCCCCAGAAGATGTACCATCTCTCAAACACGATTTGCTTTCTAGAGCAAATACTGTGTTCAGAATAAATTTAAGTACCTAATTTGGTACTTATTATTTTCTTTGAGAAGACAGAAAGCTGGAGAGCCTTCCTGTGGAAATTGCTTGGCCCTGTCTTATTTGCATTTGACTTTCCAAAAGATCACAGAATAATAGAATCATAGGAAAATTAAGGTTGGAAAAGCCCTCCAAGATCACCTGGTCCAACCATCCCCCTACAAACAATGTCACCCACGAAACCACGTCCCCAAGCACCACGTCCAACCTTGCCTTGAACACCCCCAGGGACAGGGACTCCACCACCTCCCTGGGCAACGCGTCCCAATGCCTGACCGCTCTTTCTGAGAAGAAACGTCTCCTAATTGTTTTAATTGGTGAAGAGTAGCACTCTTTGTTCAATTCTTTGTTTTAATTGTTGAAGAGTAAGGGCATGACGTTTCCATTTTTCCACTCACCAGTGACATCACCTGACTGCCAGGACTTTTCAACTGTGATGGAGAGCGGCTTGGCAACCCCATCAGCCAGTTCCCTCAGGACCCTGGGATTCATGTCACCAGGTCCCATAGACCTGGACCTGTTTACATTCAGCAGGTGGTCTCGAACCTGCTCTTCACTTACCGTGGGTGGGACTTTGCTCCCCCAGCCTCCACCTACAGGTTCAGGGAAATGAAAGACTTGGGAAGCCCATCTACCAGTGCAGACGGAGGCAAAGAAGTTGCTGAGTACCTCAGCCTTCTCCGTGTCTGTCGTTACCAATTACTCAGGTATAGAAACTCACTCCTAATATAAGAAATTAGCCACCTCTAATCGCTTCCACACTACTATTTTCACCCCTCAGTTTATTTTCACAAATGTTAAAGGCGCATGGTGGCCCCTGGGGACTCCTCCTGTCAGCCCAGCGCAGCAGCCCGAAGGGAGCTGGGTCCTCTCTTGTGCTCTTCCTCGAGGCTCTGTGCAGAGGGGCTGACACCTCTCGCACAAGGGCTGGCGGGTGGGAAAGAAACACGCACACAAGCCCTGAATATCAGCAAGAGTTCTTTATTGCCAGGTGTTTGGTGGCTCCAAGCTAATGCCTGGGATGGAGCCTGCGCGACGAGGAGTAGGGAGCTCGCCGGGCCCTGCTGCGTAGCTACCGGTGTTCTCTCATGGCACGCAGCAGAGAGCTGCCGGGGTAGTCCCAGGTCTGATGTGGCCGAGGTGGATCCACTTCCATGGGTTCCTCCGCCTCTTCTTGTGGATCCACCTCCATGGGCTCCACGGTGTCAGGCAGGAGGACAAGCCAGTCCTTGCCTGGGACTGCCCACACGGGATGCCTCCCATCAGCTGTGTTCTCCGGCCAGGGTGCCGAACGAGGGGGTCGCCCAGTTCCATTGCCTGGTCCCATGCCACTCTCCACTTGATATTCATTCGTGGGTTTCACGCCGCCATCTCTTTTACGGCCACGGCTGGGTCCCTCGCTGCGATCTGGCCGATGGGCACGCCTCTGCTCCCCACGGCTCTCCGCATCACGCTCCCGTCTTCGCTCCACACCACCACTGCACCTCTGGTTAGGCCCAGGCCCCCTGCTGCTGGATGTCTGAGGGGCCGGCCTGTTCCCCGCATCGCTGCGGTGCCAGTGATATCTCCAATAATCGTCTCTGGGCCGGGCAGCAGACTTCCCCCAGGCACTGATGTCTTTTGTGCCGCAGGTGCTGTCCCTCTGCCCATGAGACATCTTTCTCCCATTAGCTGCCATCTTCTCGGTGCTTCCTCAGATCGCTTCGCGGTCCTCACACCGAGGAGGGCTGCCGCTCGCCTTGCTCCTTTCTCTGGCCTTCCTCCTGCCGCTTACGCTGGCTCTCAGAGGACCGAGTCGCTGAGCAAGTGGCGGGCCAGCGGCAGGGGGCCTCTTTTATAGGGCCCGGGGCAAAGGCGTGACAGCGGTGGCCACTGTGACCTCAGCAAGGCTCTGTGATGGAGTGGCCCGTGCGAGGCCAAAGGTGGCTGCGTTGGGAGAGGCCTGGAAGATGCCCTCATGTGGACAAGGAGGAGGGCTGGGGGGACTGAGGGGCCCCTTTTCTGGGGCTGGCTCCCCCCCAGGCCATTTGGCTTGACAGAGAGAAAGGCTGCCCCATGCAATCCTGCCTCAACCCATTTTTTCTCCCCATCTCCAAGGCTTAGAATCTCTGGTTAACAAAAGAAAACTCCATCAACAAAACCAAACCAGACCCATTCAAAAGGCTAAAGCGGTCACAGCTGAAGTACCCATCTTCAGGAGATCTTTGATCTGTTTGAGGGCAGCACAGCCCCAGGAATTGGAGGGGAGCAGCCAGGTTAAGCCCGGCAAGCTCACGGAGTTCAAGCTCTAAATTCTCCCAAAAGATGAGCCTCGGGACCAAAACTTGGGACCCTTCTGGGCAATAAAAATCAGGGATGCAGGAAAAACATCACTTATATAAAGTGCAGCAGTTTTCCCTGATGCTTGCGATAATAAACCTCTCTTCCTCTCTTGTACCTACCAGCGTATTGCCTCTGCTCCTGCTCATTCCCCCCACTTCGCTCCCAAATAATAAGACCCTGCAGAACTGTTCCCACCAGTGAAAACGCTAAATTTAGGTATGAAAAAGTAAAAGTTTAAAGATCCAGGGCAGGTTTTGTGTGTCCCAGTGCATATTTAGCCTTGGGACACCCTTCTGAGATAACCACAGGTACATTTCCCTCCCGTGCAGGTGGAAAAAAAAGGCAGCAGTGGGATGAGAGGACTGGGGTTGGGAAGCATTTTGCAGCCACGAGGTTTCAACCAGGACCTCTGCAGAAGCTCCTCTCCTTTGCCATGGGACTAAAAATAAAATAAAATAAAATAAAATAAAATAAAATAAAATAAAATAAAAACACTCAAGTAATGGTGTTGAGGGAAATACTGGCAGAGCCACCAGCCCCGTTACCACTTTTTCAGGCACTTTTGGGGTACGTTACCAGGCCCTCCGGTCTGCCTGGTGCCCGGCTTTGTGAAGTTTCACGAGGGGAGCAGCAGGATGCAGGATGACACAGTTTGGCTGCCGGGCTCTCGTGGGACAAGGACATGGACATGGGATGCACATCGCAGCAGTGCCACCACCATCTAGTTGGCTCACTCCTACTTCCAGACATTCCCTTTTCTTCCAGCTCCCCCTCCGACGTGGGGCTCAGCACCCAAATGGCTTGTGAGAGCTCGGCAGGGCTCCCAGCGCCAGGAGGCTGAGCTGGGAAAGTCCTCTTCACGTTAGGCTTGGTTTCTTGGACTTCCAGCACCCAGCTCTGCCCTACAGCCACAAGCGGATAAAATCCTACAGCAGGGGGCTTGTGGGGGCACACGTGTCCTCCCCTTAATATTCCTTAATCCAAGCTGGGACGAGGCACTTGCACAATTATGTAGGTGATAAACTCCTGCTCTTGTCATCAGCCTCACCCTACTGACCCCACATGTAAAAGTGATGCTGGGGAGGGCAGCTTTAGGGACCGATCCCAAATCCTCCCCCGTTTCCTCCTCTGCACCTGGAGCCGCAGACACCAAGCTCTGCCTGGGGAGACAACAGGCAACCAGGAGGGTCCATTTCACCACCTGCCTCCTCCTCTTCCTCCTCAAGCTGGGCTCTACATCCTGCTTCCACACTGGTGTTTCTCAGAGCATTAATGACTTCCAAACAGGTGAAAATAAGCAGTAGAAATCACACTTTCTGCATCAGCTTTCAGTGTAAAGTCACTTTGCTCTATCAAGTAAGATCTAATTAAAACAGATCAGAGAAACACAACTCCTTCAAGCACCCCCCCATTCATTTCTGCAAGCGTCATTGAAACAAAGGGGAGGAGAAGCAGGTCATTCATTCTGGTTTTATTTAAGGTTTCAGCTTTGCTTTCTAAATGGCTGAGCTGACCCTAACAAACCGGGCACTACCGGAGAGTTACACCAAGGCAGTACAAAGAAAGAGAAACACGTTTTCCAGCTGATTTTAAAACGGCAAATGCCCTTGTTATTTCCCAGCAGGACAAGACACACAGACATCTGGCAGCAGGTCAGATTAGCTCCAGCTCACTTAGCACGGGTTGTTGCTCAAAGACATCAGGCTCAGTCCTCACTCTGAGCACCCCTTCATTGCACAGGAGCCCCCCGCTCCTTCCTGCTCCCAAACAGGATGCCTCAATCCACCGCAGGCTGCTCCAGCACCCTCCAAATTTCCTCAGCAGTTGGGAAACTGAGCTTTTACCTTTTGCTTCCACCTACACCTGCAACCATCCTCTTCCTCAGACCAACACCATCCTCTGTTGCCCTCCCACCCCTTTCCTGGGGGCATCCATTTCGGCTGCAAGTTTCCGTCCAGCCCCTGCCGGCATCGCTGTTCTGCCACCACCGGCAGCTCCCTGCTTCTCCAAGACCCCAGCCTTGATGCTGAGAGCTGTCATTAGCAGCAAACCATGAGATTCGCCCTAGGACATTATCTGTACGCTCAATCCAGTGTGTTTACAACCCCAAAATACATCCACATGTTCTCTATTACTATCAAAATAAGCCACTGAAAAGTCTCCGTATTTTATGCTAGGGAGACAAACAGACTCAGCCTTCACCTTTGACAGCTTCCATATGAAAGATGCTGGGGAATCTGTAAGCTCATAATTAAGAAAGGCGTTCAGATACGTACCATTCTTCTTGGACTTTGGGCTGGACCTTTCACTGCCAGCTGAGCTCAGCAAACTTGAAGTTGCAGCAGCCTACAGGCCATTTCACCCCATCCTTGCATGGTAAATATCATCTGGTGATACCAACCGGTGATACCTTGAGACAGACACGTTCGGATACTAACGGAGATCTCAGCTCAGAAGCGATCTCAGCTCAGCCAGCCCCTCTCACCCAAACTCTTGGCCCCACTGAACTTAAATCAATCATTTGTTTAAAGAAAACCTAGGGCTGCAGTAATCCAGCTCAATATCAGCTCTTTAAATATAGGAAGCTTGAAATGCACCAGCTGCTTCTTAAATACGACAATCTTCAGTGCTTTGGAAAAAAAAGAGATGGGTTTTACCTTCCACCTCCACCAGGAGCTCTGGGAGCTGTAGCACATTGTGCCATTTCGGCACCTAACCTGATAGGGTTGCTGAGGATCCCTTAAAAAGGAAGCAGGTTTTCAGGGTGGATAGTCAAACAACTGAATATTTCATATTCTAATATAGAAGAGAGAATCTAATAATCAAATAAATAATTAAGGGCTGCGATTAAAAATGGTTCAGACTCAGTAAAATTAGTTCATACTGTAGGTATATTAAAATATATTTTAAAATGCTACCAAATCAGTTCTCTTCTCTTGGAAGTTGCGTTCAAATCCCAGCAGTAAGGATGTTCTCAGAAAAAAAAATAAGAATTATTAAGTCAGACACTTGTGCTAACAGCTCTCTCTAGTGACCAGAAAGTGCTGTAAGAGGCTATGCAAAAGCTGCCACCAGTGCTGGAGCTGAGCGATGCCCAGATGAACCTAAGAGTAGAGAAAAGGATCCATCTCTGGACAAAAAAAATGTATCTCATTCTCCTAAACTAACTACATTCTTTTATTTATCTTTTTATTCAAGATTTCTGAGACCATGAAAACACGATGCATCTGTTAACTTGGAACTGGGGCTAGGCACACAGTAGCAAGTCAACTTTCTCATCACAGGTTGGTAAAATAAAAACAGGAGAAGATGACATGTCTACAGCCGCTGTCTTACAGCTTCCCAGAGCACAGCTCTCAGTCCTTACCAAACCAGTAAGGACCAATTCACAGCTGAAGTCAATGAGACAGAAGCACATCACAGGCTTAAGAATGGGGAGAAACAGTCACTCCTGCAGATTCCTTTCCAATAGGCAACAGAGAATCCAGCAGAGTAACTTAAATACAAGTCACCCTTTTTACCATTTTTCCTCCTGCAGAAAAATAAGCTCACGGATTTGCTCGCAGGTAGGGCACATCTGCATTACCACTCCCATCTCAAAGGGGTGCCAAGGATGGAGTGGGAAGGGAAGGCGAAGGGAAGTCAGCAACATTCAATAAATTCATGGATCAGGTTTAATCCTGTGCTGTCCAAAAAAGTCAATTGGTGGGTCGGTAAAACCAGAGCCACATTAGATTTTAGACCTAGTGAGCTCTAGCCCATCATTCCTTCCACCGCACACATGGCATTTTGAGACTTGCATAGAAAATAAAACCAAACTCCTCACCAAAGAGAATTATCCGAGGGCAGTGGCCTTCCCTTTCCCGATCTCCACCCCAGCCCCAAGCAGAGGAGCTCATCAAGAGATCAGGTTCCCCCCAGGGCTGGCAGCTTTGCTGCTCTGCCCAAGGAATTCATCTTGCGAGGGGAAACTCTCCGTATTACATGAAGATGAAGAATGTACACAAGGGGAGGAAGGCAGCAGATTTGGCAATGGGCTTCAGACATTACAGCCTCACGTCAAACAGTGGCCACCCTGTAGCCTGAAGGATGGGAGAAGACACCAAAAAAGACAAATATATGTATATGTTTCAATCACATGCCCAGGGCAGGGAGGAAAGGACTGATCCAGCAGCAGGTGTCAGCAAGAAGCAGGAATGAGTTTCTGTGCAACACAAGTGCTTTGGGGAGAGGAGAACTGGATTAAACTCACCCTGGAAATGACCAAAGCGATACGTACAGAGAAAGCAAGATCTTTTATCCGTTCCCTCTGTGTGCAGTTACTCCTCTTCAGAGCCACTCGCTATCCCACAGGACTACAGAAGCTTGTATCACTTAATGCATCGCTTGTAAGCACCCAGTGACGATAACACGAAAACCCATCCCATCCGACAGAGCTGTCTGGTGACAGTGAATTCTCCAACCCTCCCTCAGCCCCGAGTTAAGAAATGCAGCAGTCCTTTTATTAAAAATCAGGATACAGTTCAACATAACGCCAGTGTTTACACCCGATCTCTCTAGTAGTTCCAGGATCGCTGTTGTTTTACATATCATTACCAACCAAAGGAGTCAGTAGCATAAAGATATCAGTTCACTCGCTCATTTCAAAAAAAAAATAAAATGAATGCCCCTATGCTTCCAAGGAAACACTGTCCATGATCAGTTTGTTTTCTGTTGGCCTTGGTCTAAGAAGCAAGAGTTTTCACCATCATCTTGCAGGCAGATCTTATCTTCCTAAGAGCAATTGTTCTGTTTGCTTTCTCTTACAGGGCAGGTCTCCACGAAGCCTGACAGCACTAATAAAATAACCCTAAAAGAAATCCCAGTTGATTTTTCCTGTGATTTTTCTAGAATATCAGAACTATTTGAAAGCTGTTTAATTACTTGAGTTGAAACGAAAGTGTGCGGGGAAGGACCTTGATTCACACAATTTGGCAAAAAGATCACGACTTGTCCAACAGCTGCAAGAAGCACACACAGGCTTTCTCCTTGCTCCCCCGAAGCATCCAGCGGTGCTGCGGGAGGGCTGCATGGTCCTGCCCTCGTTCCCCTTCCAGTTGTTTTAGCTGTTCCGATTGCTGCTGCCTGCTTCCTTCCCTCCTCAAGTCATCCAAAGCAGAGAGCAGCCTCAGTGCTGGAAGAGCAGCTTGGCAAAAGCAGGAGGAGTCCAGCCAGCAGAAGATTTACTTTATTAAGATAAACATGGTCTAAAGGCTCCACATTATCTTTAAAAATAAACACAGTAAGAAATACGAAAACAAACTGGCTTTGCTACGGGTAGGTCAGGTTCAGATGTTCTCAGAAGATCTTCCCAGCCATAAAATATACCCTTCCCCTACCGTGCCCATCAAGGAGGATGGAAAGACAGTTCACTACGCAAGATCAGCAGCGTACCTGTTGCGTGCCCTCCCACATTCAGCAAACGATACATCTGCTACCCTTCAAGGCAGATCAAAGTTTTAAGAACACCCCTGTGAAGGAGGAGCGGGAGGGGACAGGGACAGGTAATTCAGTTTCTGTAGGGAACATCTAAAAGGCTTGACACGACGGCTGTGCTGGCTCCCCCGCTTTAATGGTTGTTCTTTGCTGCTTCTTTAGCAGCAAGAATCAGAGGAGTGAGACTAGAAAGAGGCTTTGCAATTTTCAGGAACTGGTGCTAGGAAGAGGAAAAAGGAAAAAAAAAGGTTACATTTCTCAGAACATGTCCCAAAAGCCTGGTGTTTACACAAAATATCAGGACCTAGACCTGTATGAACTCCAACAACCTCCAAGCAGGCGAAACAAAAAAGGCACGATGAGCAAGAAAGTTCACCGTGACTTTTGGGCCTCACCTGAACTGATAAAGATCTTTGCACCCAACACATCCTAATTTCTCCAATGTTTATACACTCTCAAGACTAAGCAAGTTCTCCCAGGAAATAAATTCATGCAAAATCTACAGTGAAATTCTTTGTGGAAGGGAGGTGTAAGTAAAAGCAACCTGTGCAGTTCCAAAACATTGCACAGGGCTTCCTGCAGCAATCATCTCTCCATTCTTCCTTTCCTGTCACCACAGATCTGCTGAAAACAATGCCTTGGCCTTCTAAAGCTATTAGAAATTTTCAGAACAGCTGGGACTGAGGAGCACAGCAGGGAATTCACAACAGGACCAGTCAGGCCATCTCCTATACCAGGTGCTCTGTTCTGTTAAACAATATTGATTATCGAGCATGCAACAAGCAGTAGGTGGTGTCACAAAGTGCTTCTTGCAGCACATGTGGTGTTTGTTTCGGGGGCAAGGCTTAAAACATAACATCTGGAACAGAGGAAGGAGTTTTCCCTGTGTTCAGGGTTAAGTGGAAAGCTTGCAATACTCCAGCCTCGCAGAGAAAGTCTAGGTTGGGGACAGAGACTGACACAAAACAGCTAATCAGACGAGTGGAGGCATGAAGCCCACAAGCTGTTCTGAAAACCCAAAATAATTAAGTCCCCCAGGACTTCTGAGCACCAGAAGGGATCAACCACCCAATCTGAACACACTTCAGAGGTGGAAAAATCCGAGGCTAAAAGGTAAAGGCAGGCAGAAATGCTGCAGTCCCAATGTTCTCCTGCCCCAAGGAACACAACCCTGCTGCTGTCTGATACTCTGGAGCTGGCAAGTCCAGGAGAAAAAGTCAGCTTTCATCTACTGCCATTCTTTCTGCCGGTGATTAATGCTTCATTAGTGTCTCAGAAAGGCAGCAGCACTCCCAAAGCTGAACCCAGTAGACAAACTAAAGGAAAGAAAGGAACACCAAAAAAGAGACAACTGTCTCACAGTCGACATCTGAGGGCCCCATCATCACAGATTTATTTTACAAAGGGATGAAGCACATTTTCCACCCCCGTGGGAGGTCTGACAAAAGGAAACACATGAACACTCCTCATCTGTGTTGGTAAAAAGCCTGGCAGCTTCGTCCTTCACTTTCACCACGAGTCCAGACAAAGACACCAGGTTTTCAGTGAAATAACTGAGGATTTCTCACAAGCTTGGTTCCATCACCTCTGCAGGAAGAGCTGTATCTGGCAAAATGTGTTAACGCCAAACTGCTGCAGTTAATGCAAGACGTGCCCCTTGCAGAAAGCTTTGGGAACTCTCCCCCAGAAGGGAGACAACCAGAGCATTCGATAGCTGGAAGCCCTCCTGTTATCCAAACGGGAACAAGCACGGCCAGACCGCAACACCACAGCCAGATGTTAGGGTGAGCTGCGTGAAGAAGCCACGGGAATTAAGGGGCTCAGCAGTTGGCAGGCTCGGGGCACGGCAATTATTTGAGGTTGGTTACAGAACACGCTGCACAGCTGCTGCCAGTAGCAAGTACAGCACAAAAAGGAAAGTACTCTGTTAACGCTTCGTTAGGGATTTGGGGTTTTTTGGTTGGTTGGTTTTGGTTTTTTTTGCTCGTTTCTTCATGGTAAATTATCTCTGCTGTGCTTGTGACTTCAGATGATGCAGTATTTAAGACCCCAAATGACATTTCTCCGCGTGCCTATTCTCACTCTAGAATGCTTAATTCCGTCCTGTTCCCCAGCACTTACCTGGAGCAGCTCTTTTGCAGAACCTCTTTTTTCCACGTCCATTTCAAGACAGCGATTTAGGAAGTCTCGGAATATGGGTGAAAGCTTTTCTGGATTCTGCAGTTCCGGAGTCCCGTTAGTAGCAATGAGATACAGGGCCTAAAGCAAAGCAAGCACCAAAGAAACAGGAGGTTACGAAGGTCAGACTCCAGCTGCAGATTACAGAGGCACCCATTTTTCCTCTCCCTCCCCACAGTTCAATGGGGAAAAACAAAACCAAAACAAACCCTTATCAGGGTGACGAAGAAATGCTTAAGTTTCAGCAAAGAGAGGAGCTGCCAGCCCTATTTTTATGTGGATGGGATCCAATCCTTTATTGCTTTACCCTCGTAATCTGGGTTTGGATCCTGCAGCCCTCTCAAGGGATTAAGAGGACAAAACCAGCAGTCCAGACTGTGTTTACAGAGGGAAGTTGGCTGGCACAGCTCTGCCAGTGCTCGACTCCTGCAATAACTATATCCTCATGGGAAGGTACCCCTGAAGAAACAGGAGGCTTTCTTCTCTCGATACTTTGCCCAAATGCACAAGGCCTAAAAAGTCAATACTCTAAAGATGCAGTTGGTCCTTTACAAAAGATGGCCAGTAGGTTCTCAAGCAGCACTTAACACCCTACAGAAACAAGTGGAGTCGTTTTGCTGCTGCTTGGGAATGAAGAATTCTCTAAGAATCAGGAAATTCAGAATTCATCCACTGCAAAATTTTACTATTAAAAGAAAATCGCTAGATGCCTTTTAAAAGGAAACAGACATCTGGCAGAGGCCTTCTGAGCTCACTGCTCATCACATCTCAAGGTAGAGGTCTGATAGCCTGGGAACTGCAACAAGTTAAGTTAAATGAGAGCAAAGCACCCCGTTGCTTAGCCATCCTCATTTAACTCCATACCAACTTTTTCCTTTCGCATTTCTTCACTGCTGCGCTTCTCTCCCAAAATCATCTCCAGTAAAAGAGGTGGAAACAAGTTAAACAGAATTGTTCTAGATCCCTTCGTCCTGTTTAGCTTAGAAAAAAAGCCATAAAACTGGCTTACACCAAGAACAGCCGCATTCCTACAAACTGATAGAATTTCCCCTTTCATTAAAGAATACGAAGGGAAAGACACCAGCAGGGGCAAAGCCTGACTAAAGGCTTGTTAAACCTGGAGCTTTACTGGGAGCATGCAAAGAGGAACAATGCACCAGCAAGAAAAAGCCCTGTTTATAAAAGAGTAATGTGGTATTCTTTGAATTCAAGGACAGCTCTCTTCCCCACTCACAAGGATTTAAGAAGCCGGGCACTCTGGGGCCAGAAGGTGCCCCTATCGGCCTCTCCAGAAAGGGGGGAATTATGGATGCACCACATCATTAACTCAGACCCTACCTGAAGGTCTGCAACAGGAACAGCCTGTGCCCTCTGCCACCCAGAACCAGTCATGGCTTCTAACTTAAATGACCACAATCTTCTCACTACAGCATCTAAGGAGACGTGTAGCTGCATGTGATGAAACCACAGCGGAGGTTCACCTGCCTCCTCCAGAGCCCAGGTTAACCAGCAGGCTCAGCGAAGGCCTGAGGGCAAAAAAAAGGCACTCGCTTACTCTCAGGGGGTTTTCATTGAGGTAGGGGGGTTCTCCTTCGATCATCTCGATGGCCATTATCCCCAGTGACCAGATGTCCACTTTGGGCCCGTAGGCTTTTCGTGTCACCACTTCAGGCGCCATCCAGTACGGGGTCCCCACCATGGTGCTGCGCTTGCTCTGTTCGGGATTGATCTGGGCACAGAAGCCAAAGTCAGCTGGAAAAGCAAAGAAGGAGGGAAGAAAAAGTTAGAAATCAGCAGGTTTCTCCAAAAACAACACGTACTGATGCCAATGCTGTGGTACAAGCTAGCCTGTTGCACTGCCTGCTACATTGCTGCTGCAAAGGAGGCCCTGGTTTTGTGGTTAACAAGGTGTTCAGGAGTAAGCTTCTAAATCTGACTCGCTGAGGCCATCAACATCACAGAGCTGCTCACTTGTCGATGTGATGTGATGGTGATCAGTAAAGAGCTGTACATGGATGCTGTGAAACGTGGCAGTGCAGCATTTGGCAGCTGTAATACACTGTGTAACACATGCTCTCAAGCCTGTTCCTGGGTCTGTGAAAACAGAAACCAATGCCCAGTCTGTCCTCCCTCCACCCACACCCACCAGTATTATCTGGTCGTATTTTCAGTCCCAGAGATAGTATTTCCCCAGAAGATGTACCATCTCTCAAACACGATTTGCTTTCTAGAGCAAATACTGTGTTCAGAATAAATTTAAGGACCTAATTTGGTACTTATTATTTTCTTTGAGAAGACAGAAAGCTGGAGAGCCTTCCTGTGGAAATTGCTTGGCCCTGTCTTATTTGCATTTGACTTTCCAAAAGATCACAGAATAATAGAATCATAGGAAAATTAAGGTTGGAAAAGCCCTCCAAGATCACCTGGTCCAACCATCCCCCTACAAACAATGTCACCCACGAAACCACGTCCCCAAGCACCACGTCCAACCTTGCCTTAAACACCCCCAGGGACAGGGACTCCACCACCTCCCTGGGCAACGCGTCCCAATGCCTGACCGCTCTTTCTGAGAAGAAACGTCTCCTAATTGTTTTAATTGGTGAAGAGTAGCACTCTTTGTTCAATTCTTTGTTTTAATTGTTGAAGAGTAAGGGCATGACGTTTCCATTTTTCCACTCACCAGTGACATCACCCGACTGCCAGGACTTTTCAACTGTGATGGAGAGCGGCTTGGCAACCCCATCAGCCAGTTCCCTCAGGACCCTGGGATTCATGTCACCAGGTCCCATAGACCTGGACCTGTTTACATTCAGCAGGTGGTCTCGAACCTGCTCTTCACTTACCGTGGGTGGGACTTTGCTCCCCCAGCCTCCACCTACAGGTTCAGGGAAATGAAAGACTTGGGAAGCCCATCTACCAGTGCAGACGGAGGCAAAGAAGTTGCTGAGTACCTCAGCCTTCTCCGTGTCTGTCGTTACCAATTACTCAGGTATAGAAACTCACTCCTAATATAAGAAATTAGCCACCTCTAATCGCTTCCACACTACTATTTTCACCCCTCAGTTTATTTTCACAAATGTTAAAGGCGCATGGTGGCCCCTGGGGACTCCTCCTGTCAGCCCAGCGCAGCAGCCCGAAGGGAGCTGGGTCCTCTCTTGTGCTCTTCCTCGAGGCTCTGTGCAGAGGGGCTGACACCTCTCGCACAAGGGCTGGCGGGTGGGAAAGAAACACGCACACAAGCCCTGAATATCAGCAAGAGTTCTTTATTGCCAGGTGTTTGGTGGCTCCAAGCTAATGCCTGGGATGGAGCCTGCGCGACGAGGAGTAGGGAGCTCGCCGGGCCCTGCTGCGTAGCTACCGGTGTTCTCTCATGGCACGCAGCAGAGAGCTGCCGGGGTAGTCCCAGGTCTGATGTGGCCGAGGTGGATCCACTTCCATGGGTTCCTCCGCCTCTTCTTGTGGATCCACCTCCATGGGCTCCACGGTGTCAGGCAGGAGGACAAGCCAGTCCTTGCCTGGGACTGCCCACACGGGATGCCTCCCATCAGCTGTGTTCTCCGGCCAGGGTGCCGAACGAGGGGGTCGCCCAGTTCCATTGCCTGGTCCCATGCCACTCTCCACTTGATATTCATTCGTGGGTTTCACGCCGCCATCTCTTTTACGGCCACGGCTGGGTCCCTCGCTGCGATCTGGCCGATGGGCACGCCTCTGCTCCCCACGGCTCTCCGCATCACGCTCCCGTCTTCGCTCCACACCACCACTGCACCTCTGGTTAGGCCCAGGCCCCCTGCTGCTGGATGTCTGAGGGGCCGGCCTGTTCCCCGCATCGCTGCGGTGCCAGTGATATCTCCAATAATCGTCTCTGGGCCGGGCAGCAGACTTCCCCCAGGCACTGATGTCTTTTGTGCCGCAGGTGCTGTCCCTCTGCCCATGAGACATCTTTCTCCCATTAGCTGCCATCTTCTCGGTGCTTCCTCAGATCGCTTCGCGGTCCTCACACCGAGGAGGGCTGCCGCTCGCCTTGCTCCTTTCTCTGGCCTTCCTCCTGCCGCTTACGCTGGCTCTCAGAGGACCGAGTCGCTGAGCAAGTGGCGGGCCAGCGGCAGGGGGCCTCTTTTATAGGGCCCGGGGCAAAGGCGTGACAGCGGTGGCCACTGTGACCTCAGCAAGGCTCTGTGATGGAGTGGCCCGTGCGAGGCCAAAGGCGGCTGCGTTGGGAGAGGCCTGGAAGATGCCCTCATGTGGACAAGGAGGAGGGCTGGGGGGGCTGAGGGGCCCCTTTTCTGGGGCTGGCTCCCCCCCAGGCCATTTGGCTTGACAGAGAGAAAGGCTGCCCCATGCAATCCTGCCTCAACCCATTTTTTCTCCCCATCTCCAAGGCTTAGAATCTCTGGTTAACAAAAGAAAACTCCATCAACAAAACCAAACCAGACCCATTCAAAAGGCTAAAGCGGTCACAGCTGAAGTACCCATCTTCAGGAGATCTTTGATCTGTTTGAGGGCAGCACAGCCCCAGGAATTGGAGGGGAGCAGCCAGGTTAAGCCCGGCAAGCTCACGGAGTTCAAGCTCTAAATTCTCCCAAAAGATGAGCCTCGGGACCAAAACTTGGGACCCTTCTGGGCAATAAAAATCAGGGATGCAGGAAAAACATCACTTATATAAAGTGCAGCAGTTTTCCCTGAAGCATGCGATAATAACCCTCTCTTCCTCTCTTGTACCTACCAGCGTATTGCCTCTGCTCCTGCTCATTCCCCCCACTTCGCTCCCAAATAATAAGACCCTGCAGAACTGTTCCCACCAGTGAAAACGCTAAATTTAGGTATGAAAAAGTAAAAGTTTAAAGATCCAGGGCAGGTTTTGTGTGTCCCAGTGCATATTTAGCCTTGGGACACCCCTCTGAGATAACCACAGGTACATTTCCCTCCCGTGCAGGTGGAAAAAAAAGGCAGCAGTGGGATGAGAGGACTGGGGTTGGGAAGCATTTTGCAGCCACGAGGTTTCAACCAGGACCTCTGCAGAAGCTCCTCTCCTTTGCCATGGGACTAAAATAAAATAAAATAAAATAAAATAAACACTCAAGTAATGGTGTTGAGGGAAATACTGGCAGAGCCACCAGCCCCGTTACCACTTTTTCAGGCACTTTTGGGGTACGTTACCAGGCCCTCCGGTCTGCCTGGTGCCCGGCTTTGTGAAGTTTCACGAGGGGAGCAGCAGGATGCAGGATGACACAGTTTGGCTGCCGGGCTCTCATGGGACAAGGACATGGAGATGGGATGCACATCGCAGCAGTGCCACCACCAACTAGTTTGCCAGCTCCCCCTTCCAGACGTTCCCTTTTCTTCCAGCTCCCCCTCCGACGTGGGGCTCAGCACCCAAATGGCTTGTGAGAGCTCGGCAGGGCTCCCAGCGCCAGGAGGCTGACCTGGGAAAGTCCTCTTCACGTTAGGCTTGGTTTCTTGGACTTCCAGCACCCAGCTCTGCCCTACAGCCACAAGCGGATAAAATCCTACAGCAGGGGGCTTGTGGGGGCACACGTGTCCTCCCCTTAATATTCCTTAACCCAAGCTGGGACGAGGCACTTGCACAATTATGTAGGTGATAAACTCCTGCTCTTGTCATCAGCCTCACCCTACTGACCCCACATGTAAAAGTGATGCTGGGGAGGGCAGCTTTAGGGACCGATCCCAAATCCTCCCCCGTTTCCTCCTCTGCACCTGGAGCCGCAGACACCAAGCTCTGCCTGGGGAGACAACAGGCAACCAGGAGGGTCCATTTCACCACCTGCCTCCTCCTCTTCCTCCTCAAGCTGGGCTCTACATCCTGCTTCCACACTGGTGTTTCTCAGAGCATTAATGACTTCCAAACAGGTGAAAATAAGCAGTAGAAATCACACTTTCTGCATCAGCTTTCAGTGTAAAGTCACTTTGCTCTATCAAGTAAGATCTAATTAAAACAGATCAGAGAAACACAACTCCTTCAAGCACCCCCCCATTCATTTCTGCAAGCGTCATTGAAACAAAGGGGAGGAGAAGCAGGTCATTCATTCTGGTTTTATTTAAGGTTTCAGCTTTGCTTTCTAAATGGCTGAGCTGACCCTAACAAACCGGGCACTACCGGAGAGTTACACCAAGGCAGTACAAAGAAAGAGAAACACGTTTTCCAGCTGATTTTAAAACGGCAAATGCCCTTGTTATTTCCCAGCAGGACAAGACACACAGACATCTGGCAGCAGGTCAGATTAGCTCCAGCTCACTTAGCACGGGTTGTTGCTCAAAGACATCAGGCTCAGTCCTCACTCTGAGCACCCCTTCATTGCACAGGAGCCCCCCGCTCCTTCCTGCTCCCAAACAGGATGCCTCAATCCACCGCAGGCTGCTCCAGCACCCTCCAAATTTCCTCAGCAGTTGGGAAACTGAGCTTTTACCTTTTGCTTCCACCTACACCTGCAACCATCCTCTTCCTCAGACCAACACCATCCTCTGTTGCCCTCCCACCCCTTTCCTGGGGGCATCCATTTCGGCTGCAAGTTTCCATCGCTGTTCTGCCACCAGCGGCAGCTCCCTGCTTCTCCAAGACCCCAGCCTTGATGCTGAGAGCTGTCATTAGCAGCAAACCATGAGATCCGCCCTAGGACATTATCTTTACGCTCAATCCAGTGTGTTTACAGCCCCAAAATACATCCACATGTTCTCTATTACTATCAAAATAAGCCACTGAAAAGTCTCCGTATTTTATGCTAGGGAGACAAACAGACTCAGCCTTCACCTTTGACAGCTTCCATATGAAAGATGCTGGGGAATCTGTAAGCTCATAATTAAGAAAGGCGTTCAAATACGTACCATTCTTCTTGGACTTTGGGCTGGACCTTTCACTGCCAGCTGAGCTCAGCAAACTTGAAGTACCAGCAGCCTACAGGCCACTTCAGCCCATCCTTGCATGGTAAATATCATCTGGTGATACCAACCCGTGATACCTTGAGACAGACACGTTAGGATACTAACGGAGATCTCAGCTCAGAAGCGATCTCAGCTCAGCCAGCCCCTCTCACCCAAACTCTTGGCCCCACTGAACTTAAATCAATCATTTGTTTAAATAAAACCTAGGGCTACAGTAACACAACTCCATATCAGCTCTTTAAATATAAGAAGCTTGAAATGCACCAGCTGCTTCTTAAATACGACAATCTTCAGTGCTTTGGAAAAAAAAGAGATGAGTTTTACCTTCCGCCACCACCAGGAGCTCTGGGAGCTGTAGCACATTGTGCCATTTCGGCACCTAACCTGATGGGGTTGCTGAGGATCCCATAAAAACAAAGCAGGTTTTCAGGATGGATAGTCAAACAACTGAATATTTCATGTTCTCATATAGAAGAGAGAATCTAATAATCAAATAAATAAGGGCTGTGATTAAAAATGGTTCAGACTCAGTGAAATTAGTTCATGCAGTAGGTATATTAAAAATATATATTAAAAAATGCCACCAAATCAGTTCTCTTGTTGGAATTTGCTTTCACATCCCAGCAGTAAGGATGCACTCAGAAAAAAAAAAAAAGAAAAAAAAAAAAGCCACAGAGGAAAATTTTAAGTCAGACACTTGTGCTAACAGCTCTCTCTAGTGACCAGAAAGTGCTGTAAGAGGCTATGCAGAAGCTGCCACCAGTGCTGAAGCTGGGCGATGCCCAGATGAACCTAACAGTAGACAAAAGGATCCATATCTCAGAAAAAAATATATACCTCATTCTCCTAAGCTAACTAAATTTTATTTATTTTTTTAAGATTTCTGAGAACGTGAAAACATGATGTGTCTGTTAACTTGGAATTGGGGCTAGGTACAAAGTAGCAAGTCAAACTCTTTCGCATCATAGACAGGTAAAAAATAAAATAAAACAGATGACATGTCTACAGTCACTGTCTTACAGCTTCCCAGTGCATAGCTCTCAGTCCTTACCAAACCAGTAAGGACCAATCCACAGCTGAAGTCAATGAGACAGAAGCACATCACAGGCTTAAGAATGGGGAGAAACAGTCACTCCTGCAGATTCCTTTCCAATAGGCAACAGAGAATCCAGCAGAGTAACTTAAATACAAGTCACCCTTTTTACCATTTTTCCTCCTGCAGAAAAATAAGCTCACGGATTTGCTCGCAGGTAGGGCACATCTGCATTACCACTCTCATCTCAAAGGGGTGTCAAGGATGGAGTGGGAAGGGAAGGCGAAGGGAAGTCAGCAACATTCAATAAATTCATGGATCAGGTTTAATCCTGTGCTGTCCAAAAAAGTCAATTGGTGGGTCGGTAAAACCAGAGCCACATTAGATTTTAGACCTAGTGAGCTCTAGCCCATCATTCCTTCCACCGCACACATGGCATTTTGAGACTTGCATAGAAAATAAAACCAAACTCCTCACCAAAGAGAATTATCCGAGGGCAGTGGCCTTCCCTTTCCCGATCTCCACCCCAGCCCCAAGCAGAGGAGCTCATCAAGAGATCAGGTCCCCCCCAGGGCTGGCAGCTTTGCTGCTCTGCCCAAGGAATTCATCTTGTAAGGGGAAATTTTTCATATTACATGAAGATGAAGAATATATACAAGGGGAGGAAGGCAGAAGATTTGGCAATGGGCTTCAGACGTTACAGCCTCACGTCAGACAGTGGCCACCCTGTAGCCTGAAGGATGGGAGAAGACACCAAAAAAGCAAGGGACCTTACAGGCTTTATCTACGCCTGTAAAACCAGTGCAAGGGCTGTCACGTATCGCAGAGTGAATGGGGAAAAATATATGTATATATTTCAATCACAAGCCCAGGGCAGGGAGGAAAGGACTGATCCAGCAGCAGGTCTCAGCAAGAAGCAGGAATGAGTTTCTGTGCAACACAAGTGCTTTGGGGAGAGGAGAACTGGATTAAACTCACCCTGGAAATGACCAAAGCGATACGTACAGAGAAAGCAAGATCTTTTATCCGTTCCCTCTGTGTGCAGTTACTCCTCTTCAGAGCCACTCGCTATCCCACAGGACTACAGAAGCTTGTATCACTTAATGCATCGCTTGTAAGCACCCAGTGACGATAACATGAAAACCCATCCCATCCGACAGAGTTGTCTGGTGACAGTGAATTCTCCAACCCTCCCTCAGCCCCGAGTTAAGAAATGCAGCAGTCCTTTTATTAAAAATCAGGATACAGTTCAACATAACGCCAGTGTTTACACCCGATCTCTCTAGTAGTTCCAGGATTGCTGTTGTTTTACATATCATTAGCAACCAAAGGAGTCAGAAGCATAAAGATATCAGTTCACTCGCTCATTTCAAAAAAAAAATAATAAAATGAATGCCCCTATGCTTCCAAGGAAACACTGTCCATGATCAGTTTGTTTTCTGTTGGCCTTGGTCTAAGAAGCAAGAGTTTTCACCATCATCTTGCAGGCAGATCTTATCTTCCTAAGAGCAATTGTTCTGTTTGCTTTCTCTTACAGGGCAGGTCTCCACGAAGCCTGACAGCACTAATAAAATAACCCTAAAAGAAATCCCAGTTGATTTTTCCTGTGATTTTTCTAGAAATATCAGAACTATTTGAAAGCTGTTTAATTACTTGAGTTGAAACGAAAGTGTGCGGGGAAGGACCTTGATTCACACAATTTGGCAAAAAGATCACGACTTGTCCAACAGCTGCAAGAAGCACACACAGGCTTTCTCCTTGCTCCCCCGAAGCATCCAGCGGTGCTGCAGGAGGGCTGCATGGTCCTGCCCTCGTTCCCCTTCCAGTTGTTTTAGCTGTTCCGATTGCTGCTGCCTGCTTCCTTCCCTCCTCAAGTCATCCAAAGCAGAGAGCAGCCTCAGTGCTGGAAGAGCAGCTTGGCAAAAGCAGGAGGAGTCCAGCCAGCAGAAGATTTACTTTATTAAGATAAACATGGCCTAAAGGCTCCACATTATCTTTAAAAATAAACACAGTAAGAAATACGAAAACAAACTGGCTTTGCTACGGGTAGGTCAGGTTCAGATGTTCTCAGAAGATCTTCCCAGCCATAAAATATACCCTTCCCCTACCGTGCCCATCAAGGAGGATGGAAAGACAGTTCACTACGCAAGATCAGCAGCGTACCTGTTGCGTGCCCTCCCACATTCAGCAAACGATACATCTGCTACCCTTCAAGGCAGATCAAAGTTTTAAGAACACCCCTGTGAAGGAGGAGCGGGAGGGGACAGGGACAGGTAATTCAGTTTCTGTAGGGAACATCTAAAAGGCTTGACACGACGGCTGTGCTGGCTCCCCCGCTTTAATGGTTGTTCTTTGCTGCTTCTTTAGCAGCAAGAATCAGAGGAGTGAGACTAGAAAGAGGCTTTGCAATTTTCAGGAACTGGTGCTAGGAAGAGGAAAAAGGAAAAAAAAAGGTTACATTTCTCAGAACATGTCCCAAAAGCCTGGTGTTTACACAAAATATCAGGACCTAGACCTGTATGAACTCCAACAACCTCCAAGCAGGCGAAACAAAAAAGGCACGATGAGCAAGAAAGTTCACCGTGACTTTTGGGCCTCACCTGAACTGATAAAGAGCTTTGCACCCAACACATCCTAATTTCTCCAATGTTTATACACTCTCAAGACTAAGCAAGTTCTCCCAGGAAATAAATTCATGCAAAATCTACAGTGAAATTCTTTGTGGAAGGGAGGTGTAAGTAAAAGCAACCTGTGCAGTTCCAAAACATTGCACAGGGCTTCCTGCAGCAATCATCTCTCCATTCTTCCTTTCCTGTCACCACAGATCTGCTGAAAACATTGCCTTGGCCTTCTAAAGCTATTAGAAATTTTCAGAACAGCTGGGACTGAGGAGCACAGCAGGGAATTCACAACAGGACCAGTCAGGCCATCTCCTATACCAGGTGCGCTGTTCTGTTAAACAATATTGATTATCGAGCATGCAACAAGCAGTAGGTGGTGTCACAAAGTGCTTCTTGCAGCACATGTGGTGTTTGTTTCGGGGGCAAGGCTTAAAACATAACATCTGGAACAGAGGAAGAAGTTTTCCCTGTGTTCAGGGTTAAGTGGAAAGCTTGCAATACTCCAGCCTCGCAGAGAAAGTCTAGGTTGGGGACAGAGACTGACACAAAACAGCTAATCAGACGAGTGGAGGCATGAAGCCCACAAGCCGTTCAGAAAACCCAAAATAATTAAGTCCCCCAGGACTTCTGAGCACCAGAAGGGATCAACCACCCAATCTGAACACACTTCAGAGGTGGAAAAATCCGAGGCTAAAAGGTAAAGGCAGGCAGAAATGCTGCAGTCCCAATGTTCTCCTGCCCCAAGGAACACAACCCTGCTGCTGTCTGATACTCTGGAGCTGGCAAGTCCAGGAGAAAAAGTCAGCTTTCATCTACTGCCATTCTTTCTGCCGGTGATTAATGCTTCATTAGTGTCTCAGAAAGGCAGCAGCACTCCCAAAGCTGAACCCAGTAGACAAACTAAAGGAAAGAAAGGAACACCAAAAAAGAGACAACTGTCTCACAGTCGACATCTGAGGGCCCCATCATCACCGATTTATTTTACAAAGAGATGAAGCACATTTTCCACCCCCGTGGGAGGTCTGACAAAAGGAAACACATGAACACTCCTCATCTGTGTTGGTAAAAAGCCTGGCAGCTTTGTCCTTCACTTTCACCACGAGTCCAGACAAAGACACCAGGTTTTCAGTGAAATAACTGAGGATTTCTCACAAGCTTGGTTCCATCACCTCTGCAGGAAGAGCTGTATCTGGCAAAATGTGTTAATGCCAAACTGCTGCAGTTAGTGCAAGACGTGCCCCTTCCAGAAAGCTTTGGGAACTCTCCCCCAGAAGGGAGACAACCAGAGCATTCGATAGCTGGAAGCCCTCCTGTTATCCAAATGGGAACAAGCACGGCCAGACCGCAACACCACAGCCAGATGTTAGGGTGAGCTGCGTGAAGAAGCCACGGGAATTAAGGGGCACGGCAGCTGGCAGGATCGGGGCACGGCAATTATTTGAGGTTGGTTACAGAACACGCTGCACAGCTGCTGCCAGTAGCAAGTACAGCACAAAAAGGAAAGTACTCTGTTAACGCTTCGTTAGGGATTTGGGGTTTTTTGGTTGGTTGGTTTTGGTTTTTTTTGTTCGTTTCTTCATGGTAAATTATCTCTGCTGTGCTTGTGACTTCAGATGACGCAGTATTTAAGACCCCAAATGACATTGCTCCACGTGCCTATTCTCACTCTAGAATGCTTAATTCCGTCCCGTTCCCCGGCACTTACCTGGAGCAGCTCTTTTGCAGAACCTCTTTTTTCCACGTCCATTTCAAGACAGCGATTTAGGAAGTCTCGGAATATGGGTGAAAGCTTTTCTGGATTCTGCAGTTCCGGAGTCCCGTTAGTAGCAATGAGATACAGGGCCTAAAGCAAAGCAAGCACCAAAGAAACAGGAGGTTACGAAGGTCAGACTCCAGCTGCAGATTACAGAGGCACCCATTTTTCCTCTCCCTCCCCACAGTTCAATGGGGAAAAACAAAACCAAAACAAACCCTTATCACGGTGACTAATAAATGCTTAAGTTTCAGCAAAGAGAAGAGCTGCCGGCCCTATTTTTATGTGGATGGGATCCAATCCTTTCTTGCTTTACCCTCGTAATCTGGGTTTGGATCCTGCAGCCCTCTCAAGGGATTAAGAGGACAAAACCAGCAGTCCAGACTGTGTTTACAGAGGGAAGTTGGCTGGCACAGCTCTGCCAGTGCTCGACTCCTGCAATAACTATATCCTCATGGGAAGGTACCCCTGAAGAAACAGGAGGCTTTCTTCTCTCGATACTTTGCCCAAATGCACAAGGCCTAAAAAGTCAATACTCTAAAGATGCAGTTGGTCCTTTACAAAAGATGGCCAGTAGGTTCTCAAGCAGCACTTAACACCCTACAGAAACAAGTGGAGTCGTTTTGCTGCTGCTTGGGAATGAAGAATTCTCTAAGAATCAGGAAATTCAGAATTCATCCACTGCAAAATTTTACTATTAAAAGAAAATCGCTAGATGCCTTTTAAAAGGAAACAGACATCTGGCAGAGGCCTTTGGAGCTCATCGCTCATCACATCTCAAGGTAGAGGTCTGATAGCCTGGGAACTGCAACAAGTTAAGTTAAATGAGAGCAAAGCACCCCGTTGCTTAGCCATCCTCATTTAACTCCACACCAACTTTTTCCTTTCGCATTTCTTCACTGCTGCGCTTCTCTCCCAAAATCACCTCCAGTCAAAGAGGTGGAAACAAGTTAAACAGAACTGTTCTAGATCTCTTCGTCCTGTTTAGCTTAGAAAAAAAGCCATAAAACTGGCTTACACCAAGAACAGCCGCATTCCTACAAACAGACAGAATTTCCCCCTTCATTAAAGAATATGAAGGGAAAGACACCAGCGGGGCAAAGCCTGACTAAAGGCTTGTTAAACCTGGAGCTTTACTGAGAGCTCGCAAAGAGGAACAATGCACCAGCAAGAAAAAGCCCTGTTTATAAAAGAGTAATGTGGTATTCTTTGAATTCAAGGACAGCTCTCTTCCCCACTCACAAGGATTTAAGAAGCCGGGCGCTCTGGGGCCAGAAGGTGCCCCTATCGGCCTCTCCAGAAAGGGGGGAATTATGGATGCACCACATCATTAACTCAGACCCTACCTGAAGGTCTGCAACAGGAAGAGCCTGTGCCCTCTGCCACCCAGAACCAGCCATGGCTTCTAACTTAAATGACCACAATCTTCTCACTACAGCATCTAAGGAGACGTGTAGCTGCATGTGATGAAACCACAGCGGAGGTTCACCTGCCTCCTCCAGAGCCCAGGTTAACCAGCAGGCTCAGCGAAGGCCTGAGGGCAAAAAAAAGGCACTCGCTTACTCTCAGGGGGTTTTCATTGAGGTAGGGGGGTTCTCCTTCGATCATCTCGATGGCCATTATCCCCAGTGACCAGATGTCCACTTTGGGCCCGTAGGCTTTTCGTGTCACCACTTCAGGCGCCATCCAGTACGGGGTCCCCACCATGGTGCTGCGCTTGCTCTGTTCGGGAGTGATCTGGGCACAGAAGCCAAAGTCAGCTGGAAAAGCAAAGAAGGAGGGAAGAAAAAGTTAGAAATCAGCAGGTTTCTCCAAAAACAACACGTACTGATGCCAATGCTGTGGTACAAGCTAGCCTGTTGCACTGCCTGCTACATTGCTGCTGCAAAGGAGGCCCTGGTTTTGTGGTTAACAAGGTGTTCAGGAGTAAGCTTCTAAATCTGACTCGCTGAGGCCATCAACATCACAGAGCTGCTCACTTGTCGATGTGATGTGATGGTGATCAGTAAAGAGCTGTACATGGATGCTGTGAAACGTGGCAGTGCAGCATTTGGCAGCTGTAATACACTGTGTAACACATGCTCTCAAGTCTGTTCCTGGGTCTGTGAAAACAGAAACCAATGCCCAGTCTGTCCTCCCTCCACCCACACCCACCAGTATTATCTGGTCGTATTTTCAGTCCCAGAGATAGTATTTCCCCAGAAGATGTACCATCTCGCAAACACGATTTGCTTTCTAGAGCAAATACTGTGTTCAGAATAAATTTAAGGACCTAATTTGGTACTTATTATTTTCTTTGAGAAGACAGAAAGCTGAAGAGCCTTCCTGTGGAAATTGCTTGGCCCTGTCTTATTTGCATTTGACTTTCCAAAAGATCACAGAATAATAGAATCATAGGAAAATTAAGGTTGGAAAAGCCCTCCAAGATCACCTGGTCCAACCATCCCCCTACAAACAATGTCACCCACGAAACCACGTCCCCAAGCACCACGTCCAACCTTGCCTTGAACACCCCCAGGGACGGGGACTCCACCACCTCCCTGGGCAACGCGTCCCAATGCCTGACCGCTCTTTCTGAGAAGAAATGTCTCCTAATTGTTTTAATTGGTGAAGAGTAGCACTCTTTGTTCAATTCTTTGTTTTAATTGTTGAAGAGTAAGGGCATGACGTTTCCATTTTTCCACTCACCAGTGACATCACCCGACTGCCAGGACTTTTCAACTGTGATGGAGAGCGGCTTGGCAACCCCATCAGCCAGTTCCCTCAGGACCCTGGGATTCATGTCATCAGGTCCCATAGACCTGGACCTGTTTACATTCAGCAGGTGGTCTCGAACCTGCTCTTCACTTACCGTGGGTGGGACTTTGCTCCCCCAGCCTCCACCTACAGGTTCAGGGAAATGAAAGACTTGGGAAGCCCATCTACCAGTGCAGACGGAGGCAAAGAAGTTGCTGAGTACCTCAGCCTTCTCCGTGTCTGTCGTTACCAATTACTCAGGTATAGAAACTCACTCCTAATATAAGAAATTAGCCACCTCTAATCGCTTCCACACTACTATTTTCACCCCTCAGTTTATTTTCACAAATGTTAAAGGCGCATGGTGGCCCCTGGGGACTCCTCCTGTCAGCCCAGCGCAGCAGCCCGAAGGGAGCTGGGTCCTCTCTTGTGCTCTTCCTCGAGGCTCTGTGCAGAGGGGCTGACACCTCTCGCACAAGGGCTGGCGGGTGGGAAAGAAACACGCACACAAGCCCTGAATATCAGCAAGAGTTCTTTATTGCCAGGTGTTTGGTGGCTCCAAGCTAATGCCTGGGATGGAGCCTGCGCGACGAGGAGTAGGGAGCTCGCCGGGCCCTGCTGCGTAGCTACCGGTGTTCTCTCATGGCACGCAGCAGAGAGCTGCCGGGGTAGTCCCAGGTCTGATGTGGCCGAGGTGGATCCACTTCCATGGGTTCCTCCGCCTCTTCTTGTGGATCCACCTCCATGGGCTCCACGGTGTCAGGCAGGAGGACAAGCCAGTCCTTGCCTGGGACTGCCCACACGGGATGCCTCCCATCAGCTGTGTTCTCCGGCCAGGGTGCCGAACGAGGGGGTCGCCCAGTTCCATTGCCTGGTCCCATGCCACTCTCCACTTGATATTCATTCGTGGGTTTCACGCCGCCATCTCTTTTACGGCCACGGCTGGGTCCCTCGCTGCGATCTGGCCGATGGGCACGCCTCTGCTCCCCACGGCTCTCCGCATCACGCTCCCGTCTTCGCTCCACACCACCACTGCACCTCTGGTTAGGCCCAGGCCCCCTGCTGCTGGATGTCTGAGGGGCCGGCCTGTTCCCCGCATCGCTGCGGTGCCAGTGATATCTCCAATAATCGTCTCTGGGCCGGGCAGCAGACTTCCCCCAGGCACTGATGTCTTTTGTGCCGCAGGTGCTGTCCCTCTGCCCATGAGACATCTTTCTCCCATTAGCTGCCATCTTCTCGGTGCTTCCTCAGATCGCTTCGCGGTCCTCACACCGAGGAGGGCTGCCGCTCGCCTTGCTCCTTTCTCTGGCCTTCCTCCTGCCGCTTACGCTGGCTCTCAGAGGACCGAGTCGCTGAGCAAGTGGCGGGCCAGCGGCAGGGGGCCTCTTTTATAGGGCCCGGGGCAAAGGCGTGACAGCGGTGGCCACTGTGACCTCAGCAAGGCTCTGTGATGGAGTGGCCCGTGCGAGGCCAAAGGCGGCTGCGTTGGGAGAGGCCTGGAAGATGCCCTCATGTGGACAAGGAGGAGGGCTGGGGGGGCTGAGGGGCCCCTTTTCTGGGGCTGGCTCCCCCCCAGGCCATTTGGCTTGACAGAGAGAAAGGCTGCCCCATGCAATCCTGCCTCAACCCATTTTTTCTCCCCATCTCCAAGGCTTAGAATCTCTGGTTAACAAAAGAAAACTCCATCAACAAAACCAAACCAGACCCATTCAAAAGGCTAAAGCGGTCACAGCTGAAGTACCCATCTTCAGGAGATCTTTGATCTGTTTGAGGGCAGCACAGCCCCAGGAATTGGAGGGGAGCAGCCAGGACAGCCCGGCAAGCTCACGGAGTTCAAGCTCTAAATTCTCCCAAAAGATGAGCCTCGGGACCAAAACTTGGGACCCTTCTGGGCAATAAAAATCAGGGATGCAGGAAAAACATCACTTATATAAAGTGCAGCAGTTTTCCCTGAAGCATGCGATAATAACCCTCTCTTCCTCTCTTGTACCTACCAGCGTATTGCCTCTGCTCCTGCTCATTCCCCCCACTTCGCTCCCAAATAATAAGACCCTGCAGAACTGTTCCCACCAGTGAAAACGCTAAATTTAGGTATGAAAAAGTAAAAGTTTAAAGATCCAGGGCAGGTTTTGTGTGTCCCAGTGCATATTTAGCCTTGGGACACCCTTCTGAGATAACCACAGGTACATTTCCCTCCCGTGCAGGTGGAAAAAAAAGGCAGCAGTGGGATGAGAGGACTGGGGTTGGGAAGCATTTTGCAGCCACGAGGTTTCAACCAGGACCTCTGCAGAAGCTCCTCTCCTTTGCCATGGGACTAAAAATAAAATAAAATAAAATAAAATAAAATAAAATAAAATAAAATAAAATAAAATAAAATAAAATAAAATAAAATAAAATAAAATAAAATAAAATAAAATAAAATAAAATAAAAACACTCAAGTAATGGTGTTGAGGGAAATACTGGCAGAGCCACCAGCCCCGTTACCACTTTTTCAGGCACTTTTGGGGTACGTTACCAGGCCCTCCGGTCTGCCTGGTGCCCGGCTTTGTGAAGTTTCACGAGGGGAGCAGCAGGATGCAGGATGACACAGTTTGGCTGCCGGGCTCTCATGGGACAAGGACATGGACATGGGATGCACATCGCAGCAGTGCCACCACCAACTAGTTTGCCAGCTCCCCCTTCCAGACGTTCCCTTTTCTTCCAGCTCCCCCTCCGACGTGGGGCTCAGCACCCAAATGGCTTGTGAGAGCTCGGCAGGGCTCCCAGCGCCAGGAGGCTGACCTGGGAAAGTCCTCTTCACGTTAGGCTTGGTTTCTTGGACTTCCAGCACCCAGCTCTGCCCTACAGCCACAAGCGGATAAAATCCTACAGCAGGGGGCTTGTGGGGGCACACGTGTCCTCCCCTTAATATTCCTTAATCCAAGCTGGGACGAGGCACTTGCACAATTATGTAGGTGATAAACTCCTGCTCTTGTCATCAGCCTCACCCTACTGACCCCACATGTAAAAGTGATGCTGGGGAGGGCAGCTTTAGGGACCGATCCCAAATCCTCCCCCGTTTCCTCCTCTGCACCTGGAGCCGCAGACACCAAGCTCTGCCTGGGGAGACAACAAGCAGCCAGGAGGGTCCATTTCATCATCTGCCTCCTCCTCTTCCTCCTCAAGCTGGGCTCTACATCCTGCTTCCACACTGGTGTTTCTCAGAGCATTAATGACTTCCAAACAGGTGAAAATAAGCAGTAGAAATCACACTTTCTGCATCAGCTTTCAGTGTAAAGTCACTTTGCTCTATCAAGTAAGATCTAATTAAAACAGATCAGAGAAACACAACTCCTTCAAGCACCCCCCAATTCATTTCTGCAAGCGTCATTGAAACAAAGGGGAGGAGAAGCAGGTCATTCATTCAGGTTTTATTTAAGGTTTCAGTTTTGCTTTCTAAATGGCTGAGCTGACCCTAACAAACCGGGCACTACCGGAGAGTTACACCAAGGCAGTACAAAGAAAGAGAAACACGTTTTCCAGCTGATTTTAAAACGGCAAATGCCCTTGTTATTTCCCAGCAGGACAAGACACACAGACATCTGGCAGCAGGTCAGATTAGCTCCAGCTCACTTAGCACGAGTTGTTGCTCAAAGACATAAGGCTCAGTCCTCACTCTGAGCACCCCTTCATTGCACAGGAGCCCCCCGCTCCTTCCTGCTCCCAAACAGGATGCCTCAATCCACCGCAGGCTGCTTCAGCACCCTCCAAATTTCCTCAGCAGTTGGGAAACTGAGCTTTTACCTTTTGCATCCTCCTACCCCAGCACCCGTCTTCTTCCTCAGACCAACACCATCTTCTGTTGCCCTCCCACCCCTTTCCTGGGGGCATCCATTTCGGCTGCAAGTTTCCATCCAGCCCCCGCCGGCATCGCTGTTCTGCCACCACCGGCAGCTCCCTGCTTCTCCAAGACCCCAGCCTTGATGCTGAGAATTGTCATTAGCAGCAAACCATGAGATCCGCCCTAGGACATTATCTATATGCTCAATCCAGTGCGTTTACAACCCCAAAATACATCCACATGTTCTCTATTACTATCAAAATAAGCCACTGAAAAGTCTCCGTATTTTATGCTAGGGAGACAAACAGACTCAGCCTTCACCTTTGACAGCTTCCATATGAAAGATGCTGGGGAATCTGTAAGCTCGTAATTAAGAAAGGCGTTCAAATACGTACCATTCTTCTTGGACTTTGGGCTGGACCTTTCACTGCCAGCTGAGCTCAGCAAACTTGAAGTACCAGCAGCCTACAGGCCATTTCACCCCATCCTTGCATGGTAAATATCATCTGGTGATACCAACCCGTGATACCTTGAGACAGACACGTTCGGATACTAACAGAGATCTCAGCTCAGAAGCGATCTCAGCTCAGCCAGCCCCTCTCACCCAAACTCTTGGCCCCACTGAACTTAAATCAATCATTTGTTTAAAGAAAACCTAGGGCTGCAGTAATCCAGCTCAATATCAGCTCTTTAAATATAGGAAGCTTGAAATGCACCAGCTGCTTCTTAAATACGATATTCTTCAGTGCTTTGGAAAAAAAAGAGATGAGTTTTACCTTCCGCCACCACCAGGAGCTCTGGGAGCTGTAGCACGTTGTGCCATTTCGGCACCTAACCTGATGGGGTTGCTGAGGATCCCATAAAAACAAAGCAGGTTTTCAGGATGGATAGTCAAACTGAATATTTCATGTTCTCATATAGAAGAGAGAATCTAATAATCAAATAAATAAGGGCTGTGATTAAAAATGGTTCAGACTCAGTAGAATTAGTTCATACTGTAGGTATATTAAAATATATTTTAAAATGCTACCAAATCAGTTCTCTTCTCTTGGAAGTTGCGTTCAAATCCCAGCAGTAAGGATGTTCTCAGAAAAAAAAATAAGAATTATTAAGTCAGACACTTGTGCTAACAGCTCTCTGTAGTGACCAGAAAGTGCTGTAAAAGGCTATGCAGCAGCTGCCACCAGTGCTGAAGCTGAGCGATGCCCAGATGAACCTAAGAGTAGAGAAAAGGATCCATCTCTGGACAAAAAAAAATGTATCTCATTCTCCTAAACTAACTACATTCTTTTATTTATCTTTTTATTTAAGATTTCTGAGACCATGAAAACACGATGCGTCTGTTAACTTGGAATTGGGGCTAGGTACAAAGTAGCAAGTCAAACTCTTTCGCATCACAGGTTGGTAAAATAAAAACAGGAGAAGATGACATGTCTACAACCGCTGTCTTACAGCTTCCCAGTGCATAGCTCTCAGTCCTTACCAAACCAGTAAGGACCAATCCACAGTCGAAGTCAATGAGACAGAAGCACATCACAGGCTTAAGAATGGGGAGAAACAGTCACTCCTGCAGATTCCTTTCCAATAGGCAACAGAGAATCCAGCAGAGTAACTTAAATACAAGTCACCCTTTTTACCATTTTTCCTCCTGCAGAAAAATAAGCTCACGGATTTGCTCGCAGGTAGGGCACATCTGCATTACCACTCTCACCTCAAAGGGGTGTCAAGGATGGAGTGGGAAGGGAAGGCGAAGGGAAGTCAGCAACATTCAATAAATTCATGGATCAGGTTTAATCCTGTGCTGTCCAAAAAAGTCAATTGGTGGGTCGGTAAAACCAGAGCCACATTAGATTTTAGACCTAGTGAGCTCTAGCCCATCATTCCTTCCACCGCACACATGGCATTTTGAGACTTGCATAGAAAATAAAACCAAACTCCTCACCAAAGAGAATTATTCGAGGGTAGTGGCCTTCCCTTTCCCGATCTCCACCACAGCCCCAAGCAGAGGAGCTCATCAAGAGATCAGGTCCCCCCCAGGGCTGGCAGCTTTGCTGCTCTGCCCAAGGAATTCATCTTGTAAGGGGAAATTTTTCATATTACATGAAGATGAAGAATATATACAAGGGGAGGAAGGCAGAAGATTTGGCAATGGGCTTCAGACGTTACAGCCTCACGTCAGACAGTGGCCACCCTGTAGCCTGAAGGATGGGAGAAGACACCAAAAAAGCAAGGGACCTTACAGGCTTTATCTACGCCTGTAAAACCAGTGCAAGGGCTGTCACGTATCGCAGAGTGAATGGGGAAAAATATATGTATATATTTCAATCACAAGCCCAGGGCAGGGAGGAAAGGACTGATCCAGCAGCAGGTGTCAGCAAGAAGCAGGAATGAGTTTCTGTGCAACACAAGTGCTTTGGGGAGAGGAGAACTGGATTAAACTCACCCTGGAAATGACCAAAGCGATACGTACAGAGAAAGCAAGATCTTTTATCCGTTCCCTCTGTGTGCAGTTACTCCTCTTCAGAGCCACTCGCTATCCCACAGGACTACAGAAGCTTGTATCACTTAATGCATCGCTTGTAAGCACCCAGTGACGATAACACGAAAACCCATCCCATCCGACAGAGCTGTCTGGTGACAGTGAATTCTCCAACCCTCCCTCAGCCCCGAGTTAAGAAATGCAGCAGTCCTTTTATTAAAAATCAGGATACAGTTCAACATAACGCCAGTGTTTACACCCGATCTCTCTAGTAGTTCCAGGATCGCTGTTGTTTTACATATCATTACCAACCAAAGGAGTCAGTAGCATAAAGATATCAGTTCACTCGCTCATTTCAAAAAAAAAATAAAATGAATGCCCCTATGCTTCCAAGGAAACACTGTCCATGATCAGTTTGTTTTCTGTTGGCCTTGGTCTAAGAAGCAAGAGTTTTCACCATCATCTTGCAGGCAGATCTTATCTTCCTAAGAGCAATTGTTCTGTTTGCTTTCTCTTACAGGGCAGGTCTCCACGAAGCCTGACAGCACTAATAAAATAACCCTAAAAGAAATCCCAGTTGATTTTTCCTGTGATTTTTCTAGAATATCAGAACTATTTGAAAGCTGTTTAATTACTTGAGTTGAAACGAAAGTGTGCGGGGAAGGACCTTGATTCACACAATTTGGCAAAAAGATCACGACTTGTCCAACAGCTGCAAGAAGCACACACAGGCTTTCTCCTTGCTCCCCCGAAGCATCCAGCGGTGCTGCGGGAGGGCTGCATGGTCCTGCCCTCGTTCCCCTTCCAGTTGTTTTAGCTGTTCCGATTGCTGCTGCCTGCTTCCTTCCCTCCTCAAGTCATCCACAGCAGAGAGCAGCCTCAGTGCTGGAAGAGCAGCTTGGCAAAAGCAGGAAGAGTCCAGCCAGCAGAAGATTTACTTTATTAAGATAAACATGGCCTAAAGGCTCCACATTATCTTTAAAAATAAACACAGTAAGAAATACGAAAACAAACTGGCTTTGCTACGGGTAGGTCAGGTTCAGATGTTCTCAGAAGATCTTCCCAGCCATAAAATATACCCTTCCCCTACCGTGCCCATCAAGGAGGATGGAAAGACAGTTCACTACGCAAGATCAGCAGCGTACCTGTTGCGTGCCCTCCCACATTCAGCAAACGATACATCTGCTACCCTTCAAGGCAGATCAAAGTTTTAAGAACACCCCTGTGAAGGAGGAGCGGGAGGGGACAGGGACAGGTAATTCGGTTTCTGTAGGGAACATCTAAAAGGCTTGACACGACGGCTGTGCTGGCTCCCCCGCTTTAATGGTTGTTCTTTGCTGCTTCTTTAGCAGCAAGAATCAGAGGAGTGAGACTAGAAAGAGGCTTTGCAATTTTCAGGAACTGGTGCTAGGAAGAGGAAAAAGGAAAAAAAAAGGTTACATTTCTCAGAACATGTCCCAAAAGCCTGGTGTTTACACAAAATATCAGGACCTAGACCTGTATGAACTCCAACAACCTCCAAGCAGGCGAAACAAAAAAGGCACGATGAGCAAGAAAGTTCACCGTGACTTTTGGGCCTCACCTGAACTGATAAAGATCTTTGCACCCAACACATCCTAGTTTCTCCAATGTTTATACACTCTCAAGACTAAGCAAGTTCTCCCAGGAAATAAATTCATGCAAAATCTACAGTGAAATTCTTTGTGGAAGGGAGGTGTAAGTAAAAGCAACCTGTGCAGTTCCAAAACATTGCACAGGGCTTCCTGCAGCAATCATCTCTCCATTCTTCCTTTCCTGTCACCACAGATCTGCTGAAAACATTGCCTTGGCCTTCTAAAGCTATTAGAAATTTTCAGAACAGCTGGGACTGAGGAGCACAGCAGGGAATTCACAACAGGACCAGTCAGGCCATCTCCTATACCAGGTGCTCTGTTCTGTTAAACAATATTGATTATCGAGCATGCAACAAGCAGTAGGTGGTGTCACAAAGTGCTTCTTGCAGCACATGTGGTGTTTGTTTCGGGGGCAAGGCTTAAAACATAACATCTGGAACAGAGGAAGAAGTTTTCCCTGTGTTCAGGGTTAAGTGGAAAGCTTGCAATACTCCAGCCTCGCAGAGAAAGTCTAGTTGGGGACAGAGACTGACACAAAACAGCTAATCAGACGAGTGGAGGCATGAAGCCCACAAGCCGTTCAGAAAACCCAAAATAATTAAGTCCCCCAGGACTTCTGAGCACCAGAAGGGATCAACCACCCAATCTGAACACACTTCAGAGGTGGAAAAATCCGAGGCTAAAAGGTAAAGGCAGGCAGAAATGCTGCAGTCCCAATGTTCTCCTGCCCCAAGGAACACAACCCTGCTGCTGTCTGATACTCTGGAGCTGGCAAGTCCAGGAGAAAAAGTCAGCTTTCATCTACTGCCATTCTTTCTGCCGGTGATTAATGCTTCATTAGTGTCTCAGAAAGGCAGCAGCACTCCCAAAGCTGAACCCAGTAGACAAACTAAAGGAAAGAAAGGAACACCAAAAAAGAGACAACTGTCTCACAGTCGACATCTGAGGGCCCCATCATCACAGATTTATTTTACAAAGAGATGAAGCACATTTTCCACCCCCGTGGGAGGTCTGACAAAAGGAAACACATGAACACTCCTCATCTGTGTTGGTAAAAAGCCTGGCAGCTTCGTCCTTCACTTTCACCACGAGTCCAGACAAAGACACCAGGTTTTCAGTGAAATAACTGAGGATTTCTCACAAGCTTGGTTCCATCACCTCTGCAGGAAGAGCTGTATCTGGCAAAATGTGTTAACGCCAAACTGCTGCAGTTAATGCAAGACGTGCCCCTTGCAGAAAGCTTTGGGAACTCTCCCCCAGAAGGGAGACAACCAGAGCATTCGATAGCTGGAAGCCCTCCTGTTATCCAAACGGGAACAAGCACGGCCAGACCGCAACACCACAGCCAGATGTTAGGGTGAGCTGCGTGAAGAAGCCACGGGAATTAAGGGGCTCAGCAGTTGGCAGGCTCGGGGCACGGCAATTATTTGAGGTTGGTTACAGAACACGCTGCACAGCTGCTGCCAGTAGCAAGTACAGCACAAAAAGGAAAGTACTCTGTTAACGCTTCGTTAGGGATTTGGGGTTTTTTGGTTGGTTGGTTTTGGTTTTTTTTGTTCGTTTCTTCATGGTAAATTATCTCTGCTGTGCTTGTGACTTCAGATGACGCGGTATTTAAGACCCCAAATGACATTGCTCCACATGCCTATTCTCACTCTAGAATGCTGAATTCCGTCCCGTTCCCCGGCACTTACCTGGAGCAGCTCTTTTGCAGAACCTCTTTTTTCCACGTCCATTTCAAGACAGCGATTTAGGAAGTCTCGGAATATGGGTGAAAGCTTTTCTGGATTCTGCAGTTCCGGAGTCCCGTTAGTAGCAATGAGATACAGGGCCTAAAGCAAAGCAAGCACCAAAGAAACAGGAGGTTACGAAGGTCAGACTCCAGCTGCAGATTACAGAGGCACCCATTTTTCCTCTCCCTCCCCACAGTTCAATGGGGAAAAACAAAACCAAAACAAACCCTTATCAGGGTGACGAAGAAATGCTTAAGTTTCAGCAAAGAGAGGAGCTGCCAGCCCTATTTTTATGTGGATGGGATCCAATCCTTTATTGCTTTACCCTCGTAATCTGGGTTTGGATCCTGCAGCCCTCTCAAGGGATTAAGAGGACAAAACCAGCAGTCCAGACTGTGTTTACAGAGGGAAGTTGGCTGGCACAGCTCTGCCAGTGCTCGACTCCTGCAATAACTATATCCTCATGGGAAGGTACCCCTGAAGAAACAGGAGGCTTTCTTCTCTCGATACTTTGCCCAAATGCACAAGGCCTAAAAAGTCAATACTCTAAAGATGCAGTTGGTCCTTTACAAAAGATGGCCAGTAGGTTCTCAAGCAGCACTTAACACCCTACAGAAACAAGTGGAGTCGTTTTGCTGCTGCTTGGGAATGAAGAATTCTCTAAGAATCAGGAAATTCAGAATTCATCCACTGCAAAATTTTACTATTAAAAGAAAATCGCTAGATGCCTTTTAAAAGGAAACAGACATCTGGCAGAGGCCTTCTGAGCTCACTGCTCATCACATCTCAAGGTAGAGGTCTGATAGCCTGGGAACTGCAACAAGTTAAGTTAAATGAGAGCAAAGCACCCCGTTGCTTAGCCATCCTCATTTAACTCCATACCAACTTTTTCCTTTCGCATTTCTTCACTGCTGCGCTTCTCTCCCAAAATCATCTCCAGTAAAAGAGGTGGAAACAAGTTAAACAGAATTGTTCTAGATCCCTTCGTCCTGTTTAGCTTAGAAAAAAAGCCATAAAACTGGCTTACACCAAGAACAGCCGCATTCCTACAAACTGATAGAATTTCCCCTTTCATTAAAGAATACGAAGGGAAAGACACCAGCAGGGGCAAAGCCTGACTAAAGGCTTGTTAAACCTGGAGCTTTACTGGGAGCATGCAAAGAGGAACAATGCACCAGCAAGAAAAAGCCCTGTTTATAAAAGAGTAATGTGGTATTCTTTGAATTCAAGGACAGCTCTCTTCCCCACTCACAAGGATTTAAGAAGCCGGGCACTCTGGGGCCAGAAGGTGCCCCTATCGGCCTCTCCAGAAAGGGGGGAATTATGGATGCACCACATCATTAACTCAGACCCTACCTGAAGGTCTGCAACAGGAACAGCCTGTGCCCTCTGCCACCCAGAACCAGTCATGGCTTCTAACTTAAATGACCACAATCTTCTCACTACAGCATCTAAGGAGACGTGTAGCTGCATGTGATGAAACCACAGCGGAGGTTCACCTGCCTCCTCCAGAGCCCAGGTTAACCAGCAGGCTCAGCGAAGGCCTGAGGGCAAAAAAAAGGCACTCGCTTACTCTCAGGGGGTTTTCATTGAGGTAGGGGGGTTCTCCTTCGATCATCTCGATGGCCATTATCCCCAGTGACCAGATGTCCACTTTGGGCCCGTAGGCTTTTCGTGTCACCACTTCAGGCGCCATCCAGTACGGGGTCCCCACCATGGTGCTGCGCTTGCTCTGTTCGGGATTGATCTGGGCACAGAAGCCAAAGTCAGCTGGAAAAGCAAAGAAGGAGGGAAGAAAAAGTTAGAAATCAGCAGGTTTCTCCAAAAACAACACGTACTGATGCCAATGCTGTGGTACAAGCTAGCCTGTTGCACTGCCTGCTACATTGCTGCTGCAAAGGAGGCCCTGGTTTTGTGGTTAACAAGGTGTTCAGGAGTAAGCTTCTAAATCTGACTCGCTGAGGCCATCAACATCACAGAGCTGCTCACTTGTCGATGTGATGTGATGGTGATCAGTAAAGAGCTGTACATGGATGCTGTGAAACGTGGCAGTGCAGCATTTGGCAGCTGTAATACACTGTGTAACACATGCTCTCAAGCCTGTTCCTGGGTCTGTGAAAACAGAAACCAATGCCCAGTCTGTCCTCCCTCCACCCACACCCACCAGCATTATCTGGTCGTATTTTCAGTCCCAGAGATAGTATTTCCCCAGAAGATGTACCATCTCTCAAACACGATTTGCTTTCTAGAGCAAATACTGTGTTCAGAATAAATTTAAGTACCTAATTTGGTACTTATTATTTTCTTTGAGAAGACAGAAAGCTGGAGAGCCTTCCTGTGGAAATTGCTTGGCCCTGTCTTATTTGCATTTGACTTTCCAAAAGATCACAGAATAATAGAATCATAGGAAAATTAAGGTTGGAAAAGCCCTCCAAGATCACCTGGTCCAACCATCCCCCTACAAACAATGTCACCCACGAAACCACGTCCCCAAGCACCACGTCCAACCTTGCCTTGAACACCCCCAGGGACAGGGACTCCACCACCTCCCTGGGCAACGCGTCCCAATGCCTGACCGCTCTTTCTGAGAAGAAACGTCTCCTAATTGTTTTAATTGGTGAAGAGTAGCACTCTTTGTTCAATTCTTTGTTTTAATTATTGAAGAGTAAGGGCATGACGTTTCCATTTTTCCACTCACCAATGACATCACCCGACTGCCAGGACTTTTCAACTGTGATGGAGAGCGGCTTGGCAACCCCATCAGCCAGTTCCCTCAGGACCCTGGGATTCATGTCACCAGGTCCCATAGACCTGGACCTGTTTACATTCAGCAGGTGGTCTCGAACCTGCTCTTCACTTACCGTGGGTGGGACTTTGCTCCCCCAGCCTCCACCTACAGGTTCAGGGAAATGAAAGACTTGGGAAGCCCATCTACCAGTGCAGACGGAGGCAAAGAAGTTGCTGAGTACCTCAGCCTTCTCCGTGTCTGTCGTTACCAATTACTCAGGTATAGAAACTCACTCCTAATATAAGAAATTAGCCACCTCTAATCGCTTCCACACTACTATTTTCACCCCTCAGTTTATTTTCACAAATGTTAAAGGCGCATGGTGGCCCCTGGGGACTCCTCCTGTCAGCCCAGCGCAGCAGCCCGAAGGGAGCTGGGTCCTCTCTTGTGCTCTTCCTCGAGGCTCTGTGCAGAGGGGCTGACACCTCTCGCACAAGGGCTGGCGGGTGGGAAAGAAACACGCACACAAGCCCTGAATATCAGCAAGAGTTCTTTATTGCCAGGTGTTTGGTGGCTCCAAGCTAATGCCTGGGATGGAGCCTGCGCGACGAGGAGTAGGGAGCTCGCCGGGCCCTGCTGCGTAGCTACCGGTGTTCTCTCATGGCACGCAGCAGAGAGCTGCCGGGGTAGTCCCAGGTCTGATGTGGCCGAGGTGGATCCACTTCCATGGGTTCCTCCGCCTCTTCTTGTGGATCCACCTCCATGGGCTCCACGGTGTCAGGCAGGAGGACAAGCCAGTCCTTGCCTGGGACTGCCCACACGGGATGCCTCCCATCAGCTGTGTTCTCCGGCCAGGGTGCCGAACGAGGGGGTCGCCCAGTTCCATTGCCTGGTCCCATGCCACTCTCCACTTGATATTCATTCGTGGGTTTCACGCCGCCATCTCTTTTACGGCCACGGCTGGGTCCCTCGCTGCGATCTGGCCGATGGGCACGCCTCTGCTCCCCACGGCTCTCCGCATCACGCTCCCGTCTTCGCTCCACACCACCACTGCACCTCTGGTTAGGCCCAGGCCCCCTGCTGCTGGATGTCTGAGGGGCCGGCCTGTTCCCCGCATCGCTGCGGTGCCAGTGATATCTCCAATAATCGTCTCTGGGCCGGGCAGCAGACTTCCCCCAGGCACTGATGTCTTTTGTGCCGCAGGTGCTGTCCCTCTGCCCATGAGACATCTTTCTCCCATTAGCTGCCATCTTCTCGGTGCTTCCTCAGATCGCTTCGCGGTCCTCACACCGAGGAGGGCTGCCGCTCGCCTTGCTCCTTTCTCTGGCCTTCCTCCTGCCGCTTACGCTGGCTCTCAGAGGACCGAGTCGCTGAGCAAGTGGCGGGCCAGCGGCAGGGGGCCTCTTTTATAGGGCCCGGGGCAAAGGCGTGACAGCGGTGGCCACTGTGACCTCAGCAAGGCTCTGTGATGGAGTGGCCCGTGCGAGGCCAAAGGCGGCTGCGTTGGGAGAGGCCTGGAAGATGCCCTCATGTGGACAAGGAGGAGGGCTGGGGGGGCTGAGGGGCCCCTTTTCTGGGGCTGGCTCCCCCCCAGGCCATTTGGCTTGACAGAGAGAAAGGCTGCCCCATGCAATCCTGCCTCAACCCATTTTTTCTCCCCATCTCCAAGGCTTAGAATCTCTGGTTAACAAAAGAAAACTCCATCAACAAAACCAAACCAGACCCATTCAAAAGGCTAAAGCGGTCACAGCTGAAGTACCCATCTTCAGGAGATCTTTGATCTGTTTGAGGGCAGCACAGCCCCAGGAATTGGAGGGGAGCAGCCAGGTTAAGCCCGGCAAGCTCACGGAGTTCAAGCTCTAAATTCTCCCAAAAGATGAGCCTCGGGACCAAAACTTGGGACCCTTCTGGGCAATAAAAATCAGGGATGCAGGAAAAACATCACTTATATAAAGTGCAGCAGTTTTCCCTGAAGCATGCGATAATAACCCTCTCTTCCTCTCTTGTACCTACCAGCGTATTGCCTCTGCTCCTGCTCATTCCCCCCACTTCGCTCCCAAATAATAAGACCCTGCAGAACTGTTCCCACCAGTGAAAACGCTAAATTTAGGTATGAAAAAGTAAAAGTTTAAAGATCCAGGGCAGGTTTTGTGTGTCCCAGTGCATATTTAGCCTTGGGACACCCCTCTGAGATAACCACAGGTACATTTCCCTCCCGTGCAGGTGGAAAAAAAAGGCAGCAGTGGGATGAGAGGACTGGGGTTGGGAAGCATTTTGCAGCCACGAGGTTTCAACCAGGACCTCTGCAGAAGCTCCTCTCCTTTGCCATGGGACTAAAATAAAATAAAATAAAATAAAATAAACACTCAAGTAATGGTGTTGAGGGAAATACTGGCAGAGCCACCAGCCCCGTTACCACTTTTTCAGGCACTTTTGGGGTACGTTACCAGGCCCTCCGGTCTGCCTGGTGCCCGGCTTTGTGAAGTTTCACGAGGGGAGCAGCAGGATGCAGGATGACACAGTTTGGCTGCCGGGCTCTCGTGGGACAAGGACATGGACATGGGATGCACATCGCAGCAGTGCCACCACCAACTAGTTTGCCAGCTCCCCCTTCCAGACGTTCCCTTTTCTTCCAGCTCCCCCTCCGACGTGGGGCTCAGCACCCAAATGGCTTGTGAGAGCTCGGCAGGGCTCCCAGCGCCAGGAGGCTGACCTGGGAAAGTCCTCTTCACGTTAGGCTTGGTTTCTTGGACTTCCAGCACCCAGCTCTGCCCTACAGCCACAAGCGGATAAAATCCTACAGCAGGGGGCTTGTGGGGGCACACGTGTCCTCCCCTTAATATTCCTTAACCCAAGCTGGGACGAGGCACTTGCACAATTATGTAGGTGATAAACTCCTGCTCTTGTCATCAGCCTCACCCTACTGACCCCACATGTAAAAGTGATGCTGGGGAGGGCAGCTTTAGGGACCGATCCCAAATCCTCCCCCGTTTCCTCCTCTGCACCTGGAGCCGCAGACACCAAGCTCTGCCTGGGGAGACAACAGGCAACCAGGAGGGTCCATTTCACCACCTGCCTCCTCCTCTTCCTCCTCAAGCTGGGCTCTACATCCTGCTTCCACACTGGTGTTTCTCAGAGCATTAATGACTTCCAAACAGGTGAAAATAAGCAGTAGAAATCACACTTTCTGCATCAGCTTTCAGTGTAAAGTCACTTTGCTCTATCAAGTAAGATCTAATTAAAACAGATCAGAGAAACACAACTCCTTCAAGCACCCCCCCATTCATTTCTGCAAGCGTCATTGAAACAAAGGGGAGGAGAAGCAGGTCATTCATTCTGGTTTTATTTAAGGTTTCAGCTTTGCTTTCTAAATGGCTGAGCTGACCCTAACAAACCGGGCACTACCGGAGAGTTACACCAAGGCAGTACAAAGAAAGAGAAACACGTTTTCCAGCTGATTTTAAAACGGCAAATGCCCTTGTTATTTCCCAGCAGGACAAGACACACAGACATCTGGCAGCAGGTCAGATTAGCTCCAGCTCACTTAGCACGGGTTGTTGCTCAAAGACATAAGGCTCAGTCCTCACTCTGAGCACCCCTTCATTGCACAGGAGCCCCCCGCTCCTTCCTGCTCCCAAACAGGATGCCTCAATCCACCGCAGGCTGCTCCAGCACCCTCCAAATTTCCTCAGCAGTTGGGAAACTGAGCTTTTACCTTTTGCTTCCACCTACACCTGCAACCATCCTCTTCCTCAGACCAACACCATCCTCTGTTGCCCTCCCACCCCTTTCCTGGGGGCATCCATTTCGGCTGCAAGTTTCCATCGCTGTTCTGCCACCAGCGGCAGCTCCCTGCTTCTCCAAGACCCCAGCCTTGATGCTGAGAGCTGTCATTAGCAGCAAACCATGAGATCCGCCCTAGGACATTATCTGTACGCTCAATCCAGTGTGTTTACAGCCCCAAAATACATCCACATGTTCTCTATTACTATCAAAATAAGCCACTGAAAAGTCTCCGTATTTTATGCTAGGGAGACAAACAGACTCAGCCTTCACCTTTGACAGCTTCCATATGAAAGATGCTGGGGAATCTGTAAGCTCATAATTAAGAAAGGCGTTCAAATACGTACCATTCTTCTTGGACTTTGGGCTGGACCTTTCACTGCCAGCTGAGCTCAGCAAACTTGAAGTACCAGCAGCCTACAGGCCACTTCAGCCCATCCTTGCATGGTAAATATCATCTGGTGATACCAACCCGTGATACCTTGAGACAGACACGTTCGGATACTAACGGAGATCTCAGCTCAGAAGCGATCTCAGCTCAGCCAGCCCCTCTCACCCAAACTCTTGGCCCCACTGAACTTAAATCAATCATTTGTTTAAATAAAACCTAGGGCTACAGTAACACAACTCCATATCAGCTCTTTAAATATAAGAAGCTTGAAATGCACCAGCTGCTTCTTAAATACGACAATCTTCAGTGCTTTGGAAAAAAAAGAGATGAGTTTTACCTTCCGCCACCACCAGGAGCTCTGGGAGCTGTAGCACATTGTGCCATTTCGGCACCTAACCTGATGGGGTTGCTGAGGATCCCTTAAAAAGGAAGCAGGTTTTCAGGATGGATAGTCAAACAACTGAATATTTCATGTTCTCATATAGAAGAGAGAATCTAATAATCAAATAAATAAGGGCTGTGATTAAAAATGGTTCAGACTCAGTGAAATTAGTTCATGCAGTAGGTATATTAAAAATATATATTAAAAAATGCCACCAAATCAGTTCTCTTGTTGGAATTTGCTTTCACATCCCAGCAGTAAGGATGCACTCAGAAAAAAAAAAAAAGAAAAAAAAAAAAGCCACAGAGGAAAATTTTAAGTCAGACACTTGTGCTAACAGCTCTCTCTAGTGACCAGAAAGTGCTGTAAGAGGCTATGCAGAAGCTGCCACCAGTGCTGAAGCTGGGCGATGCCCAGATGAACCTAACAGTAGACAAAAGGATCCATATCTCAGAAAAAAATATATACCTCATTCTCCTAAGCTAACTAAATTTTATTTATTTTTTTAAGATTTCTGAGAACGTGAAAACATGATGTGTCTGTTAACTTGGAATTGGGGCTAGGTACAAAGTAGCAAGTCAAACTCTTTCGCATCATAGACAGGTAAAAAATAAAATAAAACAGACGACATGTCTACAGTCACTGTCTTACAGCTTCCCAGTGCATAGCTCTCAGTCCTTACCAAACCAGTAAGGACCAATTCACAGCTGAAGTCAATGAGACAGAAGCACATCACAGGCTTAAGAATGGGGAGAAACAGTCACTCCTGCAGATTCCTTTCCAATAGGCAACAGAGAATCCAGCAGAGTAACTTAAATACAAGTCACCCTTTTTACCATTTTTCCTCCTGCAGAAAAATAAGCTCACGGATTTGCTCGCAGGTAGGGCACATCTGCATTACCACTCTCATCTCAAAGGGGTGTCAAGGATGGAGTGGGAAGGGAAGGCGAAGGGAAGTCAGCAACATTCAATAAATTCATGGATCAGGTTTAATCCTGTGCTGTCCAAAAAAGTCAATTGGTGGGTCGGTAAAACCAGAGCCACATTAGATTTTAGACCTAGTGAGCTCTAGCCCATCATTCCTTCCACCGCACACATGGCATTTTGAGACTTGCATAGAAAATAAAACCAAACTCCTCACCAAAGAGAATTATCCGAGGGCAGTGGCCTTCCCTTTCCCGATCTCCACCCCAGCCCCAAGCAGAGGAGCTCATCAAGAGATCAGGTCCCCCCCAGGGCTGGCAGCTTTGCTGCTCTGCCCAAGGAATTCATCTTGTAAGGGGAAATTTTTCATATTACATGAAGATGAAGAATATATACAAGGGGAGGAAGGCAGAAGATTTGGCAATGGGCTTCAGACGTTACAGCCTCACGTCAGACAGTGGCCACCCTGTAGCCTGAAGGATGGGAGAAGACACCAAAAAAGCAAGGGACCTTACAGGCTTTATCTACGCCTGTAAAACCAGTGCAAGGGCTGTCACGTATCGCAGAGTGAATGGGGAAAAATATATGTATATATTTCAATCACAAGCCCAGGGCAGGGAGGAAAGGACTGATCCAGCAGCAGGTCTCAGCAAGAAGCAGGAATGAGTTTCTGTGCAACACAAGTGCTTTGGGGAGAGGAGAACTGGATTAAACTCACCCTGGAAATGACCAAAGCGATACGTACAGAGAAAGCAAGATCTTTTATCCGTTCCCTCTGTGTGCAGTTACTCCTCTTCAGAGCCACTCGCTATCCCACAGGACTACAGAAGCTTGTATCACTTAATGCATCGCTTGTAAGCACCCAGTGACGATAACATGAAAACCCATCCCATCCGACAGAGCTGTCTGGTGACAGTGAATTCTCCAACCCTCCCTCAGCCCCGAGTTAAGAAATGCAGCAGTCCTTTTATTAAAAATCAGGATACAGTTCAACATAACGCCAGTGTTTACACCCGATCTCTCTAGTAGTTCCAGGATCGCTGTTGTTTTACATATCATTAGCAACCAAAGGAGTCAGTAGCATAAAGATATCAGTTCACTCGCTCATTTCAAAAAAAAAATAAAATGAATGCCCCTATGCTTCCAAGGAAACACTGTCCATGATCAGTTTGTTTTCTGTTGGCCTTGGTCTAAGAAGCAAGAGTTTTCACCATCATCTTGCAGGCAGATCTTATCTTCCTAAGAGCAATTGTTCTGTTTGCTTTCTCTTACAGGGCAGGTCTCCACGAAGCCTGACAGCACTAATAAAATAACCCTAAAAGAAATCCCAATTGATTTTTCCTGTGATTTTTCTAGAAATATCAGAACTATTTGAAAGCTGTTTAATTACTTGAGTTGAAACGAAAGTGTGCGGGGAAGGACCTTGATTCACACAATTTGGCAAAAAGATCACGACTTGTCCAACAGCTGCAAGAAGCACACACAGGCTTTCTCCTTGCTCCCCCGAAGCATCCAGCGGTGCTGCGGGAGGGCTGCATGGTCCTGCCCTCGTTCCCCTTCCAGTTGTTTTAGCTGTTCCGATTGCTGCTGCCTGCTTCCTTCCCTCCTCAAGTCATCCAAAGCAGAGAGCAGCCTCAGTGCTGGAAGAGCAGCTTGGCAAAAGCAGGAGGAGTCCAGCCAGCAGAAGATTTACTTTATTAAGATAAACATGGCCTAAAGGCTCCACATTATCTTTAAAAATAAACACAGTAAGAAATACGAAAACAAACTGGCTTTGCTATGGGTAGGTCAGGTTCAGATGTTCTCAGAAGATCTTCCCAGCCATAAAATATACCCTTCCCCTACCGTGCCCATCAAGGAGGATGGAAAGACAGTTCACTACGCAAGATCAGCAGCGTACCTGTTGCGTGCCCTCCCACATTCAGCAAACGATACATCTGCTACCCTTCAAGGCAGATCAAAGTTTTAAGAACACCCCTGTGAAGGAGGAGCGGGAGGGGACAGGGACAGGTAATTCGGTTTCTGTAGGGAACATCTAAAAGGCTTGACACGACGGCTGTGCTGGCTCCCCCGCTTTAATGGTTGTTCTTTGCTGCTTCTTTAGCAGCAAGAATCAGAGGAGTGAGACTAGAAAGAGGCTTTGCAATTTTCAGGAACTGGTGCTAGGAAGAGGAAAAAGGAAAAAAAAAGGTTACATTTCTCAGAACATGTCCCAAAAGCCTGGTGTTTACACAAAATATCAGGACCTAGACCTGTATGAACTCCAACAACCTCCAAGCAGGCGAAACAAAAAAGGCACGATGAGCAAGAAAGTTCACCGTGACTTTTGGGCCTCACCTGAACTGATAAAGATCTTTGCACCCAACACATCCTAGTTTCTCCAATGTTTATACACTCTCAAGACCAAGCAAGTTCTCCCAGGAAATAAATTCATGCAAAATCTACAGTGAAATTCTTTGTGGAAGGGAGGTGTAAGTAAAAGCAACCTGTGCAGTTCCAAAACATTGCACAGGGCTTCCTGCAGCAATCATCTCTCCATTCTTCCTTTCCTGTCACCACAGATCTGCTGAAAACATTGCCTTGGCCTTCTAAAGCTATTAGAAATTTTCAGAACAGCTGGGACTGAGGAGCACAGCAGGGAATTCACAACAGGACCAGTCAGGCCATCTCCTATACCAGGTGCTCTGTTCTGTTAAACAATATTGATTATCGAGCACGCAACAAGCAGTAGGTGGTGTCACAAAGTGCTTCTTGCAGCACATGTGGTGTTTGTTTCGGGGGCAAGGTTTAAAACATAACATCTGGAACAGAGGAAGAAGTTTTCCCTGTGTTCAGGGTTAAGTGGAAAGCTTGCAATACTCCAGCCTCGCAGAGAAAGTCTAGGTTGGGGACAGAGACTGACACAAAACAGCTAATCAGACGAGTGGAGGCATGAAGCCCACAAGCTGTTCAGAAAACCCAAAATAATTAAGTCCCCCAGGACTTCTGAGCATCAGAAGGGATCAACCACCCAATCTGAACACACTTCAGAGGTGGTAAAATCCGAGGCCAAAAGGTAAAGGCAGGCAGAAATGCTGCAGTCCCAATGTTCTCCTGCCCCAAAGAACACAACCCTGCTGCTGTCTGATACTCTGGAGCTGGCAAGTCCAGGAGAAAAAGTCAGCTTTCATCTACTGCCATTCTTTCTGCCGGTGATTAATGCTTCATTAGTGTCTCAGAAAGGCAGCAGCACTCCCAAAGCTGAACCCAGTAGACAAACTAAAGGAAAGAAAGGAACACCAAAAAAGAGACAACTGTCTCACAGTCGACATCTGAGGGCCCCATCATCACCGATTTATTTTACAAAGAGATGAAGCACATTTTCCACCCCCGTGGGAGGTCTGACAAAAGGAAACACATGAACACTCCTCATCTGTGTTGGTAAAAAGCCTGGGAGCTTTGTCCTTCACTTTCACCACGAGTCCAGACAAAGACACCAGGTTTTCAGTGAAATAACTGAGGATTTCTCACAAGCTTGATTCCATCACCTCTGCAGGAAGAGCTGTATCTGGCAAAATGTGTTAACGCCAAACTGCTGCAGGTAATGCAAGACGTGCCCCTTCCAGAAAGCTTTGGGAACTCTCCCCCAGAAGGGAGACAACCAGAGCATTCGATAGCTGGAAGCCCTCCTGTTATCCAAATGGGAACAAGCACGGCCAGACCGCAACACCACAGCCAGATGTTAGGGTGAGCTGCATGAAGAAGCCACGGGAATTAAGGGGCTCAGCAGTTGGCAGGCTCGGGGCACGGCAATTATTTGAGGTTGGTTACAGAACACGCTGCACAGCTGCTGCCAGTAGCAAGTACAGCACAAAAAGGAAAGTACTCTGTTAACGCTTCGTTAGGGATTTGGGGTTTTTTGGTTGGTTGGTTTTGGTTTTTTTTGCTCGTTTCTTCATGGTAAATTATCTCTGCTGTGCTTGTGACTTCAGATGATGCAGTATTTAAGACCCCAAATGACATTTCTCCGCGTGCCTATTCTCACTCTAGAATGCTTAATTCCGTCCTGTTCCCCAGCACTTACCTGGAGCAGCTCTTTTGCAGAACCTCTTTTTTCCACGTCCATTTCAAGACAGCGATTTAGGAAGTCTCGGAATATGGGTGAAAGCTTTTCTGGATTCTGCAGTTCCGGAGTCCCGTTAGTAGCAATGAGATACAGGGCCTAAAGCAAAGCAAGCACCAAAGAAACAGGAGGTTACGAAGGTCAGACTCCAGCTGCAGATTACAGAGGCACCCATTTTTCCTCTCCCTCCCCACAGTTCAATGGGGAAAAACAAAACCAAAACAAACCCTTATCACGGTGAGTAATAAATGCTTAAGTTTCAGCAAAGAGAAGAGCTGCCAGCCCTATTTTTATTTGGATGGGATCCAATCCTTTCTTGCTTTACCCTCGTAATCTGGGTTTGGATCCTGCAGCCCTCTCAAGGGATTAAGAGGACAAAACCAGCAGTCCAGACTGTGTTTACATAGGGAAGTTGGCTGGCACAGCTCTGCCAGTGCTCGACTCCTGCAATAACTGTATCCTCATGGGAAGGTACCTCTGAATAATCAGGAGGCTTTGTTCTCTCGATACTTTGCCCAATTGCACAAGGCCTAAAAAGTCAATACTCTAAAGATGCAGTTGGTCCTTTACAAAAGATGGCCAGTAGGTTCTCAAGCAGCACTTAACACCCTACAGAAACAAGTGGAGTCGTTTTGCTGCTGCTTGGGAATGAAGAATTCTCTAAGAATCAGGAAATTCAGAATTCATCCACTGCAAAATTTTACTATTAAAAGAAAATCGCTAGATGCCTTTTAAAAGGAAACAGACATCTGGCAGAGGCCTTCTGAGCTCACTGCTTATCACATCTCAAGGTAGAGGTCTGATAGCCTGGGAACTGCAACAAGTTAAGTTAAATGAGAGCAAAGCACCCCGTTTCTTAGCCATGCTCATTTAACTCCACACCAACTTTTTCCTTTCGCATTTCTTCACTGCTGCGCTTCTCTCCCAAAATCACCTCCAGTCAAAGAGGTGGAAACAAGTTAAACAGAACTGTTCTAGATCCCTTCGTCCTGTTTAGCTTAGAAAAAAAGCCATAAAACTGGCTCACACCAAGAACAGCTGCATTCCTACAAACTGATAGAATTTCCCCTTTCATTAAAGAATACGAAGGGAAAGACACCAGCAGGGGCAAAGCCTGATTAAAGGCTAGTTAAACTTGGAGCTTTATTTGCAAATAAATATTGTAAATAAATAAAATTTATTATTTGCAAATAAATAAAATTCTTTAATGCAAATAGGAACAATGCACCAGCAAGAAAAAGCCCTGTTTATAAAAGAGCAATGTGGTATTCTTTGAATTCAAGGACAGCTCTCTTCCCCACTCACAAGGATTTAAGAAGCCAGGCACTCTGGGGCCAGAAGGTGCCCCTGTCAGCCTCTCCAGAAAGGGGGGAATTATGGATGCACCACATCATTAACTCAGACCCTACCTGAAGGTCTGCAACAGGAAGAGCCTGTGCCCTCTGCCACCCAGAACCAGCCATGGCTTCTAAGTTAAATGACCACAATCTTCTCACTACAGCATCTAAGGAGACGTGTAGCTGCATGTGATGAAACCACAGCGGAGGTTCACCTGCCTCCTCCAGAGCCTAGGTTAACCAGCAGGCTCAGCGAAGGCCTGAGGGCAAAAAAAAGGCACTCGCTTACTCTCAGGGGGTTTTCATTGAGGTAGGGGGGTTCTCCTTCGATCATCTCGATGGCCATTATCCCCAGTGACCAGATGTCCACTTTGGGCCCGTAGGCTTTTCGTGTCACCACTTCAGGCGCCATCCAGTACGGGGTCCCCACCATGGTGCTGCGCTTGCTCTGTTCGGGAGTGATCTGGGCACAGAAGCCAAAGTCAGCTGGAAAAGCAAAGAAGGAGGGAAGAAAAAGTTAGAAACCAGCAGGTTTCTCCAAAAACAACACATACTGATGCCACAGCTGTGGTACAAGCTAGCCTGTTGCACTGCCTGCTACATTGCTGCTGCAAAGGAGGCCTGGTTTTGTGGTTAACAAGGTGTTCAGGAGTAAGCTTCTAAATCTGACTCGCTGAGGCCATCAACATCACAGAGCTGCTCACTTGTCGATGTGAAAGCTGGTGATCAGTAAAGAGCTGTACATGGATGCTGTGAAACGTGGCAGTGCAGCATTTGGCAGCTGTAATACACTGTGTAACACATGCTCTCAAGCCTGTTCCTGGGTCTGTGAAAACAGAAACCAATGCCCAGTCTGTCCTCCCTCCACCCACACCCACCAGTATTATCTGGTCGTATTTTCAGTCCCGGAGATAGTATTTCCCCAGAAGATGTACCATCTCTCAAACACGATTTGCTTTCTAGAGCAAATACTGTGTTCAGAATAAATTTAAGTACCTAATTTGGTACTTATTATTTTCTTTGAGAAGACAGAAAGCTGGAGAGCCTTCCTGTGGAAATTGCTTGGCCCTGTCTTATTTGCATTTGACTTTCCAAAAGATCACAGAATAATAGAATCATAGGAAAATTAAGGTTGGAAAAGCCCTCCAAGATCACCTGGTCCAACCATCCCCCTACGAACAATGTCACCCACGAAACCACGTCCCCAAGCACCACGTCCAACCTTGCCTTGAACACCCCCAGGGACAGGGACTCCACCACCTCCCTGGGCAACGCGTCCCAATGCCTGACCGCTCTTTCTGAGAAGAAATGTCTCCTAAATGTTTTAATTGGTGAAGAGTAGCACTCTTTGTTCAATTCTTTGTTTTAATTGTTGAAGAGTAGGCGCATGACGTTTCCATTTTTCCACTCACCAGTGACATCGCCCGACTGCCAGGACTTTTCAACTGTGATGGAGAGAGGCTTGGCAACTACATCAGCCAGTTCCCTCAGGACCCTGGGATTCATGTCATCAGGTCCCATAGACCTGGACCTGTTTACATTCAGCAGGTGGTCTCGAACCTGCTCTTCACTTACCGTGGGTGGGACTTTGCTCCCCCAGCCTCCACCTACAGGTTCAGGGAAATGAAAGACTTGGGAAGCCCATCTACCAGTGCAGACGGAGGCAAAGAAGTTGCTGAGTACCTCAGCCTTCTCCGTGTCTGTCGTTACCAATTACTCAGGTATAGAAACTCACTCCTAATATAAGAAATTAGCCACCTCTAATCGCTTACACACTACTATTTTCACCCCTCAGTTTATTTTCACAAATGTTAAAGGCGCATGGTGGCCCCTGGGGACTCCTCCTGTCAGCCCAGCGCAGCAGCCCGAAGGGAGCTGGGTCCTCTCTTGTGCTCTTCCTCGAGGCTCTGTGCAGAGGGGCTGACACCTCTCGCACAAGGGCTGGCGGGTGGGAAAGAAACACGCACACAAGCCCTGAATATCAGCAAGAGTTCTTTATTGCCAGGTGTTTGGTGGCTCCAAGCTAATGCCTGGGATGGAGCCTGCGCGACGAGGAGTAGGGAGCTCGCCGGGCCCTGCTGCGTAGCTACCGGTGTTCTCTCATGGCACGCAGCAGAGAGCTGCCGGGGTAGTCCCAGGTCTGATGTGGCCGAGGTGGATCCACTTCCATGGGTTCCTCCGCCTCTTCTTGTGGATCCACCTCCATGGGCTCCACGGTGTCAGGCAGGAGGACAAGCCAGTCCTTGCCTGGGACTGCCCACACGGGATGCCTCCCATCAGCTGTGTTCTCCGGCCAGGGTGCCGAACGAGGGGGTCGCCCAGTTCCATTGCCTGGTCCCATGCCACTCTCCACTTGATATTCATTCGTGGGTTTCACGCCGCCATCTCTTTTACGGCCACGGCTGGGTCCCTCGCTGCGATCTGGCCGATGGGCACGCCTCTGCTCCCCACGGCTCTCCGCATCACGCTCCCGTCTTCGCTCCACACCACCACTGCACCTCTGGTTAGGCCCAGGCCCCCTGCTGCTGGATGTCTGAGGGGCCGGCCTGTTCCCCGCATCGCTGCGGTGCCAGTGATATCTCCAATAATCGTCTCTGGGCCGGGCAGCAGACTTCCCCCAGGCACTGATGTCTTTTGTGCCGCAGGTGCTGTCCCTCTGCCCATGAGACATCTTTCTCCCATTAGCTGCCATCTTCTCGGTGCTTCCTCAGATCGCTTCGCGGTCCTCACACCGAGGAGGGCTGCCGCTCGCCTTGCTCCTTTCTCTGGCCTTCCTCCTGCCGCTTACGCTGGCTCTCAGAGGACCGAGTCGCTGAGCAAGTGGCGGGCCAGCGGCAGGGGGCCTCTTTTATAGGGCCCGGGGCAAAGGCGTGACAGCGGTGGCCACTGTGACCTCAGCAAGGCTCTGTGATGGAGTGGCCCGTGCGAGGCCAAAGGCGGCTGCGTTGGGAGAGGCCTGGAAGATGCCCTCATGTGGACAAGGAGGAGGGCTGGGGGGGCTGAGGGGCCCCTTTTCTGGGGCTGGCTCCCCCCCAGGCCATTTGGCTTGACAGAGAGAAAGGCTGCCCCATGCAATCCTGCCTCAACCCATTTTTTCTCCCCATCTCCAAGGCTTAGAATCTCTGGTTAACAAAAGAAAACTCCATCAACAAAACCAAACCAGACCCATTCAAAAGGCTAAAGCGGTCACAGCTGAAGTACCCATCTTCAGGAGATCTTTGATCTGTTTGAGGGCAGCACAGCCCCAGGAATTGGAGGGGAGCAGCCAGGTTAAGCCCGGCAAGCTCACGGAGTTCAAGCTCTAAATTCTCCCAAAAGATGAGCCTCGGGACCAAAACTTGGGACCCTTCTGGGCAATAAAAATCAGGGATGCAGGAAAAACATCACTTATATAAAGTGCAGCAGTTTTCCCTGAAGCATGCGATAATAACCCTCTCTTCCTCTCTTGTACCTACCAGCGTATTGCCTCTGCTCCTGCTCATTCCCCCCACTTCGCTCCCAAATAATAAGACCCTGCAGAACTGTTCCCACCAGTGAAAACGCTAAATTTAGGTATGAAAAAGTAAAAGTTTAAAGATCCAGGGCAGGTTTTGTGTGTCCCAGTGCATATTTAGCCTTGGGACACCCCTCTGAGATAACCACAGGTACATTTCCCTCCCGTGCAGGTGGAAAAAAAAGGCAGCAGTGGGATGAGAGGACTGGGGTTGGGAAGCATTTTGCAGCCACGAGGTTTCAACCAGGACCTCTGCAGAAGCTCCTCTCCTTTGCCATGGGACTAAAAATAAAATAAAATAAAATAAAATAAAATAAAATAAAATAAAAACACTCAAGTAATGGTGTTGAGGGAAATACTGGCAGAGCCACCAGCCCCGTTACCACTTTTTCAGGCACTTTTGGGGTACGTTACCAGGCCCTCCGGTCTGCCTGGTGCCCGGCTTTGTGAAGTTTCACGAGGGGAGCAGCAGGATGCAGGATGACACAGTTTGGCTGCCGGGCTCTCATGGGACAAGGACATGGACATGGGATGCACATCGCAGCAGTGCCACCACCAACTAGTTTGCCAGCTCCCCCTTCCAGACGTTCCCTTTTTCTTCCCCCTCCGACGTGGGGCTCAGCACCCAAATGGCTTGTGAGAGCTCGGCAGGGCTCCCAGTGCCAGGAGGCTGAGCTGGGAAAGTCCTCTTCACGTTAGGCTTGGTTTCTTGGACTTCCAGCACCCAGCTCTGCCCTACAGCCACAAGCGGATAAAATCCTACAGCAGGGGGCTTGTGGGGGCACATGTGTCCTCCCCTTAATATTCCTTAATCCAAGCTGGGACGAGGCACTTGCACAATTATGTAGGTGATAAACTCCTGCTCTTGTCATCAGCCTCACCCTACTGACCCCACATGTAAAAGTGATGCTGGGGAGGGCAGCTTTAGGGACCGATCCCAAATCCTCCCCCGTTTCCTCCTCTGCACCTGGAGCCGCAGACACCAAGCTCTACCTGGGGAGACAGCAAGCAGCCAGGAGGGTCCATTTCATCATCTGCCTCCTCCTCTTCCTCCTCAAGCTGGGCTCTACATCCTGCTTCCACACTGGTGTTTCTCAGAGCATTAATGACTTCCAAACAGGTGAAAATAAGCAGTAGAAATCACACTTTCTGCATCAGCTTTCAGTGTAAAGTCACTTTGCTCTATCAAGTAAGATCTAATTAAAACAGATCAGAGAAACACAACTCCTTCAAGCACCCCCCAATTCATTTCTGCAAGCGTCATTGAAACAAAGGGGAGGAGAAGCAGGTCATTCATTCAGGTTTTATTTAAGGTTTCAGCTTTGCTTTCTAAATGGCTGAGCTGACCCTAACAAACCGGGCACTACCGGAGAGTTACACCAAGGCAGTACAAAGAAAGAGAAACACGTTTTCCAGCTGATTTTAAAATGGCAAAGGCCCTTATTTCCCAGCAGGACAAGACACACAGACACCTGGCAGCAGGTCAGATTAGCTCCAGCTCACTTAGCACGAGTTGTTGCTCAAAGACATAAGGCTCAGTCCTCACTCTGAGCACCCCTTCATTGCACAGGAGCCCCCCGCTCCTTCCTGCTCCCAAACAGGATGCCTCAATCCACCGTAGGCTGCTCCAGCACCCTCCAAATTTCCTCAGCAGTTGGGAAACTGAGCTTTTACCTTTTGCTTCCACCTACACCTGCAACCATCCTCTTCCTCAGACCAACACCATCTTCTGTTGCCCTCCCACCCCTTCCCTGGGGGCATCCATTTCGGCTGCAAGTTTCTGTCCAGCCCCTGCCGGCATCGCTGTTCTGCCACCACCGGCAGCTCCCTGCTTCTCCAAGACCCCAGCCTTGATGCTGAGAGCTGTCATTAGCAGCAAACCATGAGATCCGCCCTAGGACATTATCTATATGCTCAATCCAGTGTGTTTACAACCCCAAAATACATCCACATGTTCTCTATTACTATCAAAATAAGCCACTGAAAAGTCTCCGTATTTTATGCTAGGGAGACAAACAGACTCAGCCTTCACCTTTGACAGCTTCCATATGAAAGATGCTGGGGAATCTGTAAGCTCATAATTAAGAAAGGCGTTCAGATACGTACCATTCTTCTTGGACTTTGGGCTGGACCTTTCACTGCCAGCTGAGCTCAGCAAACTTGAAGTACCAGCAGCCTACAGGCCACTTCAGCCCATCCTTGCATGGTAAATATCATCTGGTGATACCAACCCGTGATACCTTGAGACAGACACGTTAGGATACTAACGGAGATCTCAGCTCAGAAGCGATCTCAGCTCAGCCAGCCCCTCTCACCCAAACTCTTGGCCCCACTGAACTTAAATCAATCATTTGTTTAAAGAAAACCTAGGGCTGCAGTAATCCAGCTCAATATCAGCTCTTTAAATATAGGAAGCTTGAAATGCACCAGCTGCTTCTTAAATACGATATTCTTCAGTGCTTTGGAAAAAAAAGAGATGGGTTTTACCTTCCACCTCCACCAGGAGCTCTGGGAGCTGTAGCACATTGTGCCATTTCGGCACCTAACCTGATAGGGTTGCTGAGGATCCCTTAAAAAGGAAGCAGGTTTTCAGGGTGGATAGTCAAACAACTGAATATTTCATATTCTAATATAGAAGAGAGACTCTAATAATCAAATAAATAATTAAGGGCTGCGATTAAAGTGGTTCAGACTCAGTAAAATTAGTTCATACTGTAGGTATATTAAAATATATTTTAAAATGCTACCAAATCAGTTCTCTTCTCTTGGAAGTTGCGTTCAAATCCCAGCAGTAAGGATGTTCTCAGAAAAAAAAATAAGAATTATTAAGTCAGACACTTGTGCTAACAGCTCTCTGTAGTGACCAGAAAGTGCTGTAAGAGGCTATGCAAAAGCTGCCACCAGTGCTGGAGCTGAGCGATGCCCAGATGAACCTAAGAGTAGAGAAAAGGATCCATCTCTGGACAAAAAAAATGTATCTCATTCTCCTAAACTAACTACATTCTTTTATTTATCTTTTTATTCAAGATTTCTGAGACCATGAAAACACGATGCATCTGTTAACTTGGAACTGGGGCTAGGCACACAGTAGCAAGTCAACTTTCTCATCACAGGTTGGTAAAATAAAAACAGGAGAAGATGACATGTCTACAGCCGCTGTCTTACAGCTTCCCAGAGCACAGCTCTCAGTCCTTACCAAACCAGTAAGGACCAATTCACAGCTGAAGTCAATGAGACAGAAGCACATCATGGGCTTAAGAATGGGGAGAAACAGTCACTCCTGCAGATTCCTTTCCAATAGGCAACAGAGAATCCAGCAGAGTAACTTAAATACAAGTCACCCTTTTTACCATTTTTCCTCCTGCAGAAAAATAAGCTCACGGATTTGCTCGCAGGTAGGGCACATCTGCATTACCGCTCTCACCTCAAAGGGGTGCCAAGGATGGAGTGGGAAGGGAAGGCGAAGGGAAGTCAGCAACACTCAGTACATTCATGGATCAGGTTTAATCCTGTGCTGTCAAAAAATGTCAATTGATGGGTCAATAAGACCAGAGCAACATTAGATTTTAGATCAAGTGAGATCTAGCCCATCATTCCTTCCCATCTACCCCACGCATGGCATTTGAGACTTGCACAGAAAATAAAAGCAAACTCCTCACCAAAGAGAATTATCCGAGGGTAGTGGCCTTCCCTTTCCCGATCTCCACCCCAGCCCCAAGCAGAGGAGCTCATCAAGAGATCAGGTCCCCCCCAGGGCTGGCAGCTTTGCTGCTCTGCCCAAGGAATTCATCTTGCGAGGGGAAACTCTCCATATTACATGAAGATGAAGAATGTATACAAGGGGAGGAAGGCAGAAGATTTGGCAATGGGCTTCAGACATTACAGACTCACGTCAGACAGTGGCCACCCTGTAGCCTGAAGGATGGGAGAAGACACCAAAAAAGCAAGGGACCTTACAGGCTTTATCTACGCCTGTAAAACCAGTGCAAGGGCTGTCACGTATCGCAGAGTGAATGGGGAAAAATATATGTATATATTTCAATCACAAGCCCAGGGCAGGGAGGAAAGGACTGATCCAGCAGCAGGTGTCAGCAAGAAGCAGGAATGAGTTTCTGTGCAACACAAGTGCTTTGGGGAGAGGAGAACTGGATTAAACTCACCCTGGAAATGACCAAAGCGATACGAACAGAGAAAGCAAGATCTTTTATCCGTTCCCTCTGTGTGCAGTTACTCCTCTTCAGAGCCACTCGCTATCCCACAGGACTACAGAAGCTTGTATCACTTAATGCATCGCTTGTAAGCACCCAGTGACGATAACATGAAAACCCATCCCATCCGACAGAGTTGTCTGGTGACAGTGAATTCTCCAACCCTCCCTCAGCCCCGAGTTAAGAAATGCAGCAGTCCTTTTATTAAAAATCAGGATACAGTTCAACATAACGCCAGTGTTTACACCCGATCTCTCTAGTAGTTCCAGGATTGCTGTTGTTTTACATATCATTAGCAACCAAAGGAGTCAGTAGCATAAAGATATCAGTTCACTCGCTCATTTCAAAAAAAAAATAATAAAATGAATGCCCCTATGCTTCCAAGGAAACACTGTCCATGATCAGTTTGTTTTCTGTTGGCCTTGGTCTAAGAAGCAAGAGTTTTCACCATCATCTTGCAGGCAGATCTTATCTTCCTAAGAGCAATTGTTCTGTTTGCTTTCTCTTACAGGGCAGGTCTCCACGAAGCCTGACAGCACTAATAAAATAACCCTAAAAGAAATCCCAGTTGATTTTTCCTGTGATTTTTCTAGAAATATCAGAACTATTTGAAAGCTGTTTAATTACTTGAGTTGAAACGAAAGTGTGCGGGGAAGGACCTTGATTCACACAATTTGGCAAAAAGATCACGACTTGTCCAACAGCTGCAAGAAGCACACACAGGCTTTCTCCTTGCTCCCCCGAAGCATCCAGCGGTGCTGCAGGAGGGCTGCATGGTCCTGCCCTCGTTCCCCTTCCAGTTGTTTTAGCTGTTCCGATTGCTGCTGCCTGCTTCCTTCCCTCCTCAAGTCATCCAAAGCAGAGAGCAGCCTCAGTGCTGGAAGAGCAGCTTGGCAAAAGCAGGAGGAGTCCAGCCAGCAGAAGATTTACTTTATTAAGATAAACATGGTCTAAAGGCTCCACATTATCTTTAAAAATAAACACAGTAAGAAATACGAAAACAAACTGGCTTTTCTACGGGTAGGTCAGGTTCAGATGTTCTCAGAAGATCTTCCCAGCCATAAAATATACCCTTCCCCTACCGTGCCCATCAAGGAGGATGGAAAGACAGTTCACTACGCAAGATCAGCAGCGTACCTGTTGCGTGCCCTCCCACATTCAGCAAACGATACATCTGCTACCCTTCAAGGCAGATCAAAGTTTTAAGAACACCCCTGTGAAGGAGGAGCGGGAGGGGACAGGGACAGGTAATTCGGTTTCTGTAGGGAACATCTAAAAGGCTTGACACGACGGCTGTGCTGGCTCCCCCGCTTTAATGGTTGTTCTTTGCTGCTTCTTTAGCAGCAAGAATCAGAGGAGTGAGACTAGAAAGAGGCTTTGCAATTTTCAGGAACTGGTGCTAGGAAGAGGAAAAAGGAAAAAAAAAGGTTACATTTCTCAGAACATGTCCCAAAAGCCTGGTGTTTACACAAAATATCAGGACCTAGACCTGTATGAACTCCAACAACCTCCAAGCAGGCGAAACAAAAAAGGCACGATGAGCAAGAAAGTTCACCGTGACTTTTGGGCCTCACCTGAACTGATAAAGAGCTTTGCACCCAACACATCCTAGTTTCTCCAATGTTTATACACTCTCAAGACTAAGCAAGTTCTCCCAGGAAATAAATTCATGCAAAATCTACAGTGAAATTCTTTGTGGAAGGGAGGTGTAAGTAAAAGCAACCTGTGCAGTTCCAAAACATTGCACAGGGCTTCCTGCAGCAATCATCTCTCCATTCTTCCTTTCCTGTCACCACAGATCTGCTGAAAACATTGCCTTGGCCTTCTAAAGCTATTAGAAATTTTCAGAACAGCTGGGACTGAGGAGCACAGCAGGGAATTCACAACAGGACCAGTCAGGCCATCTCCTATACCAGGTGCGCTGTTCTGTTAAACAATATTGATTATCGAGCATGCAACAAGCAGTAGGTGGTGTCACAAAGTGCTTCTTGCAGCACATGTGGTGTTTGTTTCGGGGGCAAGGTTTAAAACATAACATCTGGAACAGAGGAAGAAGTTTTCCCTGTGTTCAGGGTTAAGTGGAAAGCTTGCAATAACAAGCCTCGCAGAGAAAGTCTAGGTTGGGGACAGAGACTGACACAAAACAGCTAATCAGACGAGTGGAGGCATGAAGCCCACAAGCCGTTCAGAAAACCCAAAATAATTAAGTCCCCCAGGACTTCTGAGCACCAGAAGGGATCAACCACCCAATCTGAACACACTTCAGAGGTGGAAAAATCCGAGGCTAAAAGGTAAAGGCAGGCAGAAATGCTGCAGTCCCAATGTTCTCCTGCCCCAAGGAACACAACCCTGCTGCTGTCTGATACTCTGGAGCTGGCAAGTCCAGGAGAAAAAGTCAGCTTTCATCTACTGCCATTCTTTCTGCCGGTGATTAATGCTTCATTAGTGTCTCAGAAAGGCAGCAGCACTCCCAAAGCTGAACCCAGTAGACAAACTAAAGGAAAGAAAGGAACACCAAAAAAGAGACAACTGTCTCACAGTCGACATCTGAGGGCCCCATCATCACAGATTTATTTTACAAAGAGATGAAGCACATTTTCCACCCCCGTGGGAGGTCTGACAAAAGGAAACACATGAACACTCCTCATCTGTGTTGGTAAAAAGCCTGGCAGCTTCGTCCTTCACTTTCACGAGTCCAGACAAAGACACCAGGTTTTCAGTGAAATAACTGAGGATTTCTCACAAGCTTGGTTCCATCACCTCTGCAGGAAGAGCTGTATCTGGCAAAATGTGTTAATGCCAAACTGCTGCAGTTAGTGCAAGACGTGCCCCTTCCAGAAAGCTTTGGGAACTCTCCCCCAGAAGGGAGACAACCAGAGCATTCGATAGCTGGAAGCCCTCCTGTTATCCAAATGGGAACAAGCACGGCCAGACCGCAACACCACAGCCAGATGTTAGGGTGAGCTGCGTGAAGAAGCCACGGGAATTAAGGGGCACGGCAGCTGGCAGGATCGGGGCACGGCAATTATTTGAGGTTGGTTACAGAACACGCTGCACAGCTGCTGCCAGTAGCAAGTACAGCACAAAAAGGAAAGTACTCTGTTAACGCTTCGTTAGGGATTTGGGGTTTTTTGGTTGGTTGGTTTTGGTTTTTTTTGTTCGTTTCTTCATGGTAAATTATCTCTGCTGTGCTTGTGACTTCAGATGACGCAGTATTTAAGACCCCAAATGACATTGCTCCACGTGCCTATTCTCACTCTAGAATGCTTAATTCCGTCCCGTTCCCCGGCACTTACCTGGAGCAGCTCTTTTGCAGAACCTCTTTTTTCCACGTCCATTTCAAGACAGCGATTTAGGAAGTCTCGGAATATGGGTGAAAGCTTTTCTGGATTCTGCAGTTCCGGAGTCCCGTTAGTAGCAATGAGATACAGGGCCTAAAGCAAAGCAAGCACCAAAGAAACAGGAGGTTACGAAGGTCAGACTCCAGCTGCAGATTACAGAGGCACCCATTTTTCCTCTCCCTCCCCACAGTTCAATGGGGAAAAACAAAACCAAAACAAACCCTTATCACGGTGACTAATAAATGCTTAAGTTTCAGCAAAGAGAAGAGCTGCCGGCCCTATTTTTATGTGGATGGGATCCAATCCTTTCTTGCTTTACCCTCGTAATCTGGGTTTGGATCCTGCAGCCCTCTCAAGGGATTAAGAGGACAAAACCAGCAGTCCAGACTGTGTTTACAGAGGGAAGTTGGCTGGCACAGCTCTGCCAGTGCTCGACTCCTGCAATAACTATATCCTCATGGGAAGGTACCCCTGAAGAAACAGGAGGCTTTCTTCTCTCGATACTTTGCCCAAATGCACAAGGCCTAAAAAGTCAATACTCTAAAGATGCAGTTGGTCCTTTACAAAAGATGGCCAGTAGGTTCTCAAGCAGCACTTAACACCCTACAGAAACAAGTGGAGTCGTTTTGCTGCTGCTTGGGAATGAAGAATTCTCTAAGAATCAGGAAATTCAGAATTCATCCACTGCAAAATTTTACTATTAAAAGAAAATCGCTAGATGCCTTTTAAAAGGAAACAGACATCTGGCAGAGGCCTTCTGAGCTCACTGCTCATCACATCTCAAGGTAGAGGTCTGATAGCCTGGGAACTGCAACAAGTTAAGTTAAATGAGAGCAAAGCACCCCGTTGCTTAGCCATCCTCATTTAACTCCATACCAACTTTTTCCTTTCGCATTTCTTCACTGCTGCGCTTCTCTCCCAAAATCATCTCCAGTAAAAGAGGTGGAAACAAGTTAAACAGAATTGTTCTAGATCCCTTCGTCCTGTTTAGCTTAGAAAAAAAGCCATAAAACTGGCTTACACCAAGAACAGCCGCATTCCTACAAACTGATAGAATTTCCCCTTTCATTAAAGAATACGAAGGGAAAGACACCAGCAGGGGCAAAGCCTGACTAAAGGCTTGTTAAACCTGGAGCTTTACTGGGAGCATGCAAAGAGGAACAATGCACCAGCAAGAAAAAGCCCTGTTTATAAAAGAGTAATGTGGTATTCTTTGAATTCAAGGACAGCTCTCTTCCCCACTCACAAGGATTTAAGAAGCCGGGCACTCTGGGGCCAGAAGGTGCCCCTATCGGCCTCTCCAGAAAGGGGGGAATTATGGATGCACCACATCATTAACTCAGACCCTACCTGAAGGTCTGCAACAGGAACAGCCTGTGCCCTCTGCCACCCAGAACCAGTCATGGCTTCTAACTTAAATGACCACAATCTTCTCACTACAGCATCTAAGGAGACGTGTAGCTGCATGTGATGAAACCACAGCGGAGGTTCACCTGCCTCCTCCAGAGCCCAGGTTAACCAGCAGGCTCAGCGAAGGCCTGAGGGCAAAAAAAAGGCACTCGCTTACTCTCAGGGGGTTTTCATTGAGGTAGGGGGGTTCTCCTTCGATCATCTCGATGGCCATTATCCCCAGTGACCAGATGTCCACTTTGGGCCCGTAGGCTTTTCGTGTCACCACTTCAGGCGCCATCCAGTACGGGGTCCCCACCATGGTGCTGCGCTTGCTCTGTTCGGGATTGATCTGGGCACAGAAGCCAAAGTCAGCTGGAAAAGCAAAGAAGGAGGGAAGAAAAAGTTAGAAATCAGCAGGTTTCTCCAAAAACAACACGTACTGATGCCAATGCTGTGGTACAAGCTAGCCTGTTGCACTGCCTGCTACATTGCTGCTGCAAAGGAGGCCCTGGTTTTGTGGTTAACAAGGTGTTCAGGAGTAAGCTTCTAAATCTGACTCGCTGAGGCCATCAACATCACAGAGCTGCTCACTTGTCGATGTGATGTGATGGTGATCAGTAAAGAGCTGTACATGGATGCTGTGAAACGTGGCAGTGCAGCATTTGGCAGCTGTAATACACTGTGTAACACATGCTCTCAAGCCTGTTCCTGGGTCTGTGAAAACAGAAACCAATGCCCAGTCTGTCCTCCCTCCACCCACACCCACCAGCATTATCTGGTCGTATTTTCAGTCCCAGAGATAGTATTTCCCCAGAAGATGTACCATCTCTCAAACACGATTTGCTTTCTAGAGCAAATACTGTGTTCAGAATAAATTTAAGTACCTAATTTGGTACTTATTATTTTCTTTGAGAAGACAGAAAGCTGGAGAGCCTTCCTGTGGAAATTGCTTGGCCCTGTCTTATTTGCATTTGACTTTCCAAAAGATCACAGAATAATAGAATCATAGGAGAATTAAGGTTGGAAAAGCCCTCCAAGATCACCTGGTCCAACCATCCCCCTACAAACAATGTCACCCACGAAACCACGTCCCCAAGCACCACGTCCAACCTTGCCTTGAACACCCCCAGGGACAGGGACTCCACCACCTCCCTGGGCAACGCGTCCCAATGCCTGACCGCTCTTTCTGAGAAGAAACGTCTCCTAATTGTTTTAATTGGTGAAGAGTAGCACTCTTTGTTCAATTCTTTGTTTTAATTATTGAAGAGTAAGGGCATGACGTTTCCATTTTTCCACTCACCAATGACATCACCCGACTGCCAGGACTTTTCAACTGTGATGGAGAGCGGCTTGGCAACCCCATCAGCCAGTTCCCTCAGGACCCTGGGATTCATGTCACCAGGTCCCATAGACCTGGACCTGTTTACATTCAGCAGGTGGTCTCGAACCTGCTCTTCACTTACCGTGGGTGGGACTTTGCTCCCCCAGCCTCCACCTACAGGTTCAGGGAAATGAAAGACTTGGGAAGCCCATCTACCAGTGCAGACGGAGGCAAAGAAGTTGCTGAGTACCTCAGCCTTCTCCGTGTCTGTCGTTACCAATTACTCAGGTATAGAAACTCACTCCTAATATAAGAAATTAGCCACCTCTAATCGCTTCCACACTACTATTTTCACCCCTCAGTTTATTTTCACAAATGTTAAAGGCGCATGGTGGCCCCTGGGGACTCCTCCTGTCAGCCCAGCGCAGCAGCCCGAAGGGAGCTGGGTCCTCTCTTGTGCTCTTCCTCGAGGCTCTGTGCAGAGGGGCTGACACCTCTCGCACAAGGGCTGGCGGGTGGGAAAGAAACACGCACACAAGCCCTGAATATCAGCAAGAGTTCTTTATTGCCAGGTGTTTGGTGGCTCCAAGCTAATGCCTGGGATGGAGCCTGCGCGACGAGGAGTAGGGAGCTCGCCGGGCCCTGCTGCGTAGCTACCGGTGTTCTCTCATGGCACGCAGCAGAGAGCTGCCGGGGTAGTCCCAGGTCTGATGTGGCCGAGGTGGATCCACTTCCATGGGTTCCTCCGCCTCTTCTTGTGGATCCACCTCCATGGGCTCCACGGTGTCAGGCAGGAGGACAAGCCAGTCCTTGCCTGGGACTGCCCACACGGGATGCCTCCCATCAGCTGTGTTCTCCGGCCAGGGTGCCGAACGAGGGGGTCGCCCAGTTCCATTGCCTGGTCCCATGCCACTCTCCACTTGATATTCATTCGTGGGTTTCACGCCGCCATCTCTTTTACGGCCACGGCTGGGTCCCTCGCTGCGATCTGGCCGATGGGCACGCCTCTGCTCCCCACGGCTCTCCGCATCACGCTCCCGTCTTCGCTCCACACCACCACTGCACCTCTGGTTAGGCCCAGGCCCCCTGCTGCTGGATGTCTGAGGGGCCGGCCTGTTCCCCGCATCGCTGCGGTGCCAGTGATATCTCCAATAATCGTCTCTGGGCCGGGCAGCAGACTTCCCCCAGGCACTGATGTCTTTTGTGCCGCAGGTGCTGTCCCTCTGCCCATGAGACATCTTTCTCCCATTAGCTGCCATCTTCTCGGTGCTTCCTCAGATCGCTTCGCGGTCCTCACACCGAGGAGGGCTGCCGCTCGCCTTGCTCCTTTCTCTGGCCTTCCTCCTGCCGCTTACGCTGGCTCTCAGAGGACCGAGTCGCTGAGCAAGTGGCGGGCCAGCGGCAGGGGGCCTCTTTTATAGGGCCCGGGGCAAAGGCGTGACAGCGGTGGCCACTGTGACCTCAGCAAGGCTCTGTGATGGAGTGGCCCGTGCGAGGCCAAAGGCGGCTGCGTTGGGAGAGGCCTGGAAGATGCCCTCATGTGGACAAGGAGGAGGGCTGGGGGGGCTGAGGGGCCCCTTTTCTGGGGCTGGCTCCCCCCCAGGCCATTTGGCTTGACAGAGAGAAAGGCTGCCCCATGCAATCCTGCCTCAACCCATTTTTTCTCCCCATCTCCAAGGCTTAGAATCTCTGGTTAACAAAAGAAAACTCCATCAACAAAACCAAACCAGACCCATTCAAAAGGCTAAAGCGGTCACAGCTGAAGTACCCATCTTCAGGAGATCTTTGATCTGTTTGAGGGCAGCACAGCCCCAGGAATTGGAGGGGAGCAGCCAGGTTAAGCCCGGCAAGCTCACGGAGTTCAAGCTCTAAATTCTCCCAAAAGATGAGCCTCGGGACCAAAACTTGGGACCCTTCTGGGCAATAAAAATCAGGGATGCAGGAAAAACATCACTTATATAAAGTGCAGCAGTTTTCCCTGAAGCATGCGATAATAACCCTCTCTTCCTCTCTTGTACCTACCAGCGTATTGCCTCTGCTCCTGCTCATTCCCCCCACTTCGCTCCCAAATAATAAGACCCTGCAGAACTGTTCCCACCAGTGAAAACGCTAAATTTAGGTATGAAAAAGTAAAAGTTTAAAGATCCAGGGCAGGTTTTGTGTGTCCCAGTGCATATTTAGCCTTGGGACACCCCTCTGAGATAACCACAGGTACATTTCCCTCCCGTGCAGGTGGAAAAAAAAGGCAGCAGTGGGATGAGAGGACTGGGGTTGGGAAGCATTTTGCAGCCACGAGGTTTCAACCAGGACCTCTGCAGAAGCTCCTCTCCTTTGCCATGGGACTAAAATAAAATAAAATAAAATAAAATAAACACTCAAGTAATGGTGTTGAGGGAAATACTGGCAGAGCCACCAGCCCCGTTACCACTTTTTCAGGCACTTTTGGGGTACGTTACCAGGCCCTCCGGTCTGCCTGGTGCCCGGCTTTGTGAAGTTTCACGAGGGGAGCAGCAGGATGCAGGATGACACAGTTTGGCTGCCGGGCTCTCGTGGGACAAGGACATGGACATGGGATGCACATCGCAGCAGTGCCACCACCAACTAGTTTGCCAGCTCCCCCTTCCAGACGTTCCCTTTTCTTCCAGCTCCCCCTCCGACGTGGGGCTCAGCACCCAAATGGCTTGTGAGAGCTCGGCAGGGCTCCCAGCGCCAGGAGGCTGACCTGGGAAAGTCCTCTTCACGTTAGGCTTGGTTTCTTGGACTTCCAGCACCCAGCTCTGCCCTACAGCCACAAGCGGATAAAATCCTACAGCAGGGGGCTTGTGGGGGCACACGTGTCCTCCCCTTAATATTCCTTAACCCAAGCTGGGACGAGGCACTTGCACAATTATGTAGGTGATAAACTCCTGCTCTTGTCATCAGCCTCACCCTACTGACCCCACATGTAAAAGTGATGCTGGGGAGGGCAGCTTTAGGGACCGATCCCAAATCCTCCCCCGTTTCCTCCTCTGCACCTGGAGCCGCAGACACCAAGCTCTGCCTGGGGAGACAACAGGCAACCAGGAGGGTCCATTTCACCACCTGCCTCCTCCTCTTCCTCCTCAAGCTGGGCTCTACATCCTGCTTCCACACTGGTGTTTCTCAGAGCATTAATGACTTCCAAACAGGTGAAAATAAGCAGTAGAAATCACACTTTCTGCATCAGCTTTCAGTGTAAAGTCACTTTGCTCTATCAAGTAAGATCTAATTAAAACAGATCAGAGAAACACAACTCCTTCAAGCACCCCCCCATTCATTTCTGCAAGCGTCATTGAAACAAAGGGGAGGAGAAGCAGGTCATTCATTCTGGTTTTATTTAAGGTTTCAGCTTTGCTTTCTAAATGGCTGAGCTGACCCTAACAAACCGGGCACTACCGGAGAGTTACACCAAGGCAGTACAAAGAAAGAGAAACACGTTTTCCAGCTGATTTTAAAACGGCAAATGCCCTTGTTATTTCCCAGCAGGACAAGACACACAGACATCTGGCAGCAGGTCAGATTAGCTCCAGCTCACTTAGCACGGGTTGTTGCTCAAAGACATAAGGCTCAGTCCTCACTCTGAGCACCCCTTCATTGCACAGGAGCCCCCCGCTCCTTCCTGCTCCCAAACAGGATGCCTCAATCCACCGCAGGCTGCTCCAGCACCCTCCAAATTTCCTCAGCAGTTGGGAAACTGAGCTTTTACCTTTTGCTTCCACCTACACCTGCAACCATCCTCTTCCTCAGACCAACACCATCCTCTGTTGCCCTCCCACCCCTTTCCTGGGGGCATCCATTTCGGCTGCAAGTTTCCATCGCTGTTCTGCCACCAGCGGCAGCTCCCTGCTTCTCCAAGACCCCAGCCTTGATGCTGAGAGCTGTCATTAGCAGCAAACCATGAGATCCGCCCTAGGACATTATCTGTACGCTCAATCCAGTGTGTTTACAGCCCCAAAATACATCCACATGTTCTCTATTACTATCAAAATAAGCCACTGAAAAGTCTCCGTATTTTATGCTAGGGAGACAAACAGACTCAGCCTTCACCTTTGACAGCTTCCATATGAAAGATGCTGGGGAATCTGTAAGCTCATAATTAAGAAAGGCGTTCAAATACGTACCATTCTTCTTGGACTTTGGGCTGGACCTTTCACTGCCAGCTGAGCTCAGCAAACTTGAAGTACCAGCAGCCTACAGGCCACTTCAGCCCATCCTTGCATGGTAAATATCATCTGGTGATACCAACCCGTGATACCTTGAGACAGACACGTTCGGATACTAACGGAGATCTCAGCTCAGAAGCGATCTCAGCTCAGCCAGCCCCTCTCACCCAAACTCTTGGCCCCACTGAACTTAAATCAATCATTTGTTTAAATAAAACCTAGGGCTACAGTAACACAACTCCATATCAGCTCTTTAAATATAAGAAGCTTGAAATGCACCAGCTGCTTCTTAAATACGACAATCTTCAGTGCTTTGGAAAAAAAAGAGATGAGTTTTACCTTCCGCCACCACCAGGAGCTCTGGGAGCTGTAGCACATTGTGCCATTTCGGCACCTAACCTGATGGGGTTGCTGAGGATCCCTTAAAAAGGAAGCAGGTTTTCAGGATGGATAGTCAAACAACTGAATATTTCATGTTCTCATATAGAAGAGAGAATCTAATAATCAAATAAATAAGGGCTGTGATTAAAAATGGTTCAGACTCAGTGAAATTAGTTCATGCAGTAGGTATATTAAAAATATATATTAAAAAATGCCACCAAATCAGTTCTCTTGTTGGAATTTGCTTTCACATCCCAGCAGTAAGGATGCACTCAGAAAAAAAAAAAAAGAAAAAAAAAAAAGCCACAGAGGAAAATTTTAAGTCAGACACTTGTGCTAACAGCTCTCTCTAGTGACCAGAAAGTGCTGTAAGAGGCTATGCAGAAGCTGCCACCAGTGCTGAAGCTGGGCGATGCCCAGATGAACCTAACAGTAGACAAAAGGATCCATATCTCAGAAAAAAATATATACCTCATTCTCCTAAGCTAACTAAATTTTATTTATTTTTTTAAGATTTCTGAGAACGTGAAAACATGATGTGTCTGTTAACTTGGAATTGGGGCTAGGTACAAAGTAGCAAGTCAAACTCTTTCGCATCATAGACAGGTAAAAAATAAAATAAAACAGATGACATGTCTACAGTCACTGTCTTACAGCTTCCCAGTGCATAGCTCTCAGTCCTTACCAAACCAGTAAGGACCAATTCACAGCTGAAGTCAATGAGACAGAAGCACATCACAGGCTTAAGAATGGGGAGAAACAGTCACTCCTGCAGATTCCTTTCCAATAGGCAACAGAGAATCCAGCAGAGTAACTTAAATACAAGTCACCCTTTTTACCATTTTTCCTCCTGCAGAAAAATAAGCTCACGGATTTGCTCGCAGGTAGGGCACATCTGCATTACCACTCTCATCTCAAAGGGGTGTCAAGGATGGAGTGGGAAGGGAAGGCGAAGGGAAGTCAGCAACATTCAATAAATTCATGGATCAGGTTTAATCCTGTGCTGTCCAAAAAAGTCAATTGGTGGGTCGGTAAAACCAGAGCCACATTAGATTTTAGACCTAGTGAGCTCTAGCCCATCATTCCTTCCACCGCACACATGGCATTTTGAGACTTGCATAGAAAATAAAACCAAACTCCTCACCAAAGAGAATTATCCGAGGGCAGTGGCCTTCCCTTTCCCGATCTCCACCCCAGCCCCAAGCAGAGGAGCTCATCAAGAGATCAGGTCCCCCCCAGGGCTGGCAGCTTTGCTGCTCTGCCCAAGGAATTCATCTTGTAAGGGGAAATTTTTCATATTACATGAAGATGAAGAATATATACAAGGGGAGGAAGGCAGAAGATTTGGCAATGGGCTTCAGACGTTACAGCCTCACGTCAGACAGTGGCCACCCTGTAGCCTGAAGGATGGGAGAAGACACCAAAAAAGCAAGGGACCTTACAGGCTTTATCTACGCCTGTAAAACCAGTGCAAGGGCTGTCACGTATCGCAGAGTGAATGGGGAAAAATATATGTATATATTTCAATCACAAGCCCAGGGCAGGGAGGAAAGGACTGATCCAGCAGCAGGTCTCAGCAAGAAGCAGGAATGAGTTTCTGTGCAACACAAGTGCTTTGGGGAGAGGAGAACTGGATTAAACTCACCCTGGAAATGACCAAAGCGATACGTACAGAGAAAGCAAGATCTTTTATCCGTTCCCTCTGTGTGCAGTTACTCCTCTTCAGAGCCACTCGCTATCCCACAGGACTACAGAAGCTTGTATCACTTAATGCATCGCTTGTAAGCACCCAGTGACGATAACATGAAAACCCATCCCATCCGACAGAGCTGTCTGGTGACAGTGAATTCTCCAACCCTCCCTCAGCCCCGAGTTAAGAAATGCAGCAGTCCTTTTATTAAAAATCAGGATACAGTTCAACATAACGCCAGTGTTTACACCCGATCTCTCTAGTAGTTCCAGGATCGCTGTTGTTTTACATATCATTAGCAACCAAAGGAGTCAGTAGCATAAAGATATCAGTTCACTCGCTCATTTCAAAAAAAAAATAAAATGAATGCCCCTATGCTTCCAAGGAAACACTGTCCATGATCAGTTTGTTTTCTGTTGGCCTTGGTCTAAGAAGCAAGAGTTTTCACCATCATCTTGCAGGCAGATCTTATCTTCCTAAGAGCAATTGTTCTGTTTGCTTTCTCTTACAGGGCAGGTCTCCACGAAGCCTGACAGCACTAATAAAATAACCCTAAAAGAAATCCCAATTGATTTTTCCTGTGATTTTTCTAGAAATATCAGAACTATTTGAAAGCTGTTTAATTACTTGAGTTGAAACGAAAGTGTGCGGGGAAGGACCTTGATTCACACAATTTGGCAAAAAGATCACGACTTGTCCAACAGCTGCAAGAAGCACACACAGGCTTTCTCCTTGCTCCCCCGAAGCATCCAGCGGTGCTGCGGGAGGGCTGCATGGTCCTGCCCTCGTTCCCCTTCCAGTTGTTTTAGCTGTTCCGATTGCTGCTGCCTGCTTCCTTCCCTCCTCAAGTCATCCAAAGCAGAGAGCAGCCTCAGTGCTGGAAGAGCAGCTTGGCAAAAGCAGGAGGAGTCCAGCCAGCAGAAGATTTACTTTATTAAGATAAACATGGCCTAAAGGCTCCACATTATCTTTAAAAATAAACACAGTAAGAAATACGAAAACAAACTGGCTTTGCTATGGGTAGGTCAGGTTCAGATGTTCTCAGAAGATCTTCCCAGCCATAAAATATACCCTTCCCCTACCGTGCCCATCAAGGAGGATGGAAAGACAGTTCACTACGCAAGATCAGCAGCGTACCTGTTGCGTGCCCTCCCACATTCAGCAAACGATACATCTGCTACCCTTCAAGGCAGATCAAAGTTTTAAGAACACCCCTGTGAAGGAGGAGCGGGAGGGGACAGGGACAGGTAATTCGGTTTCTGTAGGGAACATCTAAAAGGCTTGACACGACGGCTGTGCTGGCTCCCCCGCTTTAATGGTTGTTCTTTGCTGCTTCTTTAGCAGCAAGAATCAGAGGAGTGAGACTAGAAAGAGGCTTTGCAATTTTCAGGAACTGGTGCTAGGAAGAGGAAAAAGGAAAAAAAAAGGTTACATTTCTCAGAACATGTCCCAAAAGCCTGGTGTTTACACAAAATATCAGGACCTAGACCTGTATGAACTCCAACAACCTCCAAGCAGGCGAAACAAAAAAGGCACGATGAGCAAGAAAGTTCACCGTGACTTTTGGGCCTCACCTGAACTGATAAAGATCTTTGCACCCAACACATCCTAGTTTCTCCAATGTTTATACACTCTCAAGACCAAGCAAGTTCTCCCAGGAAATAAATTCATGCAAAATCTACAGTGAAATTCTTTGTGGAAGGGAGGTGTAAGTAAAAGCAACCTGTGCAGTTCCAAAACATTGCACAGGGCTTCCTGCAGCAATCATCTCTCCATTCTTCCTTTCCTGTCACCACAGATCTGCTGAAAACATTGCCTTGGCCTTCTAAAGCTATTAGAAATTTTCAGAACAGCTGGGACTGAGGAGCACAGCAGGGAATTCACAACAGGACCAGTCAGGCCATCTCCTATACCAGGTGCTCTGTTCTGTTAAACAATATTGATTATCGAGCACGCAACAAGCAGTAGGTGGTGTCACAAAGTGCTTCTTGCAGCACATGTGGTGTTTGTTTCGGGGGCAAGGTTTAAAACATAACATCTGGAACAGAGGAAGAAGTTTTCCCTGTGTTCAGGGTTAAGTGGAAAGCTTGCAATACTCCAGCCTCGCAGAGAAAGTCTAGGTTGGGGACAGAGACTGACACAAAACAGCTAATCAGACGAGTGGAGGCATGAAGCCCACAAGCTGTTCAGAAAACCCAAAATAATTAAGTCCCCCAGGACTTCTGAGCATCAGAAGGGATCAACCACCCAATCTGAACACACTTCAGAGGTGGTAAAATCCGAGGCCAAAAGGTAAAGGCAGGCAGAAATGCTGCAGTCCCAATGTTCTCCTGCCCCAAAGAACACAACCCTGCTGCTGTCTGATACTCTGGAGCTGGCAAGTCCAGGAGAAAAAGTCAGCTTTCATCTACTGCCATTCTTTCTGCCGGTGATTAATGCTTCATTAGTGTCTCAGAAAGGCAGCAGCACTCCCAAAGCTGAACCCAGTAGACAAACTAAAGGAAAGAAAGGAACACCAAAAAAGAGACAACTGTCTCACAGTCGACATCTGAGGGCCCCATCATCACCGATTTATTTTACAAAGAGATGAAGCACATTTTCCACCCCCGTGGGAGGTCTGACAAAAGGAAACACATGAACACTCCTCATCTGTGTTGGTAAAAAGCCTGGGAGCTTTGTCCTTCACTTTCACCACGAGTCCAGACAAAGACACCAGGTTTTCAGTGAAATAACTGAGGATTTCTCACAAGCTTGATTCCATCACCTCTGCAGGAAGAGCTGTATCTGGCAAAATGTGTTAACGCCAAACTGCTGCAGGTAATGCAAGACGTGCCCCTTCCAGAAAGCTTTGGGAACTCTCCCCCAGAAGGGAGACAACCAGAGCATTCGATAGCTGGAAGCCCTCCTGTTATCCAAATGGGAACAAGCACGGCCAGACCGCAACACCACAGCCAGATGTTAGGGTGAGCTGCATGAAGAAGCCACGGGAATTAAGGGGCTCAGCAGTTGGCAGGCTCGGGGCACGGCAATTATTTGAGGTTGGTTACAGAACACGCTGCACAGCTGCTGCCAGTAGCAAGTACAGCACAAAAAGGAAAGTACTCTGTTAACGCTTCGTTAGGGATTTGGGGTTTTTTGGTTGGTTGGTTTTGGTTTTTTTTGCTCGTTTCTTCATGGTAAATTATCTCTGCTGTGCTTGTGACTTCAGATGATGCAGTATTTAAGACCCCAAATGACATTTCTCCGCGTGCCTATTCTCACTCTAGAATGCTTAATTCCGTCCTGTTCCCCAGCACTTACCTGGAGCAGCTCTTTTGCAGAACCTCTTTTTTCCACGTCCATTTCAAGACAGCGATTTAGGAAGTCTCGGAATATGGGTGAAAGCTTTTCTGGATTCTGCAGTTCCGGAGTCCCGTTAGTAGCAATGAGATACAGGGCCTAAAGCAAAGCAAGCACCAAAGAAACAGGAGGTTACGAAGGTCAGACTCCAGCTGCAGATTACAGAGGCACCCATTTTTCCTCTCCCTCCCCACAGTTCAATGGGGAAAAACAAAACCAAAACAAACCCTTATCACGGTGAGTAATAAATGCTTAAGTTTCAGCAAAGAGAAGAGCTGCCAGCCCTATTTTTATTTGGATGGGATCCAATCCTTTCTTGCTTTACCCTCGTAATCTGGGTTTGGATCCTGCAGCCCTCTCAAGGGATTAAGAGGACAAAACCAGCAGTCCAGACTGTGTTTACATAGGGAAGTTGGCTGGCACAGCTCTGCCAGTGCTCGACTCCTGCAATAACTATATCCTCATGGGAAGGTACCTCTGAATAATCAGGAGGCTTTGTTCTCTCGATACTTTGCCCAATTGCACAAGGCCTAAAAAGTCAATACTCTAAAGATGCAGTTGGTCCTTTACAAAAGATGGCCAGTAGGTTCTCAAGCAGCACTTAACACCCTACAGAAACAAGTGGAGTCGTTTTGCTGCTGCTTGGGAATGAAGAATTCTCTAAGAATCAGGAAATTCAGAATTCATCCACTGCAAAATTTTACTATTAAAAGAAAATCGCTAGATGCCTTTTAAAAGGAAACAGACATCTGGCAGAGGCCTTCTGAGCTCACTGCTTATCACATCTCAAGGTAGAGGTCTGATAGCCTGGGAACTGCAACAAGTTAAGTTAAATGAGAGCAAAGCACCCCGTTTCTTAGCCATGCTCATTTAACTCCACACCAACTTTTTCCTTTCGCATTTCTTCACTGCTGCGCTTCTCTCCCAAAATCACCTCCAGTCAAAGAGGTGGAAACAAGTTAAACAGAACTGTTCTAGATCCCTTCGTCCTGTTTAGCTTAGAAAAAAAGCCATAAAACTGGCTCACACCAAGAACAGCTGCATTCCTACAAACTGATAGAATTTCCCCTTTCATTAAAGAATACGAAGGGAAAGACACCAGCAGGGGCAAAGCCTGATTAAAGGCTAGTTAAACTTGGAGCTTTATTTGCAAATAAATATTGTAAATAAATAAAATTTATTATTTGCAAATAAATAAAATTCTTTAATGCAAATAGGAACAATGCACCAGCAAGAAAAAGCCCTGTTTATAAAAGAGCAATGTGGTATTCTTTGAATTCAAGGACAGCTCTCTTCCCCACTCACAAGGATTTAAGAAGCCAGGCACTCTGGGGCCAGAAGGTGCCCCTGTCAGCCTCTCCAGAAAGGGGGGAATTATGGATGCACCACATCATTAACTCAGACCCTACCTGAAGGTCTGCAACAGGAAGAGCCTGTGCCCTCTGCCACCCAGAACCAGCCATGGCTTCTAAGTTAAATGACCACAATCTTCTCACTACAGCATCTAAGGAGACGTGTAGCTGCATGTGATGAAACCACAGCGGAGGTTCACCTGCCTCCTCCAGAGCCTAGGTTAACCAGCAGGCTCAGCGAAGGCCTGAGGGCAAAAAAAAGGCACTCGCTTACTCTCAGGGGGTTTTCATTGAGGTAGGGGGGTTCTCCTTCGATCATCTCGATGGCCATTATCCCCAGTGACCAGATGTCCACTTTGGGCCCGTAGGCTTTTCGTGTCACCACTTCAGGCGCCATCCAGTACGGGGTCCCCACCATGGTGCTGCGCTTGCTCTGTTCGGGAGTGATCTGGGCACAGAAGCCAAAGTCAGCTGGAAAAGCAAAGAAGGAGGGAAGAAAAAGTTAGAAACCAGCAGGTTTCTCCAAAAACAACACATACTGATGCCACAGCTGTGGTACAAGCTAGCCTGTTGCACTGCCTGCTACATTGCTGCTGCAAAGGAGGCCTGGTTTTGTGGTTAACAAGGTGTTCAGGAGTAAGCTTCTAAATCTGACTCGCTGAGGCCATCAACATCACAGAGCTGCTCACTTGTCGATGTGAAAGCTGGTGATCAGTAAAGAGCTGTACATGGATGCTGTGAAACGTGGCAGTGCAGCATTTGGCAGCTGTAATACACTGTGTAACACATGCTCTCAAGCCTGTTCCTGGGTCTGTGAAAACAGAAACCAATGCCCAGTCTGTCCTCCCTCCACCCACACCCACCAGTATTATCTGGTCGTATTTTCAGTCCCGGAGATAGTATTTCCCCAGAAGATGTACCATCTCTCAAACACGATTTGCTTTCTAGAGCAAATACTGTGTTCAGAATAAATTTAAGTACCTAATTTGGTACTTATTATTTTCTTTGAGAAGACAGAAAGCTGGAGAGCCTTCCTGTGGAAATTGCTTGGCCCTGTCTTATTTGCATTTGACTTTCCAAAAGATCACAGAATAATAGAATCATAGGAAAATTAAGGTTGGAAAAGCCCTCCAAGATCACCTGGTCCAACCATCCCCCTACGAACAATGTCACCCACGAAACCACGTCCCCAAGCACCACGTCCAACCTTGCCTTGAACACCCCCAGGGACAGGGACTCCACCACCTCCCTGGGCAACGCGTCCCAATGCCTGACCGCTCTTTCTGAGAAGAAATGTCTCCTAAATGTTTTAATTGGTGAAGAGTAGCACTCTTTGTTCAATTCTTTGTTTTAATTGTTGAAGAGTAGGCGCATGACGTTTCCATTTTTCCACTCACCAGTGACATCGCCCGACTGCCAGGACTTTTCAACTGTGATGGAGAGAGGCTTGGCAACTACATCAGCCAGTTCCCTCAGGACCCTGGGATTCATGTCATCAGGTCCCATAGACCTGGACCTGTTTACATTCAGCAGGTGGTCTCGAACCTGCTCTTCACTTACCGTGGGTGGGACTTTGCTCCCCCAGCCTCCACCTACAGGTTCAGGGAAATGAAAGACTTGGGAAGCCCATCTACCAGTGCAGACGGAGGCAAAGAAGTTGCTGAGTACCTCAGCCTTCTCCGTGTCTGTCGTTACCAATTACTCAGGTATAGAAACTCACTCCTAATATAAGAAATTAGCCACCTCTAATCGCTTACACACTACTATTTTCACCCCTCAGTTTATTTTCACAAATGTTAAAGGCGCATGGTGGCCCCTGGGGACTCCTCCTGTCAGCCCAGCGCAGCAGCCCGAAGGGAGCTGGGTCCTCTCTTGTGCTCTTCCTCGAGGCTCTGTGCAGAGGGGCTGACACCTCTCGCACAAGGGCTGGCGGGTGGGAAAGAAACACGCACACAAGCCCTGAATATCAGCAAGAGTTCTTTATTGCCAGGTGTTTGGTGGCTCCAAGCTAATGCCTGGGATGGAGCCTGCGCGACGAGGAGTAGGGAGCTCGCCGGGCCCTGCTGCGTAGCTACCGGTGTTCTCTCATGGCACGCAGCAGAGAGCTGCCGGGGTAGTCCCAGGTCTGATGTGGCCGAGGTGGATCCACTTCCATGGGTTCCTCCGCCTCTTCTTGTGGATCCACCTCCATGGGCTCCACGGTGTCAGGCAGGAGGACAAGCCAGTCCTTGCCTGGGACTGCCCACACGGGATGCCTCCCATCAGCTGTGTTCTCCGGCCAGGGTGCCGAACGAGGGGGTCGCCCAGTTCCATTGCCTGGTCCCATGCCACTCTCCACTTGATATTCATTCGTGGGTTTCACGCCGCCATCTCTTTTACGGCCACGGCTGGGTCCCTCGCTGCGATCTGGCCGATGGGCACGCCTCTGCTCCCCACGGCTCTCCGCATCACGCTCCCGTCTTCGCTCCACACCACCACTGCACCTCTGGTTAGGCCCAGGCCCCCTGCTGCTGGATGTCTGAGGGGCCGGCCTGTTCCCCGCATCGCTGCGGTGCCAGTGATATCTCCAATAATCGTCTCTGGGCCGGGCAGCAGACTTCCCCCAGGCACTGATGTCTTTTGTGCCGCAGGTGCTGTCCCTCTGCCCATGAGACATCTTTCTCCCATTAGCTGCCATCTTCTCGGTGCTTCCTCAGATCGCTTCGCGGTCCTCACACCGAGGAGGGCTGCCGCTCGCCTTGCTCCTTTCTCTGGCCTTCCTCCTGCCGCTTACGCTGGCTCTCAGAGGACCGAGTCGCTGAGCAAGTGGCGGGCCAGCGGCAGGGGGCCTCTTTTATAGGGCCCGGGGCAAAGGCGTGACAGCGGTGGCCACTGTGACCTCAGCAAGGCTCTGTGATGGAGTGGCCCGTGCGAGGCCAAAGGCGGCTGCGTTGGGAGAGGCCTGGAAGATGCCCTCATGTGGACAAGGAGGAGGGCTGGGGGGGCTGAGGGGCCCCTTTTCTGGGGCTGGCTCCCCCCCAGGCCATTTGGCTTGACAGAGAGAAAGGCTGCCCCATGCAATCCTGCCTCAACCCATTTTTTCTCCCCATCTCCAAGGCTTAGAATCTCTGGTTAACAAAAGAAAACTCCATCAACAAAACCAAACCAGACCCATTCAAAAGGCTAAAGCGGTCACAGCTGAAGTACCCATCTTCAGGAGATCTTTGATCTGTTTGAGGGCAGCACAGCCCCAGGAATTGGAGGGGAGCAGCCAGGTTAAGCCCGGCAAGCTCACGGAGTTCAAGCTCTAAATTCTCCCAAAAGATGAGCCTCGGGACCAAAACTTGGGACCCTTCTGGGCAATAAAAATCAGGGATGCAGGAAAAACATCACTTATATAAAGTGCAGCAGTTTTCCCTGAAGCATGCGATAATAACCCTCTCTTCCTCTCTTGTACCTACCAGCGTATTGCCTCTGCTCCTGCTCATTCCCCCCACTTCGCTCCCAAATAATAAGACCCTGCAGAACTGTTCCCACCAGTGAAAACGCTAAATTTAGGTATGAAAAAGTAAAAGTTTAAAGATCCAGGGCAGGTTTTGTGTGTCCCAGTGCATATTTAGCCTTGGGACACCCCTCTGAGATAACCACAGGTACATTTCCCTCCCGTGCAGGTGGAAAAAAAAGGCAGCAGTGGGATGAGAGGACTGGGGTTGGGAAGCATTTTGCAGCCACGAGGTTTCAACCAGGACCTCTGCAGAAGCTCCTCTCCTTTGCCATGGGACTAAAAATAAAATAAAATAAAATAAAATAAAATAAAATAAAATAAAAACACTCAAGTAATGGTGTTGAGGGAAATACTGGCAGAGCCACCAGCCCCGTTACCACTTTTTCAGGCACTTTTGGGGTACGTTACCAGGCCCTCCGGTCTGCCTGGTGCCCGGCTTTGTGAAGTTTCACGAGGGGAGCAGCAGGATGCAGGATGACACAGTTTGGCTGCCGGGCTCTCATGGGACAAGGACATGGACATGGGATGCACATCGCAGCAGTGCCACCACCAACTAGTTTGCCAGCTCCCCCTTCCAGACGTTCCCTTTTTCTTCCCCCTCCGACGTGGGGCTCAGCACCCAAATGGCTTGTGAGAGCTCGGCAGGGCTCCCAGTGCCAGGAGGCTGAGCTGGGAAAGTCCTCTTCACGTTAGGCTTGGTTTCTTGGACTTCCAGCACCCAGCTCTGCCCTACAGCCACAAGCGGATAAAATCCTACAGCAGGGGGCTTGTGGGGGCACATGTGTCCTCCCCTTAATATTCCTTAATCCAAGCTGGGACGAGGCACTTGCACAATTATGTAGGTGATAAACTCCTGCTCTTGTCATCAGCCTCACCCTACTGACCCCACATGTAAAAGTGATGCTGGGGAGGGCAGCTTTAGGGACCGATCCCAAATCCTCCCCCGTTTCCTCCTCTGCACCTGGAGCCGCAGACACCAAGCTCTACCTGGGGAGACAGCAAGCAGCCAGGAGGGTCCATTTCATCATCTGCCTCCTCCTCTTCCTCCTCAAGCTGGGCTCTACATCCTGCTTCCACACTGGTGTTTCTCAGAGCATTAATGACTTCCAAACAGGTGAAAATAAGCAGTAGAAATCACACTTTCTGCATCAGCTTTCAGTGTAAAGTCACTTTGCTCTATCAAGTAAGATCTAATTAAAACAGATCAGAGAAACACAACTCCTTCAAGCACCCCCCAATTCATTTCTGCAAGCGTCATTGAAACAAAGGGGAGGAGAAGCAGGTCATTCATTCAGGTTTTATTTAAGGTTTCAGCTTTGCTTTCTAAATGGCTGAGCTGACCCTAACAAACCGGGCACTACCGGAGAGTTACACCAAGGCAGTACAAAGAAAGAGAAACACGTTTTCCAGCTGATTTTAAAATGGCAAAGGCCCTTATTTCCCAGCAGGACAAGACACACAGACACCTGGCAGCAGGTCAGATTAGCTCCAGCTCACTTAGCACGAGTTGTTGCTCAAAGACATAAGGCTCAGTCCTCACTCTGAGCACCCCTTCATTGCACAGGAGCCCCCCGCTCCTTCCTGCTCCCAAACAGGATGCCTCAATCCACCGTAGGCTGCTCCAGCACCCTCCAAATTTCCTCAGCAGTTGGGAAACTGAGCTTTTACCTTTTGCTTCCACCTACACCTGCAACCATCCTCTTCCTCAGACCAACACCATCTTCTGTTGCCCTCCCACCCCTTCCCTGGGGGCATCCATTTCGGCTGCAAGTTTCTGTCCAGCCCCTGCCGGCATCGCTGTTCTGCCACCACCGGCAGCTCCCTGCTTCTCCAAGACCCCAGCCTTGATGCTGAGAGCTGTCATTAGCAGCAAACCATGAGATCCGCCCTAGGACATTATCTATATGCTCAATCCAGTGTGTTTACAACCCCAAAATACATCCACATGTTCTCTATTACTATCAAAATAAGCCACTGAAAAGTCTCCGTATTTTATGCTAGGGAGACAAACAGACTCAGCCTTCACCTTTGACAGCTTCCATATGAAAGATGCTGGGGAATCTGTAAGCTCATAATTAAGAAAGGCGTTCAGATACGTACCATTCTTCTTGGACTTTGGGCTGGACCTTTCACTGCCAGCTGAGCTCAGCAAACTTGAAGTACCAGCAGCCTACAGGCCACTTCAGCCCATCCTTGCATGGTAAATATCATCTGGTGATACCAACCCGTGATACCTTGAGACAGACACGTTCGGATACTAACGGAGATCTCAGCTCAGAAGCGATCTCAGCTCAGCCAGCCCCTCTCACCCAAACTCTTGGCCCCACTGAACTTAAATCAATCATTTGTTTAAAGAAAACCTAGGGCTGCAGTAATCCAGCTCAATATCAGCTCTTTAAATATAGGAAGCTTGAAATGCACCAGCTGCTTCTTAAATACGATATTCTTCAGTGCTTTGGAAAAAAAAGAGATGGGTTTTACCTTCCACCTCCACCAGGAGCTCTGGGAGCTGTAGCACATTGTGCCATTTCGGCACCTAACCTGATAGGGTTGCTGAGGATCCCTTAAAAAGGAAGCAGGTTTTCAGGGTGGATAGTCAAACAACTGAATATTTCATATTCTAATATAGAAGAGAGACTCTAATAATCAAATAAATAATTAAGGGCTGCGATTAAAGTGGTTCAGACTCAGTAAAATTAGTTCATACTGTAGGTATATTAAAATATATTTTAAAATGCTACCAAATCAGTTCTCTTCTCTTGGAAGTTGCGTTCAAATCCCAGCAGTAAGGATGTTCTCAGAAAAAAAAATAAGAATTATTAAGTCAGACACTTGTGCTAACAGCTCTCTGTAGTGACCAGAAAGTGCTGTAAGAGGCTATGCAAAAGCTGCCACCAGTGCTGGAGCTGAGCGATGCCCAGATGAACCTAAGAGTAGAGAAAAGGATCCATCTCTGGACAAAAAAAATGTATCTCATTCTCCTAAACTAACTACATTCTTTTATTTATCTTTTTATTCAAGATTTCTGAGACCATGAAAACACGATGCATCTGTTAACTTGGAACTGGGGCTAGGCACACAGTAGCAAGTCAACTTTCTCATCACAGGTTGGTAAAATAAAAACAGGAGAAGATGACATGTCTACAGCCGCTGTCTTACAGCTTCCCAGAGCACAGCTCTCAGTCCTTACCAAACCAGTAAGGACCAATTCACAGCTGAAGTCAATGAGACAGAAGCACATCATGGGCTTAAGAATGGGGAGAAACAGTCACTCCTGCAGATTCCTTTCCAATAGGCAACAGAGAATCCAGCAGAGTAACTTAAATACAAGTCACCCTTTTTACCATTTTTCCTCCTGCAGAAAAATAAGCTCACGGATTTGCTCGCAGGTAGGGCACATCTGCATTACCGCTCTCACCTCAAAGGGGTGCCAAGGATGGAGTGGGAAGGGAAGGCGAAGGGAAGTCAGCAACACTCAGTACATTCATGGATCAGGTTTAATCCTGTGCTGTCAAAAAATGTCAATTGATGGGTCAATAAGACCAGAGCAACATTAGATTTTAGATCAAGTGAGATCTAGCCCATCATTCCTTCCCATCTACCCCACGCATGGCATTTGAGACTTGCACAGAAAATAAAAGCAAACTCCTCACCAAAGAGAATTATCCGAGGGTAGTGGCCTTCCCTTTCCCGATCTCCACCCCAGCCCCAAGCAGAGGAGCTCATCAAGAGATCAGGTCCCCCCCAGGGCTGGCAGCTTTGCTGCTCTGCCCAAGGAATTCATCTTGCGAGGGGAAACTCTCCATATTACATGAAGATGAAGAATGTATACAAGGGGAGGAAGGCAGAAGATTTGGCAATGGGCTTCAGACATTACAGACTCACGTCAGACAGTGGCCACCCTGTAGCCTGAAGGATGGGAGAAGACACCAAAAAAGCAAGGGACCTTACAGGCTTTATCTACGCCTGTAAAACCAGTGCAAGGGCTGTCACGTATCGCAGAGTGAATGGGGAAAAATATATGTATATATTTCAATCACAAGCCCAGGGCAGGGAGGAAAGGACTGATCCAGCAGCAGGTGTCAGCAAGAAGCAGGAATGAGTTTCTGTGCAACACAAGTGCTTTGGGGAGAGGAGAACTGGATTAAACTCACCCTGGAAATGACCAAAGCGATACGAACAGAGAAAGCAAGATCTTTTATCCGTTCCCTCTGTGTGCAGTTACTCCTCTTCAGAGCCACTCGCTATCCCACAGGACTACAGAAGCTTGTATCACTTAATGCATCGCTTGTAAGCACCCAGTGACGATAACATGAAAACCCATCCCATCCGACAGAGTTGTCTGGTGACAGTGAATTCTCCAACCCTCCCTCAGCCCCGAGTTAAGAAATGCAGCAGTCCTTTTATTAAAAATCAGGATACAGTTCAACATAACGCCAGTGTTTACACCCGATCTCTCTAGTAGTTCCAGGATTGCTGTTGTTTTACATATCATTAGCAACCAAAGGAGTCAGTAGCATAAAGATATCAGTTCACTCGCTCATTTCAAAAAAAAAATAATAAAATGAATGCCCCTATGCTTCCAAGGAAACACTGTCCATGATCAGTTTGTTTTCTGTTGGCCTTGGTCTAAGAAGCAAGAGTTTTCACCATCATCTTGCAGGCAGATCTTATCTTCCTAAGAGCAATTGTTCTGTTTGCTTTCTCTTACAGGGCAGGTCTCCACGAAGCCTGACAGCACTAATAAAATAACCCTAAAAGAAATCCCAGTTGATTTTTCCTGTGATTTTTCTAGAAATATCAGAACTATTTGAAAGCTGTTTAATTACTTGAGTTGAAACGAAAGTGTGCGGGGAAGGACCTTGATTCACACAATTTGGCAAAAAGATCACGACTTGTCCAACAGCTGCAAGAAGCACACACAGGCTTTCTCCTTGCTCCCCCGAAGCATCCAGCGGTGCTGCAGGAGGGCTGCATGGTCCTGCCCTCGTTCCCCTTCCAGTTGTTTTAGCTGTTCCGATTGCTGCTGCCTGCTTCCTTCCCTCCTCAAGTCATCCAAAGCAGAGAGCAGCCTCAGTGCTGGAAGAGCAGCTTGGCAAAAGCAGGAGGAGTCCAGCCAGCAGAAGATTTACTTTATTAAGATAAACATGGTCTAAAGGCTCCACATTATCTTTAAAAATAAACACAGTAAGAAATACGAAAACAAACTGGCTTTTCTACGGGTAGGTCAGGTTCAGATGTTCTCAGAAGATCTTCCCAGCCATAAAATATACCCTTCCCCTACCGTGCCCATCAAGGAGGATGGAAAGACAGTTCACTACGCAAGATCAGCAGCGTACCTGTTGCGTGCCCTCCCACATTCAGCAAACGATACATCTGCTACCCTTCAAGGCAGATCAAAGTTTTAAGAACACCCCTGTGAAGGAGGAGCGGGAGGGGACAGGGACAGGTAATTCGGTTTCTGTAGGGAACATCTAAAAGGCTTGACACGACGGCTGTGCTGGCTCCCCCGCTTTAATGGTTGTTCTTTGCTGCTTCTTTAGCAGCAAGAATCAGAGGAGTGAGACTAGAAAGAGGCTTTGCAATTTTCAGGAACTGGTGCTAGGAAGAGGAAAAAGGAAAAAAAAAGGTTACATTTCTCAGAACATGTCCCAAAAGCCTGGTGTTTACACAAAATATCAGGACCTAGACCTGTATGAACTCCAACAACCTCCAAGCAGGCGAAACAAAAAAGGCACGATGAGCAAGAAAGTTCACCGTGACTTTTGGGCCTCACCTGAACTGATAAAGAGCTTTGCACCCAACACATCCTAGTTTCTCCAATGTTTATACACTCTCAAGACTAAGCAAGTTCTCCCAGGAAATAAATTCATGCAAAATCTACAGTGAAATTCTTTGTGGAAGGGAGGTGTAAGTAAAAGCAACCTGTGCAGTTCCAAAACATTGCACAGGGCTTCCTGCAGCAATCATCTCTCCATTCTTCCTTTCCTGTCACCACAGATCTGCTGAAAACATTGCCTTGGCCTTCTAAAGCTATTAGAAATTTTCAGAACAGCTGGGACTGAGGAGCACAGCAGGGAATTCACAACAGGACCAGTCAGGCCATCTCCTATACCAGGTGCGCTGTTCTGTTAAACAATATTGATTATCGAGCATGCAACAAGCAGTAGGTGGTGTCACAAAGTGCTTCTTGCAGCACATGTGGTGTTTGTTTCGGGGGCAAGGTTTAAAACATAACATCTGGAACAGAGGAAGAAGTTTTCCCTGTGTTCAGGGTTAAGTGGAAAGCTTGCAATAACAAGCCTCGCAGAGAAAGTCTAGGTTGGGGACAGAGACTGACACAAAACAGCTAATCAGACGAGTGGAGGCATGAAGCCCACAAGCCGTTCAGAAAACCCAAAATAATTAAGTCCCCCAGGACTTCTGAGCACCAGAAGGGATCAACCACCCAATCTGAACACACTTCAGAGGTGGAAAAATCCGAGGCTAAAAGGTAAAGGCAGGCAGAAATGCTGCAGTCCCAATGTTCTCCTGCCCCAAGGAACACAACCCTGCTGCTGTCTGATACTCTGGAGCTGGCAAGTCCAGGAGAAAAAGTCAGCTTTCATCTACTGCCATTCTTTCTGCCGGTGATTAATGCTTCATTAGTGTCTCAGAAAGGCAGCAGCACTCCCAAAGCTGAACCCAGTAGACAAACTAAAGGAAAGAAAGGAACACCAAAAAAGAGACAACTGTCTCACAGTCGACATCTGAGGGCCCCATCATCACAGATTTATTTTACAAAGAGATGAAGCACATTTTCCACCCCCGTGGGAGGTCTGACAAAAGGAAACACATGAACACTCCTCATCTGTGTTGGTAAAAAGCCTGGCAGCTTCGTCCTTCACTTTCACGAGTCCAGACAAAGACACCAGGTTTTCAGTGAAATAACTGAGGATTTCTCACAAGCTTGGTTCCATCACCTCTGCAGGAAGAGCTGTATCTGGCAAAATGTGTTAATGCCAAACTGCTGCAGTTAGTGCAAGACGTGCCCCTTCCAGAAAGCTTTGGGAACTCTCCCCCAGAAGGGAGACAACCAGAGCATTCGATAGCTGGAAGCCCTCCTGTTATCCAAATGGGAACAAGCACGGCCAGACCGCAACACCACAGCCAGATGTTAGGGTGAGCTGCGTGAAGAAGCCACGGGAATTAAGGGGCACGGCAGCTGGCAGGATCGGGGCACGGCAATTATTTGAGGTTGGTTACAGAACACGCTGCACAGCTGCTGCCAGTAGCAAGTACAGCACAAAAAGGAAAGTACTCTGTTAACGCTTCGTTAGGGATTTGGGGTTTTTTGGTTGGTTGGTTTTGGTTTTTTTTGTTCGTTTCTTCATGGTAAATTATCTCTGCTGTGCTTGTGACTTCAGATGACGCAGTATTTAAGACCCCAAATGACATTGCTCCACGTGCCTATTCTCACTCTAGAATGCTTAATTCCGTCCCGTTCCCCGGCACTTACCTGGAGCAGCTCTTTTGCAGAACCTCTTTTTTCCACGTCCATTTCAAGACAGCGATTTAGGAAGTCTCGGAATATGGGTGAAAGCTTTTCTGGATTCTGCAGTTCCGGAGTCCCGTTAGTAGCAATGAGATACAGGGCCTAAAGCAAAGCAAGCACCAAAGAAACAGGAGGTTACGAAGGTCAGACTCCAGCTGCAGATTACAGAGGCACCCATTTTTCCTCTCCCTCCCCACAGTTCAATGGGGAAAAACAAAACCAAAACAAACCCTTATCACGGTGACTAATAAATGCTTAAGTTTCAGCAAAGAGAAGAGCTGCCGGCCCTATTTTTATGTGGATGGGATCCAATCCTTTCTTGCTTTACCCTCGTAATCTGGGTTTGGATCCTGCAGCCCTCTCAAGGGATTAAGAGGACAAAACCAGCAGTCCAGACTGTGTTTACAGAGGGAAGTTGGCTGGCACAGCTCTGCCAGTGCTCGACTCCTGCAATAACTATATCCTCATGGGAAGGTACCCCTGAAGAAACAGGAGGCTTTCTTCTCTCGATACTTTGCCCAAATGCACAAGGCCTAAAAAGTCAATACTCTAAAGATGCAGTTGGTCCTTTACAAAAGATGGCCAGTAGGTTCTCAAGCAGCACTTAACACCCTACAGAAACAAGTGGAGTCGTTTTGCTGCTGCTTGGGAATGAAGAATTCTCTAAGAATCAGGAAATTCAGAATTCATCCACTGCAAAATTTTACTATTAAAAGAAAATCGCTAGATGCCTTTTAAAAGGAAACAGACATCTGGCAGAGGCCTTTGGAGCTCATCGCTCATCACATCTCAAGGTAGAGGTCTGATAGCCTGGGAACTGCAACAAGTTAAGTTAAATGAGAGCAAAGCACCCCGTTGCTTAGCCATCCTCATTTAACTCCACACCAACTTTTTCCTTTCGCATTTCTTCACTGCTGCGCTTCTCTCCCAAAATCACCTCCAGTCAAAGAGGTGGAAACAAGTTAAACAGAACTGTTCTAGATCCCTTCGTCCTGTTTAGCTTAGAAAAAAAGCCATAAAACTGGCTTACACCAAGAACAGCCGCATTCCTACAAACAGACAGAATTTCCCCCTTCATTAAAGAATATGAAGGGAAAGACACCAGCGGGGCAAAGCCTGACTAAAGGCTTGTTAAACCTGGAGCTTTACTGAGAGCACGCAAAGAGGAACAATGCACCAGCAAGAAAAAGCCCTGTTTATAAAAGAGTAATGTGGTATTCTTTGAATTCAAGGACAGCTCTCTTCCCCACTCACAAGGATTTAAGAAGCCGGGCGCTCTGGGGCCAGAAGGTGCCCCTATCGGCCTCTCCAGAAAGGGGGGAATTATGGATGCACCACATCATTAACTCAGACCCTACCTGAAGGTCTGCAACAGGAAGAGCCTGTGCCCTCTGCCACCCAGAACCAGCCATGGCTTCTAAGTTAAATGACCACAATCTTCTCACTACAGCATCTAAGGAGACGTGTAGCTGCATGTGATGAAACCACAGCGGAGGTTCACCTGCCTCCTCCAGAGCCCAGGTTAACCAGCAGGCTCAGCGAAGGCCTGAGGGCAAAAAAAAGGCACTCGCTTACTCTCAGGGGGTTTTCATTGAGGTAGGGGGGTTCTCCTTCGATCATCTCGATGGCCATTATCCCCAGTGACCAGATGTCCACTTTGGGCCCGTAGGCTTTTCGTGTCACCACTTCAGGCGCCATCCAGTACGGGGTCCCCACCATGGTGCTGCGCTTGCTCTGTTCGGGAGTGATCTGGGCACAGAAGCCAAAGTCAGCTGGAAAAGCAAAGAAGGAGGGAAGAAAAAGTTAGAAATCAGCAGGTTTCTCCAAAAACAACACGTACTGATGCCAATGCTGTGGTACAAGCTAGCCTGTTGCACTGCCTGCTACATTGCTGCTGCAAAGGAGGCCCTGGTTTTGTGGTTAACAAGGTGTTCAGGAGTAAGCTTCTAAATCTGACTCGCTGAGGCCATCAACATCACAGAGCTGCTCACTTGTCGATGTGAAGGCTGGTGATCAGTAAAGAGCTGTACATGGATGCTGTGAAACGTGGCAGTGCAGCATTTGGCAGCTGTAATACACTGTGTAACACATGCTCTCAAGTCTGTTCCTGGGTCTGTGAAAACAGAAACCAATGCCCAGTCTGTCCTCCCTCCACCCACACCCACCAGTATTATCTGGTCGTATTTTCAGTCCCAGAGATAGTATTTCCCCAGAAGATGTACCATCTCGCAAACACGATTTGCTTTCTAGAGCAAATACTGTGTTCAGAATAAATTTAAGGACCTAATTTGGTACTTATTATTTTCTTTGAGAAGACAGAAAGCTGAAGAGCCTTCCTGTGGAAATTGCTTGGCCCTGTCTTATTTGCATTTGACTTTCCAAAAGATCACAGAATAATAGAATCATAGGAAAATTAAGGTTGGAAAAGCCCTCCAAGATCACCTGGTCCAACCATCCCCCTACAAACAATGTCACCCACGAAACCACGTCCCCAAGCACCACGTCCAACCTTGCCTTGAACACCCCCAGGGACGGGGACTCCACCACCTCCCTGGGCAACGCGTCCCAATGCCTGACCGCTCTTTCTGAGAAGAAATGTCTCCTAATTGTTTTAATTGGTGAAGAGTAGCACTCTTTGTTCAATTCTTTGTTTTAATTGTTGAAGAGTAAGGGCATGACGTTTCCATTTTTCCACTCACCAGTGACATCACCCGACTGCCAGGACTTTTCAACTGTGATGGAGAGCGGCTTGGCAACCCCATCAGCCAGTTCCCTCAGGACCCTGGGATTCATGTCATCAGGTCCCATAGACCTGGACCTGTTTACATTCAGCAGGTGGTCTCGAACCTGCTCTTCACTTACCGTGGGTGGGACTTTGCTCCCCCAGCCTCCACCTACAGGTTCAGGGAAATGAAAGACTTGGGAAGCCCATCTACCAGTGCAGACGGAGGCAAAGAAGTTGCTGAGTACCTCAGCCTTCTCCGTGTCTGTCGTTACCAATTACTCAGGTATAGAAACTCACTCCTAATATAAGAAATTAGCCACCTCTAATCGCTTCCACACTACTATTTTCACCCCTCAGTTTATTTTCACAAATGTTAAAGGCGCATGGTGGCCCCTGGGGACTCCTCCTGTCAGCCCAGCGCAGCAGCCCGAAGGGAGCTGGGTCCTCTCTTGTGCTCTTCCTCGAGGCTCTGTGCAGAGGGGCTGACACCTCTCGCACAAGGGCTGGCGGGTGGGAAAGAAACACGCACACAAGCCCTGAATATCAGCAAGAGTTCTTTATTGCCAGGTGTTTGGTGGCTCCAAGCTAATGCCTGGGATGGAGCCTGCGCGACGAGGAGTAGGGAGCTCGCCGGGCCCTGCTGCGTAGCTACCGGTGTTCTCTCATGGCACGCAGCAGAGAGCTGCCGGGGTAGTCCCAGGTCTGATGTGGCCGAGGTGGATCCACTTCCATGGGTTCCTCCGCCTCTTCTTGTGGATCCACCTCCATGGGCTCCACGGTGTCAGGCAGGAGGACAAGCCAGTCCTTGCCTGGGACTGCCCACACGGGATGCCTCCCATCAGCTGTGTTCTCCGGCCAGGGTGCCGAACGAGGGGGTCGCCCAGTTCCATTGCCTGGTCCCATGCCACTCTCCACTTGATATTCATTCGTGGGTTTCACGCCGCCATCTCTTTTACGGCCACGGCTGGGTCCCTCGCTGCGATCTGGCCGATGGGCACGCCTCTGCTCCCCACGGCTCTCCGCATCACGCTCCCGTCTTCGCTCCACACCACCACTGCACCTCTGGTTAGGCCCAGGCCCCCTGCTGCTGGATGTCTGAGGGGCCGGCCTGTTCCCCGCATCGCTGCGGTGCCAGTGATATCTCCAATAATCGTCTCTGGGCCGGGCAGCAGACTTCCCCCAGGCACTGATGTCTTTTGTGCCGCAGGTGCTGTCCCTCTGCCCATGAGACATCTTTCTCCCATTAGCTGCCATCTTCTCGGTGCTTCCTCAGATCGCTTCGCGGTCCTCACACCGAGGAGGGCTGCCGCTCGCCTTGCTCCTTTCTCTGGCCTTCCTCCTGCCGCTTACGCTGGCTCTCAGAGGACCGAGTCGCTGAGCAAGTGGCGGGCCAGCGGCAGGGGGCCTCTTTTATAGGGCCCGGGGCAAAGGCGTGACAGCGGTGGCCACTGTGACCTCAGCAAGGCTCTGTGATGGAGTGGCCCGTGCGAGGCCAAAGGCGGCTGCGTTGGGAGAGGCCTGGAAGATGCCCTCATGTGGACAAGGAGGAGGGCTGGGGGGGCTGAGGGGCCCCTTTTCTGGGGCTGGCTCCCCCCCAGGCCATTTGGCTTGACAGAGAGAAAGGCTGCCCCATGCAATCCTGCCTCAACCCATTTTTTCTCCCCATCTCCAAGGCTTAGAATCTCTGGTTAACAAAAGAAAACTCCATCAACAAAACCAAACCAGACCCATTCAAAAGGCTAAAGCGGTCACAGCTGAAGTACCCATCTTCAGGAGATCTTTGATCTGTTTGAGGGCAGCACAGCCCCAGGAATTGGAGGGGAGCAGCCAGGTTAAGCCCGGCAAGCTCACGGAGTTCAAGCTCTAAATTCTCCCAAAAGATGAGCCTCGGGACCAAAACTTGGGACCCTTCTGGGCAATAAAAATCAGGGATGCAGGAAAAACATCACTTATATAAAGTGCAGCAGTTTTCCCTGAAGCATGCGATAATAACCCTCTCTTCCTCTCTTGTACCTACCAGCGTATTGCCTCTGCTCCTGCTCATTCCCCCCACTTCGCTCCCAAATAATAAGACCCTGCAGAACTGTTCCCACCAGTGAAAACGCTAAATTTAGGTATGAAAAAGTAAAAGTTTAAAGATCCAGGGCAGGTTTTGTGTGTCCCAGTGCATATTTAGCCTTGGGACACCCCTCTGAGATAACCACAGGTACATTTCCCTCCCGTGCAGGTGGAAAAAAAAGGCAGCAGTGGGATGAGAGGACTGGGGTTGGGAAGCATTTTGCAGCCACGAGGTTTCAACCAGGACCTCTGCAGAAGCTCCTCTCCTTTGCCATGGGACTAAAAATAAAATAAAATAAAATAAAATAAAATAAAATAAAATAAAATAAAATAAAATAAAATAAAATAAAATAAAATAAAATAAAAACACTCAAGTAATGGTGTTGAGGGAAATACTGGCAGAGCCACCAGCCCCGTTACCACTTTTTCAGGCACTTTTGGGGTACGTTACCAGGCCCTCCGGTCTGCCTGGTGCCCGGCTTTGTGAAGTTTCACGAGGGGAGCAGCAGGATGCAGGATGACACAGTTTGGCTGCCGGGCTCTCATGGGACAAGGACATGGACATGGGATGCACATCGCAGCAGTGCCACCACCAACTAGTTTGCCAGCTCCCCCTTCCAGACGTTCCCTTTTTCTTCCCCCTCCGACGTGGGGCTCAGCACCCAAATGGCTTGTGAGAGCTCGGCAGGGCTCCCAGTGCCAGGAGGCTGAGCTGGGAAAGTCCTCTTCACGTTAGGCTTGGTTTCTTGGACTTCCAGCACCCAGCTCTGCCCTACAGCCACAAGCGGATAAAATCCTACAGCAGGGGGCTTGTGGGGGCACACGTGTCCTCCCCTTAATATTCCTTAATCCAAGCTGGGACGAGGCACTTGCACAATTATGTAGGTGATAAACTCCTGCTCTTGTCATCAGCCTCACCCTACTGACCCCACATGTAAAAGTGATGCTGGGGAGGGCAGCTTTAGGGACCGATCCCAAATCCTCCCCCGTTTCCTCCTCTGCACCTGGAGCCGCAGACACCAAGCTCTACCTGGGGAGACAGCAAGCAGCCAGGAGGGTCCATTTCATCATCTGCCTCCTCCTCTTCCTCCTCAAGCTGGGCTCTACATCCTGCTTCCACACTGGTGTTTCTCAGAGCATTAATGACTTCCAAACAGGTGAAAATAAGCAGTAGAAATCACACTTTCTGCATCAGCTTTCAGTGTAAAGTCACTTTGCTCTATCAAGTAAGATCTAATTAAAACAGATCAGAGAAACACAACTCCTTCAAGCACCCCCCAATTCATTTCTGCAAGCGTCATTGAAACAAAGGGGAGGAGAAGCAGGTCATTCATTCAGGTTTTATTTAAGGTTTCAGCTTTGCTTTCTAAATGGCTGAGCTGACCCTAACAAACCGGGCACTACCGGAGAGTTACACCAAGGCAGTACAAAGAAAGAGAAACACGTTTTCCAGCTGATTTTAAAATGGCAAAGGCCCTTATTTCCCAGCAGGACAAGACACACAGACACCTGGCAGCAGGTCAGATTAGCTCCAGCTCACTTAGCACGAGTTGTTGCTCAAAGACATAAGGCTCAGTCCTCACTCTGAGCACCCCTTCATTGCACAGGAGCCCCCCGCTCCTTCCTGCTCCCAAACAGGATGCCTCAATCCACCGTAGGCTGCTCCAGCATCCTCCAAATTCCCTCAGCAGTTGGGAAACTGAGCTTTTACCTTTTGCTTCCACCTACACCTGCAACCATCCTCTTCCTCAGACCAACACCATCTTCTGTTGCCCTCCCACCCCTTCCCTGGGGGCATCCATTTCGGCTGCAAGTTTCCGTCCAGCCCCTGCCGGCATCGCTGTTCTGCCACCACCGGCAGCTCCCTGCTTCTCCAAGACCCCAGCCTTGATGCTGAGAGCTGTCATTAGCAGCAAACCATGAGATCTGCCCTAGGACATTATCTATATGCTCAATCCAGTGTGTTTACAACCCCAAAATACATCCACATGTTCTCTATTACTATCAAAATAAGCCACTGAAAAGTCTCCGTATTTTATGCTAGGGAGACAAACAGACTCAGCCTTCACCTTTGACAGCTTCCATATGAAAGATGCTGGGGAATCTGTAAGCTCATAATTAAGAAAGGCGTTCAGATACGTACCATTCTTCTTGGACTTTGGGCTGGACCTTTCACTGCCAGCTGAGCTCAGCAAACTTGAAGTACCAGCAGCCTACAGGCCACTTCAGCCCATCCTTGCATGGTAAATATCATCTGGTGATACCAACCCGTGATACCTTGAGACAGACACGTTCGGATACTAACGGAGATCTCAGCTCAGAAGCGATCTCAGCTCAGCCAGCCCCTCTCACCCAAACTCTTGGCCCCACTGAACTTAAATCAATCATTTGTTTAAAGAAAACCTAGGGCTGCAGTAATCCAGCTCAATATCAGCTCTTTAAATATAGGAAGCTTGAAATGCACCAGCTGCTTCTTAAATACGATATTCTTCAGTGCTTTGGAAAAAAAAGAGATGGGTTTTACCTTCCACCTCCACCAGGAGCTCTGGGAGCTGTAGCACATTGTGCCATTTCGGCACCTAACCTGATAGGGTTGCTGAGGATCCCTTAAAAAGGAAGCAGGTTTTCAGGGTGGATAGTCAAACAACTGAATATTTCATATTCTAATATAGAAGAGAGAATCTAATAATCAAATAAATAATTAAGGGCTGCGATTAAAAATGGTTCAGACTCAGTAAAATTAGTTCATACTGTAGGTATATTAAAATATATTTTAAAATGCTACCAAATCAGTTCTCTTCTCTTGGAAGTTGCGTTCAAATCCCAGCAGTAAGGATGTTCTCAGAAAAAAAAATAAGAATTATTAAGTCAGACACTTGTGCTAACAGCTCTCTGTAGTGACCAGAAAGTGCTGTAAGAGGCTATGCAAAAGCTGCCACCAGTGCTGGAGCTGAGCGATGCCCAGATGAACCTAAGAGTAGAGAAAAGGATCCATCTCTGGACAAAAAAAATGTATCTCATTCTCCTAAACTAACTACATTCTTTTATTTATCTTTTTATTCAAGATTTCTGAGACCATGAAAACACGATGCATCTGTTAACTTGGAACTGGGGCTAGGCACACAGTAGCAAGTCAACTTTCTCATCACAGGTTGGTAAAATAAAAACAGGAGAAGATGACATGTCTACAGCCGCTGTCTTACAGCTTCCCAGAGCACAGCTCTCAGTCCTTACCAAACCAGTAAGGACCAATTCACAGCTGAAGTCAATGAGACAGAAGCACATCACGGGCTTAAGAATGGGGAGAAACAGTCACTCCTGCAGATTCCTTTCCAATAGGCAACAGAGAATCCAGCAGAGTAACTTAAATACAAGTCACCCTTTTTACCATTTTTCCTCCTGCAGAAAAATAAGCTCACGGATTTGCTCGCAGGTAGGGCACATCTGCATTACCGCTCTCACCTCAAAGGGGTGCCAAGGATGGAGTGGGAAGGGAAGGCGAAGGGAAGTCAGCAACACTCAGTACATTCATGGATCAGGTTTAATCCTGTGCTGTCAAAAAATGTCAATTGATGGGTCAATAAGACCAGAGCAACATTAGATTTTAGATCAAGTGAGATCTAGCCCATCATTCCTTCCCATCTACCCCACGCATGGCATTTGAGACTTGCACAGAAAATAAAAGCAAACTCCTCACCAAAGAGAATTATCCGAGGGTAGTGGCCTTCCCTTTCCCGATCTCCACCCCAGCCCCAAGCAGAGGAGCTCATCAAGAGATCAGGTCCCCCCCAGGGCTGGCAGCTTTGCTGCTCTGCCCAAGGAATTCATCTTGCGAGGGGAAACTCTCCATATTACATGAAGATGAAGAATGTATACAAGGGGAGGAAGGCAGAAGATTTGGCAATGGGCTTCAGACATTACAGACTCACGTCAGACAGTGGCCACCCTGTAGCCTGAAGGATGGGAGAAGACACCAAAAAAGCAAGGGACCTTACAGGCTTTATCTACGCCTGTAAAACCAGTGCAAGGGCTGTCACGTATCGCAGAGTGAATGGGGAAAAATATATGTATATATTTCAATCACAAGCCCAGGGCAGGGAGGAAAGGACTGATCCAGCAGCAGGTGTCAGCAAGAAGCAGGAATGAGTTTCTGTGCAACACAAGTGCTTTGGGGAGAGGAGAACTGGATTAAACTCACCCTGGAAATGACCAAAGCGATACGTACAGAGAAAGCAAGATCTTTTATCCGTTCCCTCTGTGTGCAGTTACTCCTCTTCAGAGCCACTCGCTATCCCACAGGACTACAGAAGCTTGTATCACTTAATGCATCGCTTGTAAGCACCCAGTGACGATAACATGAAAACCCATCCCATCCGACAGAGTTGTCTGGTGACAGTGAATTCTCCAACCCTCCCTCAGCCCCGAGTTAAGAAATGCAGCAGTCCTTTTATTAAAAATCAGGATACAGTTCAACATAACGCCAGTGTTTACACCCGATCTCTCTAGTAGTTCCAGGATTGCTGTTGTTTTACATATCATTACCAACCAAAGGAGTCAGTAGCATAAAGATATCAGTTCACTCGCTCATTTCAAAAAAAAAATAAAATGAATGCCCCTATGCTTCCAAGGAAACACTGTCCATGATCAGTTTGTTTTCTGTTGGCCTTGGTCTAAGAAGCAAGAGTTTTCACCATCATCTTGCAGGCAGATCTTATCTTCCTAAGAGCAATTGTTCTGTTTGCTTTCTCTTACAGGGCAGGTCTCCACGAAGCCTGACAGCACTAATAAAATAACCCTAAAAGAAATCCCAGTTGATTTTTCCTGTGATTTTTCTAGAAATATCAGAACTATTTGAAAGCTGTTTAATTACTTGAGTTGAAACGAAAGTGTGCGGGGAAGGACCTTGATTCACACAATTTGGCAAAAAGATCACGACTTGTCCAACAGCTGCAAGAAGCACACACAGGCTTTCTCCTTGCTCCCCCGAAGCATCCAGCGGTGCTGCAGGAGGGCTGCATGGTCCTGCCCTCGTTCCCCTTCCAGTTGTTTTAGCTGTTCCGATTGCTGCTGCCTGCTTCCTTCCCTCCTCAAGTCATCCAAAGCAGAGAGCAGCCTCAGTGCTGGAAGAGCAGCTTGGCAAAAGCAGGAGGAGTCCAGCCAGCAGAAGATTTACTTTATTAAGATAAACATGGTCTAAAGGCTCCACATTATCTTTAAAAATAAACACAGTAAGAAATACGAAAACAAACTGGCTTTGCTACGGGTAGGTCAGGTTCAGATGTTCTCAGAAGATCTTCCCAGCCATAAAATATACCCTTCCCCTACCGTGCCCATCAAGGAGGATGGAAAGACAGTTCACTACGCAAGATCAGCAGCGTACCTGTTGCGTGCCCTCCCACATTCAGCAAACGATACATCTGCTACCCTTCAAGGCAGATCAAAGTTTTAAGAACACCCCTGTGAAGGAGGAGCGGGAGGGGACAGGGACAGGTAATTCGGTTTCTGTAGGGAACATCTAAAAGGCTTGACACGACGGCTGTGCTGGCTCCCCCGCTTTAATGGTTGTTCTTTGCTGCTTCTTTAGCAGCAAGAATCAGAGGAGTGAGACTAGAAAGAGGCTTTGCAATTTTCAGGAACTGGTGCTAGGAAGAGGAAAAAGGAAAAAAAAAGGTTACATTTCTCAGAACATGTCCCAAAAGCCTGGTGTTTACACAAAATATCAGGACCTAGACCTGTATGAACTCCAACAACCTCCAAGCAGGCGAAACAAAAAAGGCACGATGAGCAAGAAAGTTCACCGTGACTTTTGGGCCTCACCTGAACTGATAAAGAGCTTTGCACCCAACACATCCTAGTTTCTCCAATGTTTATACACTCTCAAGACTAAGCAAGTTCTCCCAGGAAATAAATTCATGCAAAATCTACAGTGAAATTCTTTGTGGAAGGGAGGTGTAAGTAAAAGCAACCTGTGCAGTTCCAAAACATTGCACAGGGCTTCCTGCAGCAATCATCTCTCCATTCTTCCTTTCCTGTCACCACAGATCTGCTGAAAACATTGCCTTGGCCTTCTAAAGCTATTAGAAATTTTCAGAACAGCTGGGACTGAGGAGCACAGCAGGGAATTCACAACAGGACCAGTCAGGCCATCTCCTATACCAGGTGCGCTGTTCTGTTAAACAATATTGATTATCGAGCATGCAACAAGCAGTAGGTGGTGTCACAAAGTGCTTCTTGCAGCACATGTGGTGTTTGTTTCGGGGGCAAGGTTTAAAACATAACATCTGGAACAGAGGAAGAAGTTTTCCCTGTGTTCAGGGTTAAGTGGAAAGCTTGCAATACTCCAGCCTCGCAGAGAAAGTCTAGGTTGGGGACAGAGACTGACACAAAACAGCTAATCAGACGAGTGGAGGCATGAAGCCCACAAGCCGTTCAGAAAACCCAAAATAATTAAGTCCCCCAGGACTTCTGAGCACCAGAAGGGATCAACCACCCAATCTGAACACACTTCAGAGGTGGAAAAATCCGAGGCTAAAAGGTAAAGGCAGGCAGAAATGCTGCAGTCCCAATGTTCTCCTGCCCCAAGGAACACAACCCTGCTGCTGTCTGATACTCTGGAGCTGGCAAGTCCAGGAGAAAAAGTCAGCTTTCATCTACTGCCATTCTTTCTGCCGGTGATTAATGCTTCATTAGTGTCTCAGAAAGGCAGCAGCACTCCCAAAGCTGAACCCAGTAGACAAACTAAAGGAAAGAAAGGAACACCAAAAAAGAGACAACTGTCTCACAGTCGACATCTGAGGGCCCCATCATCACAGATTTATTTTACAAAGAGATGAAGCACATTTTCCACCCCCGTGGGAGGTCTGACAAAAGGAAACACATGAACACTCCTCATCTGTGTTGGTAAAAAGCCTGGCAGCTTCGTCCTTCACTTTCACGAGTCCAGACAAAGACACCAGGTTTTCAGTGAAATAACTGAGGATTTCTCACAAGCTTGGTTCCATCACCTCTGCAGGAAGAGCTGTATCTGGCAAAATGTGTTAACGCCAAACTGCTGCAGTTAGTGCAAGACGTGCCCCTTCCAGAAAGCTTTGGGAACTCTCCCCCAGAAGGGAGACAACCAGAGCATTCGATAGCTGGAAGCCCTCCTGTTATCCAAATGGGAACAAGCACGGCCAGACCGCAACACCACAGCCAGATGTTAGGGTGAGCTGCGTGAAGAAGCCACGGGAATTAAGGGGCACGGCAGCTGGCAGGATCGGGGCACGGCAATTATTTGAGGTTGGTTACAGAACACGCTGCACAGCTGCTGCCAGTAGCAAGTACAGCACAAAAAGGAAAGTACTCTGTTAACGCTTCGTTAGGGATTTGGGGTTTTTTGGTTGGTTGGTTTTGGTTTTTTTTGTTCGTTTCTTCATGGTAAATTATCTCTGCTGTGCTTGTGACTTCAGATGACGCAGTATTTAAGACCCCAAATGACATTGCTCCACGTGCCTATTCTCACTCTAGAATGCTTAATTCCGTCCCGTTCCCCGGCACTTACCTGGAGCAGCTCTTTTGCAGAACCTCTTTTTTCCACGTCCATTTCAAGACAGCGATTTAGGAAGTCTCGGAATATGGGTGAAAGCTTTTCTGGATTCTGCAGTTCCGGAGTCCCGTTAGTAGCAATGAGATACAGGGCCTAAAGCAAAGCAAGCACCAAAGAAACAGGAGGTTACGAAGGTCAGACTCCAGCTGCAGATTACAGAGGCACCCATTTTTCCTCTCCCTCCCCACAGTTCAATGGGGAAAAACAAAACCAAAACAAACCCTTATCACGGTGACTAATAAATGCTTAAGTTTCAGCAAAGAGAAGAGCTGCCGGCCCTATTTTTATGTGGATGGGATCCAATCCTTTCTTGCTTTACCCTCGTAATCTGGGTTTGGATCCTGCAGCCCTCTCAAGGGATTAAGAGGACAAAACCAGCAGTCCAGACTGTGTTTACAGAGGGAAGTTGGCTGGCACAGCTCTGCCAGTGCTCGACTCCTGCAATAACTATATCCTCATGGGAAGGTACCCCTGAAGAAACAGGAGGCTTTCTTCTCTCGATACTTTGCCCAAATGCACAAGGCCTAAAAAGTCAATACTCTAAAGATGCAGTTGGTCCTTTACAAAAGATGGCCAGTAGGTTCTCAAGCAGCACTTAACACCCTACAGAAACAAGTGGAGTCGTTTTGCTGCTGCTTGGGAATGAAGAATTCTCTAAGAATCAGGAAATTCAGAATTCATCCACTGCAAAATTTTACTATTAAAAGAAAATCGCTAGATGCCTTTTAAAAGGAAACAGACATCTGGCAGAGGCCTTTGGAGCTCATCGCTCATCACATCTCAAGGTAGAGGTCTGATAGCCTGGGAACTGCAACAAGTTAAGTTAAATGAGAGCAAAGCACCCCGTTGCTTAGCCATCCTCATTTAACTCCACACCAACTTTTTCCTTTCGCATTTCTTCACTGCTGCGCTTCTCTCCCAAAATCACCTCCAGTCAAAGAGGTGGAAACAAGTTAAACAGAACTGTTCTAGATCCCTTCGTCCTGTTTAGCTTAGAAAAAAAGCCATAAAACTGGCTTACACCAAGAACAGCCGCATTCCTACAAACAGACAGAATTTCCCCCTTCATTAAAGAATATGAAGGGAAAGACACCAGCGGGGCAAAGCCTGACTAAAGGCTTGTTAAACCTGGAGCTTTACTGAGAGCACGCAAAGAGGAACAATGCACCAGCAAGAAAAACCCTGTTTATAAAAGAGTAATGTGGTATTCTTTGAATTCAAGGACAGCTCTCTTCCCCACTCACAAGGATTTAAGAAGCCGGGCGCTCTGGGGCCAGAAGGTGCCCCTATCGGCCTCTCCAGAAAGGGGGGAATTATGGATGCACCACATCATTAACTCAGACCCTACCTGAAGGTCTGCAACAGGAAGAGCCTGTGCCCTCTGCCACCCAGAACCAGCCATGGCTTCTAAGTTAAATGACCACAATCTTCTCACTACAGCATCTAAGGAGACGTGTAGCTGCATGTGATGAAACCACAGCGGAGGTTCACCTGCCTCCTCCAGAGCCCAGGTTAACCAGCAGGCTCAGCGAAGGCCTGAGGGCAAAAAAAAGGCACTCGCTTACTCTCAGGGGGTTTTCATTGAGGTAGGGGGGTTCTCCTTCGATCATCTCGATGGCCATTATCCCCAGTGACCAGATGTCCACTTTGGGCCCGTAGGCTTTTCGTGTCACCACTTCAGGCGCCATCCAGTACGGGGTCCCCACCATGGTGCTGCGCTTGCTCTGTTCGGGAGTGATCTGGGCACAGAAGCCAAAGTCAGCTGGAAAAGCAAAGAAGGAGGGAAGAAAAAGTTAGAAATCAGCAGGTTTCTCCAAAAACAACACGTACTGATGCCAATGCTGTGGTACAAGCTAGCCTGTTGCACTGCCTGCTACATTGCTGCTGCAAAGGAGGCCCTGGTTTTGTGGTTAACAAGGTGTTCAGGAGTAAGCTTCTAAATCTGACTCGCTGAGGCCATCAACATCACAGAGCTGCTCACTTGTCGATGTGAAGGCTGGTGATCAGTAAAGAGCTGTACATGGATGCTGTGAAACGTGGCAGTGCAGCATTTGGCAGCTGTAATACACTGTGTAACACATGCTCTCAAGTCTGTTCCTGGGTCTGTGAAAACAGAAACCAATGCCCAGTCTGTCCTCCCTCCACCCACACCCACCAGTATTATCTGGTCGTATTTTCAGTCCCAGAGATAGTATTTCCCCAGAAGATGTACCATCTCGCAAACACGATTTGCTTTCTAGAGCAAATACTGTGTTCAGAATAAATTTAAGGACCTAATTTGGTACTTATTATTTTCTTTGAGAAGACAGAAAGCTGAAGAGCCTTCCTGTGGAAATTGCTTGGCCCTGTCTTATTTGCATTTGACTTTCCAAAAGATCACAGAATAATAGAATCATAGGAAAATTAAGGTTGGAAAAGCCCTCCAAGATCACCTGGTCCAACCATCCCCCTACAAACAATGTCACCCACGAAACCACGTCCCCAAGCACCACGTCCAACCTTGCCTTGAACACCCCCAGGGACGGGGACTCCACCACCTCCCTGGGCAACGCGTCCCAATGCCTGACCGCTCTTTCTGAGAAGAAATGTCTCCTAATTGTTTTAATTGGTGAAGAGTAGCACTCTTTGTTCAATTCTTTGTTTTAATTGTTGAAGAGTAAGGGCATGACGTTTCCATTTTTCCACTCACCAGTGACATCACCCGACTGCCAGGACTTTTCAACTGTGATGGAGAGCGGCTTGGCAACCCCATCAGCCAGTTCCCTCAGGACCCTGGGATTCATGTCATCAGGTCCCATAGACCTGGACCTGTTTACATTCAGCAGGTGGTCTCGAACCTGCTCTTCACTTACCGTGGGTGGGACTTTGCTCCCCCAGCCTCCACCTACAGGTTCAGGGAAATGAAAGACTTGGGAAGCCCATCTACCAGTGCAGACGGACGCAAAGAAGTTGCTGAGTACCTCAGCCTTCTCCGTGTCTGTCGTTACCAATTACTCAGGTATAGAAACTCACTCCTAATATAAGAAATTAGCCACCTCTAATCGCTTACACACTACTATTTTCACCCCTCAGTTTATTTTCACAAATGTTAAAGGCGCATGGTGGCCCCTGGGGACTCCTCCTGTCAGCCCAGCGCAGCAGCCCGAAGGGAGCTGGGTCCTCTCTTGTGCTCTTCCTCGAGGCTCTGTGCAGAGGGGCTGACACCTCTCGCACAAGGGCTGGCGGGTGGGAAAGAAACACGCACACAAGCCCTGAATATCAGCAAGAGTTCTTTATTGCCAGGTGTTTGGTGGCTCCAAGCTAATGCCTGGGATGGAGCCTGCGCGACGAGGAGTAGGGAGCTCGCCGGGCCCTGCTGCGTAGCTACCGGTGTTCTCTCATGGCACGCAGCAGAGAGCTGCCGGGGTAGTCCCAGGTCTGATGTGGCCGAGGTGGATCCACTTCCATGGGTTCCTCCGCCTCTTCTTGTGGATCCACCTCCATGGGCTCCACGGTGTCAGGCAGGAGGACAAGCCAGTCCTTGCCTGGGACTGCCCACACGGGATGCCTCCCATCAGCTGTGTTCTCCGGCCAGGGTGCCGAACGAGGGGGTCGCCCAGTTCCATTGCCTGGTCCCATGCCACTCTCCACTTGATATTCATTCGTGGGTTTCACGCCGCCATCTCTTTTACGGCCACGGCTGGGTCCCTCGCTGCGATCTGGCCGATGGGCACGCCTCTGCTCCCCACGGCTCTCCGCATCACGCTCCCGTCTTCGCTCCACACCACCACTGCACCTCTGGTTAGGCCCAGGCCCCCTGCTGCTGGATGTCTGAGGGGCCGGCCTGTTCCCCGCATCGCTGCGGTGCCAGTGATATCTCCAATAATCGTCTCTGGGCCGGGCAGCAGACTTCCCCCAGGCACTGATGTCTTTTGTGCCGCAGGTGCTGTCCCTCTGCCCATGAGACATCTTTCTCCCATTAGCTGCCATCTTCTCGGTGCTTCCTCAGATCGCTTCGCGGTCCTCACACCGAGGAGGGCTGCCGCTCGCCTTGCTCCTTTCTCTGGCCTTCCTCCTGCCGCTTACGCTGGCTCTCAGAGGACCGAGTCGCTGAGCAAGTGGCGGGCCAGCGGCAGGGGGCCTCTTTTATAGGGCCCGGGGCAAAGGCGTGACAGCGGTGGCCACTGTGACCTCAGCAAGGCTCTGTGATGGAGTGGCCCGTGCGAGGCCAAAGGCGGCTGCGTTGGGAGAGGCCTGGAAGATGCCCTCATGTGGACAAGGAGGAGGGCTGGGGGGGCTGAGGGGCCCCTTTTCTGGGGCTGGCTCCCCCCCAGGCCATTTGGCTTGACAGAGAGAAAGGCTGCCCCATGCAATCCTGCCTCAACCCATTTTTTCTCCCCATCTCCAAGGCTTAGAATCTCTGGTTAACAAAAGAAAACTCCATCAACAAAACCAAACCAGACCCATTCAAAAGGCTAAAGCGGTCACAGCTGAAGTACCCATCTTCAGGAGATCTTTGATCTGTTTGAGGGCAGCACAGCCCCAGGAATTGGAGGGGAGCAGCCAGGTTAAGCCCGGCAAGCTCACGGAGTTCAAGCTCTAAATTCTCCCAAAAGATGAGCCTCGGGACCAAAACTTGGGACCCTTCTGGGCAATAAAAATCAGGGATGCAGGAAAAACATCACTTATATAAAGTGCAGCAGTTTTCCCTGAAGCATGCGATAATAACCCTCTCTTCCTCTCTTGTACCTACCAGCGTATTGCCTCTGCTCCTGCTCATTCCCCCCACTTCGCTCCCAAATAATAAGACCCTGCAGAACTGTTCCCACCAGTGAAAACGCTAAATTTAGGTATGAAAAAGTAAAAGTTTAAAGATCCAGGGCAGGTTTTGTGTGTCCCAGTGCATATTTAGCCTTGGGACACCCCTCTGAGATAACCACAGGTACATTTCCCTCCCGTGCAGGTGGAAAAAAAAGGCAGCAGTGGGATGAGAGGACTGGGGTTGGGAAGCATTTTGCAGCCACGAGGTTTCAACCAGGACCTCTGCAGAAGCTCCTCTCCTTTGCCATGGGACTAAAATAAAATAAAATAAAATAAAATAAACACTCAAGTAATGGTGTTGAGGGAAATACTGGCAGAGCCACCAGCCCCGTTACCACTTTTTCAGGCACTTTTGGGGTACGTTACCAGGCCCTCCGGTCTGCCTGGTGCCCGGCTTTGTGAAGTTTCACGAGGGGAGCAGCAGGATGCAGGATGACACAGTTTGGCTGCCGGGCTCTCGTGGGACAAGGACATGGACATGGGATGCACATCGCAGCAGTGCCACCACCAACTAGTTTGCCAGCTCCCCCTTCCAGACGTTCCCTTTTCTTCCAGCTCCCCCTCCGACGTGGGGCTCAGCACCCAAATGGCTTGTGAGAGCTTGGCAGGGCTCCCAGCGCCAGGAGGCTGACCTGGGAAAGTCCTCTTCACGTTAGGCTTGGTTTCTTGGACTTCCAGCACCCAGCTCTGCCCTACAGCCACAAGCGGATAAAATCCTACAGCAGGGGGCTTGTGGGGGCACACGTGTCCTCCCCTTAATATTCCTTAACCCAAGCTGGGACGAGGCACTTGCACAATTATGTAGGTGATAAACTCCTGCTCTTGTCATCAGCCTCACCCTACTGACCCCACATGTAAAAGTGATGCTGGGGAGGGCAGCTTTAGGGACCGATCCCAAATCCTCCCCCGTTTCCTCCTCTGCACCTGGAGCCGCAGACACCAAGCTCTGCCTGGGGAGACAACAGGCAACCAGGAGGGTCAATTTCACCACCTGCCTCCTCCTCTTCCTCCTCAAGCTGGGCTCTACATCCTGCTTCCACACTGGTGTTTCTCAGAGCATTAATGACTTCCAAACAGGTGAAAATAAGCAGTAGAAATCACACTTTCTGCATCAGCTTTCAGTGTAAAGTCACTTTGCTCTATCAAGTAAGATCTAATTAAAACAGATCAGAGAAACACAACTCCTTCAAGCACCCCCCCATTCATTTCTGCAAGCGTCATTGAAACAAAGGGGAGGAGAAGCAGGTCATTCATTCAGGTTTTATTTAAGGTTTCAGCTTTGCTTTCTAAATGGCTGAGCTGACCCTAACAAACCGGGCACTACCGGAGAGTTACACCAAGGCAGTACAAAGAAAGAGAAACACGTTTTCCAGCTGATTTTAAAACGGCAAATGCCCTTGTTATTTCCCAGCAGGACAAGACACACAGACATCTGGCAGCAGGTCAGATTAGCTCCAGCTCACTTAGCACGGGTTGTTGCTCAAAGACATCAGGCTCAGTCCTCACTCTGAGCACCCCTTCATTGCACAGGAGCCCCCCGCTCCTTCCTGCTCCCAAACAGGATGCCTCAATCCACCGCAGGCTGCTCCAGCACCCTCCAAATTTCCTCAGCAGTTGGGAAACTGAGCTTTTACCTTTTGCTTCCACCTACACCTGCAACCATCCTCTTCCTCAGACCAACACCATCCTCTGTTGCCCTCCCACCCCTTTCCTGGGGGCATCCATTTCGGCTGCAAGTTTCCATCGCTGTTCTGCCACCAGCGGCAGCTCCCTGCTTCTCCAAGACCCCAGCCTTGATGCTGAGAGCTGTCATTAGCAGCAAACCATGAGATCCGCCCTAGGACATTATCTATATGCTCAATCCAGTGTGTTTACAACCCCAAAATACATCCACATGTTCTCTATTACTATCAAAATAAGCCACTGAAAAGTCTCCGTATTTTATGCTAGGGAGACAAACAGACTCAGCCTTCACCTTTGACAGCTTCCATATGAAAGATGCTGGGGAATCTGTAAGCTCATAATTAAGAAAGGCGTTCAGATACGTACCATTCTTCTTGGACTTTGGGCTGGACCTTTCACTGCCAGCTGAGCTCAGCAAACTTGAAGTACCAGCAGCCTACAGGCCACTTCAGCCCATCCTTGCATGGTAAATATCATCTGGTGATACCAACCCGTGATACCTTGAGACAGACACGTTCGGATACTAACGGAGATCTCAGCTCAGAAGCGATCTCAGCTCAGCCAGCCCCTCTCACCCAAACTCTTGGCCCCACTGAACTTAAATCAATCATTTGTTTAAAGAAAACCTAGGGCTGCAGTAATCCAGCTCAATATCAGCTCTTTAAATATAGGAAGCTTGAAATGCACCAGCTGCTTCTTAAATACGATATTCTTCAGTGCTTTGGAAAAAAAAGAGATGAGTTTTACCTTCCGCCACCACCAGGAGCTCTGGGAGCTGTAGCACGTTGTGCCATTTCGGCACCTAACCTGATGGGGTTGCTGAGGATCCCATAAAAACGAAGCAGGTTTTCAGGATGGATAGTCAAACTGAATATTTCATGTTCTCATATAGAAGAGAGAATCTAATAATCAAATAAATAAGGGCTGCGATTAAAAATGGTTCAGACTCAGTAGAATTAGTTCATACTGTAGGTATATTAAAATATATTTTAAAATGCTACCAAATCAGTTCTCTTCTCTTGGAAGTTGCGTTCAAATCCCAGCAGTAAGGATGTTCTCAGAAAAAAAAATAAGAATTATTAAGTCAGACACTTGTGCTAACAGCTCTCTGTAGTGACCAGAAAGTGCTGTAAAAGGCTATGCAGCAGCTGCCACCAGTGCTGAAGCTGAGCGATGCCCAGATGAACCTAAGAGTAGAGAAAAGGATCCATCTCTGGACAAAAAAAAATGTATCTCATTCTCCTAAACTAACTACATTCTTTTATTTATCTTTTTATTTAAGATTTCTGAGACCATGAAAACACGATGCGTCTGTTAACTTGGAATTGGGGCTAGGTACAAAGTAGCAAGTCAAACTCTTTCGCATCACAGGTTGGTAAAATAAAAACAGGAGAAGATGACATGTCTACAGCCGCTGTCTTACAGCTTCCCAGTGCATAGCTCTCAGTCCTTACCAAACCAGTAAGGACCAATCCACAGTCGAAGTCAATGAGACAGAAGCACATCACGGGCTTAAGAATGGGGAGAAACAGTCACTCCTGCAGATTCCTTTCCAATAGGCAACAGAGAATCCAGCAGAGTAACTTAAATACAAGTCACCCTTTTTACCATTTTTCCTCCTGCAGAAAAATAAGCTCACGGATTTGCTCGCAGGTAGGGCACATCTGCATTACCGCTCTCACCTCAAAGGGGTGTCAAGGATGGAGTGGGAAGGGAAGGCGAATGGAAGTCAGCAACACTCAGTACATTCATGGATCAGGTTTAATCCTGTGCTGTCAAAAAATGTCAATTGATGGGTCAATAAGACCAGAGCAACATTAGATTTTAGACCTAGTGAGATCTAGCCCATCATTCCTTCCCATCTACCCACGCGTGGCATTTGAGACTTGCACAGAAAATAAAAGCAAACTCCTCACCAAAGAGAATTATCCGAGGGTAGTGGCCTTCCCTTTCCCGATCTCCACCCCAGCCCCAAGCAGAGGAGCTCATCAAGAGATCAGGTCCCCCCCAGGGCTGGCAGCTTTGCTGCTCTGCCCAAGGAATTCATCTTGCGAGGGGAAACTCTCCATATTACATGAAGATGAAGAATGTATACAAGGGGAGGAAGGCAGAAGATTTGGCAATGGGCTTCAGACATTACAGACTCACGTCAGACAGTGGCCACCCTGTAGCCTGAAGGATGGGAGAAGACACCAAAAAAGCAAGGGACCTTACAGGCTTTATCTACGCCTGTAAAACCAGTGCAAGGGCTGTCACGTATCGCAGAGTGAATGGGGAAAAATATATGCATATATTTCAATCACAATCCCAGGGCAGGGAGGAAAGGACTGATCCAGCAGCAGGTCTCAGCAAGAAGCAGGAATGAGTTTCTGTGCAACACAAGTGCTTTGGGGAGAGGAGAACTGGATTAAACTCACCCTGGAAATGACCAAAGCGATACGTACAGAGAAAGCAAGATCTTTTATCCGTTCCCTCTGTGTGCAGTTACTCCTCTTCAGAGCCACTCGCTATCCCACAGGACTACAGAAGCTTGTATCACTTAATGCATCGCTTGTAAGCGCCCAGTGACGATAACATGAAAACCCATCCCATCCGACAGAATTGTCTGGTGACAGTGAATTCTCCAACCCTCCCTCAGCCCCGAGTTAAGAAATGCAGCAGTCCTTTTATTAAAAATCAGGATACAGTTCAACATAACGCCAGTGTTTACACCCGATCTCTCTAGTAGTTCCAGGATCGCTGTTGTTTTACATATCATTAGCAACCAAAGGAGTCAGTAGCATAAAGATATCAGTTCACTCGCTCATTTCAAAAAAAAAATAAAATGAATGCCCCTATGCTTCCAAGGAAACACTGTCCATGATCAGTTTGTTTTCTGTTGGCCTTGGTCTAAGAAGCAAGAGTTTTCACCATCATCTTGCAGGCAGATCTTATCTTCCTAAGAGCAATTGTTCTGTTTGCTTTCTCTTACAGGGCAGGTCTCCACGAAGCCTGACAGCACTAATAAAATAACCCTAAAAGAAATCCCAGTTGATTTTTCCTGTGATTTTTCTAGAATATCAGAACTCTTTGAAAGCTGTTTAATTACTTGAGTTGAAACGAAAGTGTGCGGGGAAGGACCTTGATTCACACAATTTGGCAAAAAGATCACGACTTGTCCAACAGCTGCAAGAAGCACACACAGACTTTCTCCTTGCTCCCCCGAAGCATCCAGCGGTGCTGCAGGAGGGCTGCATGGTCCTGCCCTCGTTCCCCTTCCAGTTGTTTTAGCTGTCCCGATTGCTGCTGCCTGCTTCCTTCCCTCCTCAAGTCATCCACAGCAGAGAGCAGCCTCAGTGCTGGAAGAGCAGCTTGGCAAAAGCAGGAGGAGTCCAGCCAGCAGAAGATTTACTTTATTAAGATAAACATGGTCTAAAGGCTCCACATTATCTTTAAAAATAAACACAGTAAGAAATACGAAAACAAACTGGCTTTGCTACGGGTAGGTCAGGTTCAGATGTTCTCAGAAGATCTTCCCAGCCATAAAATATACCCTTCCCCTACCGTGCCCATCAAGGAGGATGGAAAGACAGTTCACTACGCAAGATCAGCAGCGTACCTGTTGCGTGCCCTCCCACATTCAGCAAACGATACATCTGCTACCCTTCAAGGCAGATCAAAGTTTTAAGAACACCCCTGTGAAGGAGGAGCAGGAGGGGACAGGGACAGGTAATTCGGTTTCTGTAGGGAACATCTAAAAGGCTTGACACGACGGCTGTGCTGGCTCCCCCGCTTTAATGGTTGTTCTTTGCTGCTTCTTTAGCAGCAAGAATCAGAGGAGTGAGACTAGAAAGAGGCTTTGCAATTTTCAGGAACTGGTGCTAGGAAGAGGAAAAAGGAAAAAAAAAGGTTACATTTCTCAGAACATGTCCCAAAAGCCTGGTGTTTACACAAAATATCAGGACCTAGACCTGTATGAACTCCAACAACCTCCAAGCAGGCGAAACAAAAAAGGCACGATGAGCAAGAAAGTTCACCGTGACTTTTGGGCCTCACCTGAACTGATAAAGATCTTTGCACCCAACACATCCTAATTTCTCCAATGTTTATACACTCTCAAGACTAAGCAAGTTCTCCCAGGAAATAAATTTATGCAAAATCTACAGTGAAATTCTTTGTGGAAGGGAGGTGTAAGTAAAAGCAACCTGTGCAGTTCCAAAACATTGCACAGGGCTTCCTGAAGCAATCATCTCTCCATTCTTCCTTTCCTGTCACCACAGATCTGCTGAAAACATTGCCTTGGCCTTCTAAAGCTATTAGAAATTTTCAGAACAGCTGGGACTGAGGAGCACAGCAGGGAATTCACAACAGGACCAGTCAGGCCATCTCCTATACCAGGTGCTCTGTTCTGTTAAACAATATTGATTATCGAGCACGCAACAAGCAGTAGGTGGTGTCACAAAGTGCTTCTTGCAGCACATGTGGTGTTTGTTTCGGGGGCAAGGCTTAAAACATAACATCTGGAACAGAGGAAGAAGTTTTCCCTGTGTTCAGGGTTAAGTGGAAAGCTTGCAATACTCCAGCCTCGCAGAGAAAGTCTAGTGGGGGACAGAGACTGACACAAAACAGCTAATCAGACGAGTGGAGGCATGAAGCCCACAAGCTGTTCAGAAAACCCAAAATAATTAAGTCCCCCAGGACTTCTGAGCACCAGAAGGGATCAACCACCCAATCTGAACACACTTCAGAGGTGGAAAAATCCGAGGCTAAAAGGTAAAGGCAGGCAGAAATGCTGCAGTCCCAATGTTCTCCTGCCCCAAGGAACACAACCCTGCTACTGTCTGATACTCTGGAGCTGGCAAGTCCAGGAGAAAAAGTCAGCTTTCATCTACTGCCATTCTTTCTGCCGGTGATTAATGCTTCATTAGTGTCTCAGAAAGGCAGCAGCACTCCCAAAGCTGAACCCAGTAGACAAACTAAAGGAAAGAAAGGAACACCAAAAAAGAGACAACTGTCTCACAGTTGACGTCTGAGGGCCCCATCATCACAGATTTATTTTACAAAGGGATGAAGCACATTTTCCACCCCCGTGGGAGGTCTGACAAAAGGAAACACATGAACACTCCTCATCTGTGTTGGTAAAAAGCCTGGCAGCTTCGTCCTTCACTTTCACCACGAGTCCAGACAAAGACACCAGGTTTTCAGTGAAATAACTGAGGATTTCTCACAAGCTTGGTTCCATCACCTCTGCAGGAAGAGCTGTATCTGGCAAAATGTGTTAACGCCAAACTGCTGCAGGTAATGCAAGACGTGCCCCTTCCAGAAAGCTTTGGGAACTCTCCCCCAGAAGGGAGACAACCAGAGCATTCGATAGCTGGAAGCCCTCCTGTTATCCAAACGGGAACAAGCACGGCCAGACCGCAACACCACAGCCAGATGTTAGGGTGAGCTGCGTGAAGAAGCCACGGGAATTAAGGGGCTCAGCAGTTGGCAGGCTCGGGGCACGGCAATTATTTGAGGTTGGTTACAGAACACGCTGCACAGCTGCTGCCAGTAGCAAGTACAGCACGAAAAGGAAAGTACTCTGTTAACGCTTCGTTAGGGATTTGGGGTTTTTTGGTTGGTTGGTTTTGGTTTTTTTTGTTCGTTTCTTCATGGTAAATTATCTCTGCTGTGCTTGTGACTTCAGATGACGCGGTATTTAAGACCCCAAATGACATTGCTCCACATGCCTATTCTCACTCTAGAATGCTGAATTCCGTCCCGTTCCCCGGCACTTACCTGGAGCAGCTCTTTTGCAGAACCTCTTTTTTCCACGTCCATTTCAAGACAGCGATTTAGGAAGTCTCGGAATATGGGTGAAAGCTTTTCTGGATTCTGCAGTTCCGGAGTCCCGTTAGTAGCAATGAGATACAGGGCCTAAAGCAAAGCAAGCACCAAAGAAACAGGAGGTTACGAAGGTCAGACTCCAGCTGCAGATTACAGAGGCACCCATTTTTCCTCTCCCTCCCCACAGTTCAATGGGGAAAAACAAAACCAAAACAAACCCTTATCAGAGTGACGAAGAAATGCTTAAGTTTCAGCAAAGAGAGGAGCTGCCAGCCCTATTTTTATGTGGATGGGATCCAATCCTTTCTTGCTTTACCCTCGTAATCTGGGTTTGGATCCTGCAGCCCTCTCAAGGGATTAAGAGGACAAAACCAGCAGTCCAGACTGTGTTTACAGAGGGAAGTTGGCTGGCACAGCTCTGCCAGTGCTCGACTCCTGCAATAACTATATCCTCATGGGAAGGTACCCCTGAAGAAACAGGAGGCTTTGTTCTCTCGATACTTTGCCCAAATGCACAAGGCCTAAAAAGTCAATACTCTAAAGATGCAGTTGGTCCTTTACAAAAGATGGCCAGTAGGTTCTCAAGCAGCACTTAACACCCTACAGAAACAAGTGGAGTCGTTTTGCTGCTGCTTGGGAATGAAGAATTCTCTAAGAATCAGGAAATTCAGAATTCATCCACTGCAAAATTTTACTATTAAAAGAAAATCGCTAGATGCCTTTTAAAAGGAAACAGACATCTGGCAGAGGCCTTCTGAGCTCACTGCTCATCACATCTCAAGGTAGAGGTCTGATAGCCTGGGAACTGCAACAAGTTAAGTTAAATGAGAGCAAAGCACCCCGTTGCTTAGCCATCCTCATTTAACTCCATACCAACTTTTTCCTTTCGCATTTCTTCACTGCTGCGCTTCTCTCCCAAAATCATCTCCAGTAAAAGAGGTGGAAACAAGTTAAACAGAATTGTTCTAGATCCCTTCGTCCTGTTTAGCTTAGAAAAAAAGCCATAAAACTGGCTTACACCAAGAACAGCCGCATTCCTACAAACTGATAGAATTTCCCCTTTCATTAAAGAATACGAAGGGAAAGACACCAGCAGGGGCAAAGCCTGACTAAAGGCTTGTTAAACCTGGAGCTTTACTGGGAGCACGCAAAGAGGAACAATGCACCAGCAAGAAAAAGCCCTGTTTATAAAAGAGTAATGTGGTATTCTTTGAATTCAAGGACAGCTCTCTTCCCCACTCACAAGGATTTAAGAAGCCAGGCACTCTGGGGCCAGAAGGTGCCCCTATCGGCCTCTCCAGAAAGGGGGGAATTATGGATGCACCACATCATTAACTCAGACCCTACCTGAAGGTCTGCATCAGGAACAGCCTGTGCCCTCTGCCACCCAGAACCAGTCATGGCTTCTAACTTAAATGACCACAATCTTCTCACTACAGCATCTAAGGAGACGTGTAGCTGCATGTGATGAAACCACAGCGGAGGTTCACCTGCCTCCTCCAGAGCCCAGGTTAACCAGCAGGCTCAGCGAAGGCCTGAGGGCAAAAAAAAGGCACTCGCTTACTCTCAGGGGGTTTTCATTGAGGTAGGGGGGTTCTCCTTCGATCATCTCGATGGCCATTATCCCCAGTGACCAGATGTCCACTTTGGGCCCGTAGGCTTTTCGTGTCACCACTTCAGGCGCCATCCAGTACGGGGTCTCCACCATGGTGCTGCGCTTGCTCTGTTCGGGAGTGATCTGGGCACAGAAGCCAAAGTCAGCTGGAAAAGCAAAGAAGGAGGGAAGAAAAAGTTAGAAATCAGCAGGTTTCTCCAAAAACAACACGTACTGATGCCAATGCTGTGGTACAAGCTAGCCTGTTGCACTGCCTGCTACATTGCTGCTGCAAAGGAGGCCCTGGTTTTGTGGTTAACAAGGTGTTCAGGAGTAAGCTTCTAAATCTGACTCGCTGAGGCCATCAACATCACAGAGCTGCTCACTTGTCGATGTGATGTGATGGTGATCAGTAAAGAGCTGTACATGGATGCTGTGAAACGTGGCAGTGCAGCATTTGGCAGCTGTAATACACTGTGTAACACATGCTCTCAAGCCTGTTCCTGGGTCTGTGAAAACAGAAACCAATGCCCAGTCTGTCCTCCCTCCACCCACACCCACCAGCATTATCTGGTCGTATTTTCAGTCCCAGAGATAGTATTTCCCCAGAAGATGTACCATCTCTCAAACACGATTTGCTTTCTAGAGCAAATACTGTGTTCAGAATAAATTTAAGGACCTAATTTGGTACTTATTATTTTCTTTGAGAAGACAGAAAGCTGGAGAGCCTTCCTGTGGAAATTGCTTGGCCCTGTCTTATTTGCATTTGACTTTCCAAAAGATCACAGAATAATAGAATCATAGGAAAATTAAGGTTGGAAAAGCCCTCCAAGATCACCTGGTCCAACCATCCCCCTACAAACAATGTCACCCACGAAACCACGTCCCCAAGCACCACGTCCAACCTTGCCTTGAACACCCCCAGGGACAGGGACTCCACCACCTCCCTGGGCAACGCGTCCCAATGCCTGACCGCTCTTTCTGAGAAGAAACGTCTCCTAATTGTTTTAATTGGTGAAGAGTAGCACTCTTTGTTCAATTCTTTGTTTTAATTGTTGAAGAGTAAGGGCATGACGTTTCCATTTTTCCACTCACCAGTGACATCACCTGACTGCCAGGACTTTTCAACTGTGATGGAGAGCGGCTTGGCAACCCCATCAGCCAGTTCCCTCAGGACCCTGGGATTCATGTCACCAGGTCCCATAGACCTGGACCTGTTTACATTCAGCAGGTGGTCTCGAACCTGCTCTTCACTTACCGTGGGTGGGACTTTGCTCCCCCAGCCTCCACCTACAGGTTCAGGGAAATGAAAGACTTGGGAAGCCCATCTACCAGTGCAGACGGAGGCAAAGAAGTTGCTGAGTACCTCAGCCTTCTCCGTGTCTGTCGTTACCAATTACTCAGGTATAGAAACTCACTCCTAATATAAGAAATTAGCCACCTCTAATCGCTTCCACACTACTATTTTCACCCCTCAGTTTATTTTCACAAATGTTAAAGGCGCATGGTGGCCCCTGGGGACTCCTCCTGTCAGCCCAGCGCAGCAGCCCGAAGGGAGCTGGGTCCTCTCTTGTGCTCTTCCTCGAGGCTCTGTGCAGAGGGGCTGACACCTCTCGCACAAGGGCTGGCGGGTGGGAAAGAAACACGCACACAAGCCCTGAATATCAGCAAGAGTTCTTTATTGCCAGGTGTTTGGTGGCTCCAAGCTAATGCCTGGGATGGAGCCTGCGCGACGAGGAGTAGGGAGCTCGCCGGGCCCTGCTGCGTAGCTACCGGTGTTCTCTCATGGCACGCAGCAGAGAGCTGCCGGGGTAGTCCCAGGTCTGATGTGGCCGAGGTGGATCCACTTCCATGGGTTCCTCCGCCTCTTCTTGTGGATCCACCTCCATGGGCTCCACGGTGTCAGGCAGGAGGACAAGCCAGTCCTTGCCTGGGACTGCCCACACGGGATGCCTCCCATCAGCTGTGTTCTCCGGCCAGGGTGCCGAACGAGGGGGTCGCCCAGTTCCATTGCCTGGTCCCATGCCACTCTCCACTTGATATTCATTCGTGGGTTTCACGCCGCCATCTCTTTTACGGCCACGGCTGGGTCCCTCGCTGCGATCTGGCCGATGGGCACGCCTCTGCTCCCCACGGCTCTCCGCATCACGCTCCCGTCTTCGCTCCACACCACCACTGCACCTCTGGTTAGGCCCAGGCCCCCTGCTGCTGGATGTCTGAGGGGCCGGCCTGTTCCCCGCATCGCTGCGGTGCCAGTGATATCTCCAATAATCGTCTCTGGGCCGGGCAGCAGACTTCCCCCAGGCACTGATGTCTTTTGTGCCGCAGGTGCTGTCCCTCTGCCCATGAGACATCTTTCTCCCATTAGCTGCCATCTTCTCGGTGCTTCCTCAGATCGCTTCGCGGTCCTCACACCGAGGAGGGCTGCCGCTCGCCTTGCTCCTTTCTCTGGCCTTCCTCCTGCCGCTTACGCTGGCTCTCAGAGGACCGAGTCGCTGAGCAAGTGGCGGGCCAGCGGCAGGGGGCCTCTTTTATAGGGCCCGGGGCAAAGGCGTGACAGCGGTGGCCACTGTGACCTCAGCAAGGCTCTGTGATGGAGTGGCCCGTGCGAGGCCAAAGGCGGCTGCGTTGGGAGAGGCCTGGAAGATGCCCTCATGTGGACAAGGAGGAGGGCTGGGGGGGCTGAGGGGCCCCTTTTCTGGGGCTGGCTCCCCCCCAGGCCATTTGGCTTGACAGAGAGAAAGGCTGCCCCATGCAATCCTGCCTCAACCCATTTTTTCTCCCCATCTCCAAGGCTTAGAATCTCTGGTTAACAAAAGAAAACTCCATCAACAAAACCAAACCAGACCCATTCAAAAGGCTAAAGCGGTCACAGCTGAAGTACCCATCTTCAGGAGATCTTTGATCTGTTTGAGGGCAGCACAGCCCCAGGAATTGGAGGGGAGCAGCCAGGTTAAGCCCGGCAAGCTCACGGAGTTCAAGCTCTAAATTCTCCCAAAAGATGAGCCTCGGGACCAAAACTTGGGACCCTTCTGGGCAATAAAAATCAGGGATGCAGGAAAAACATCACTTATATAAAGTGCAGCAGTTTTCCCTGAAGCATGCGATAATAACCCTCTCTTCCTCTCTTGTACCTACCAGCGTATTGCCTCTGCTCCTGCTCATTCCCCCCACTTCGCTCCCAAATAATAAGACCCTGCAGAACTGTTCCCACCAGTGAAAACGCTAAATTTAGGTATGAAAAAGTAAAAGTTTAAAGATCCAGGGCAGGTTTTGTGTGTCCCAGTGCATATTTAGCCTTGGGACACCCCTCTGAGATAACCACAGGTACATTTCCCTCCCGTGCAGGTGGAAAAAAAAGGCAGCAGTGGGATGAGAGGACTGGGGTTGGGAAGCATTTTGCAGCCACGAGGTTTCAACCAGGACCTCTGCAGAAGCTCCTCTCCTTTGCCATGGGACTAAAAATAAAATAAAATAAAATAAAATAAAATAAAATAAAAACACTCAAGTAATGGTGTTGAGGGAAATACTGGCAGAGCCACCAGCCCCGTTACCACTTTTTCAGGCACTTTTGGGGTACGTTACCAGGCCCTCCGGTCTGCCTGGTGCCCGGCTTTGTGAAGTTTCACGAGGGGAGCAGCAGGATGCAGGATGACACAGTTTGGCTGCCGGGCTCTCATGGGACAAGGACATGGACATGGGATGCACATCGCAGCAGTGCCACCACCAACTAGTTTGCCAGCTCCCCCTTCCAGACGTTCCCTTTTTCTTCCCCCTCCGACGTGGGGCTCAGCACCCAAATGGCTTGTGAGAGCTCGGCAGGGCTCCCAGTGCCAGGAGGCTGAGCTGGGAAAGTCCTCTTCACGTTAGGCTTGGTTTCTTGGACTTCCAGCACCCAGCTCTGCCCTACAGCCACAAGCGGATAAAATCCTACAGCAGGGGGCTTGTGGGGGCACACGTGTCCTCCCCTTAATATTCCTTAATCCAAGCTGGGACGAGGCACTTGCACAATTATGTAGGTGATAAACTCCTGCTCTTGTCATCAGCCTCACCCTACTGACCCCACATGTAAAAGTGATGCTGGGGAGGGCAGCTTTAGGGACCGATCCCAAATCCTCCCCCGTTTCCTCCTCTGCACCTGGAGCCGCAGACACCAAGCTCTACCTGGGGAGACAGCAAGCAGCCAGGAGGGTCCATTTCATCATCTGCCTCCTCCTCTTCCTCCTCAAGCTGGGCTCTACATCCTGCTTCCACACTGGTGTTTCTCAGAGCATTAATGACTTCCAAACAGGTGAAAATAAGCAGTAGAAATCACACTTTCTGCATCAGCTTTCAGTGTAAAGTCACTTTGCTCTATCAAGTAAGATCTAATTAAAACAGATCAGAGAAACACAACTCCTTCAAGCACCCCCCAATTCATTTCTGCAAGCGTCATTGAAACAAAGGGGAGGAGAAGCAGGTCATTCATTCAGGTTTTATTTAAGGTTTCAGCTTTGCTTTCTAAATGGCTGAGCTGACCCTAACAAACCGGGCACTACCGGAGAGTTACACCAAGGCAGTACAAAGAAAGAGAAACACGTTTTCCAGCTGATTTTAAAATGGCAAAGGCCCTTATTTCCCAGCAGGACAAGACACACAGACACCTGGCAGCAGGTCAGATTAGCTCCAGCTCACTTAGCACGAGTTGTTGCTCAAAGACATAAGGCTCAGTCCTCACTCTGAGCACCCCTTCATTGCACAGGAGCCCCCCGCTCCTTCCTGCTCCCAAACAGGATGCCTCAATCCACCGTAGGCTGCTCCAGCATCCTCCAAATTCCCTCAGCAGTTGGGAAACTGAGCTTTTACCTTTTGCTTCCACCTACACCTGCAACCATCCTCTTCCTCAGACCAACACCATCTTCTGTTGCCCTCCCACCCCTTCCCTGGGGGCATCCATTTCGGCTGCAAGTTTCCGTCCAGCCCCTGCCGGCATCGCTGTTCTGCCACCACCGGCAGCTCCCTGCTTCTCCAAGACCCCAGCCTTGATGCTGAGAATTGTCATTAGCAGCAAACCATGAGATCCGCCCTAGGACATTATCTATATGCTCAATCCAGTGTGTTTACAACCCCAAAATACATCCACATGTTCTCTATTACTATCAAAATAAGCCACTGAAAAGTCTCCGTATTTTATGCTAGGGAGACAAACAGACTCAGCCTTCACCTTTGACAGCTTCCATATGAAAGATGCTGGGGAATCTGTAAGCTCATAATTAAGAAAGGCGTTCAGATACGTACCATTCTTCTTGGACTTTGGGCTGGACCTTTCACTGCCAGCTGAGCTCAGCAAACTTGAAGTACCAGCAGCCTACAGGCCACTTCAGCCCATCCTTGCATGGTAAATATCATCTGGTGATACCAACCCGTGATACCTTGAGACAGACACGTTCGGATACTAACGGAGATCTCAGCTCAGAAGCGATCTCAGCTCAGCCAGCCCCTCTCACCCAAACTCTTGGCCCCACTGAACTTAAATCAATCATTTGTTTAAAGAAAACCTAGGGCTGCAGTAATCCAGCTCAATATCAGCTCTTTAAATATAGGAAGCTTGAAATGCACCAGCTGCTTCTTAAATACGATATTCTTCAGTGCTTTGGAAAAAAAAGAGATGGGTTTTACCTTCCACCTCCACCAGGAGCTCTGGGAGCTGTAGCACATTGTGCCATTTCGGCACCTAACCTGATAGGGTTGCTGAGGATCCCTTAAAAAGGAAGCAGGTTTTCAGGGTGGATAGTCAAACAACTGAATATTTCATATTCTAATATAGAAGAGAGAATCTAATAATCAAATAAATAATTAAGGGCTGCGATTAAAAATGGTTCAGACTCAGTAAAATTAGTTCATACTGTAGGTATATTAAAATATATTTTAAAATGCTACCAAATCAGTTCTCTTCTCTTGGAAGTTGCGTTCAAATCCCAGCAGTAAGGATGTTCTCAGAAAAAAAAATAAGAATTATTAAGTCAGACACTTGTGCTAACAGCTCTCTGTAGTGACCAGAAAGTGCTGTAAGAGGCTATGCAAAAGCTGCCACCAGTGCTGGAGCTGAGCGATGCCCAGATGAACCTAAGAGTAGAGAAAAGGATCCATCTCTGGACAAAAAAAATGTATCTCATTCTCCTAAACTAACTACATTCTTTTATTTATCTTTTTATTCAAGATTTCTGAGACCATGAAAACACGATGCATCTGTTAACTTGGAACTGGGGCTAGGCACACAGTAGCAAGTCAACTTCTTTCTCATCACAGGTTGGTAAAATAAAAACAGGAGAAGATGACATGTCTACAGCCGCTGTCTTACAGCTTCCCAGAGCATAGCTCTCAGTCCTTACCAAACCAGTAAGGACCAATTCACAGCTGAAGTCAATGAGACAGAAGCACATCACGGGCTTAAGAATGGGGAGAAACAGTCACTCCTGCAGATTCCTTTCCAATAGGCAACAGAGAATCCAGCAGAGTAACTTAAATACAAGTCACCCTTTTTACCATTTTTCCTCCTGCAGAAAAATAAGCTCACGGATTTGCTCGCAGGTAGGGCACATCTGCATTACCGCTCTCACCTCAAAGGGGTGCCAAGGATGGAGTGGGAAGGGAAGGCGAAGGGAAGTCAGCAACACTCAGTACATTCATGGATCAGGTTTAATCCTGTGCTGTCAAAAAATGTCAATTGATGGGTCAATAAGACCAGAGCAACATTAGATTTTAGATCAAGTGAGATCTAGCCCATCATTCCTTCCCATCTACCCCACGCATGGCATTTGAGACTTGCACAGAAAATAAAAGCAAACTCCTCACCAAAGAGAATTATCCGAGGGTAGTGGCCTTCCCTTTCCCGATCTCCACCCCAGCCCCAAGCAGAGGAGCTCATCAAGAGATCAGGTCCCCCCCAGGGCTGGCAGCTTTGCTGCTCTGCCCAAGGAATTCATCTTGCGAGGGGAAACTCTCCATATTACATGAAGATGAAGAATGTATACAAGGGGAGGAAGGCAGAAGATTTGGCAATGGGCTTCAGACGTTACAGACTCACGTCAGACAGTGGCCACCCTGTAGCCTGAAGGATGGGAGAAGACACCAAAAAAGCAAGGGACCTTACAGGCTTTATCTACGCCTGTAAAACCAGTGCAAGGGCTGTCACGTATCGCAGAGTGAATGGGGAAAAATATATGTATATATTTCAATCACAAGCCCAGGGCAGGGAGGAAAGGACTGATCCAGCAGCAGGTCTCAGCAAGAAGCAGGAATGAGTTTCTGTGCAACACAAGTGCTTTGGGGAGAGGAGAACTGGATTAAACTCACCCTGGAAATGACCAAAGCGATACGTACAGAGAAAGCAAGATCTTTTATCCGTTCCCTCTGTGTGCAGTTACTCCTCTTCAGAGCCACTCGCTATCCCACAGGACTACAGAAGCTTGTATCACTTAATGCATCGCTTGTAAGCACCCAGTGACGATAACATGAAAACCCACCCCATCCGACAGAGTTGTCTGGTGACAGTGAATTCTCCAACCCTCCCTCAGCCCCGAGTTAAGAAATGCAGCAGTCCTTTTATTAAAAATCAGGATACAGTTCAACATAACGCCAGTGTTTACACCCGATCTCTCTAGTAGTTCCAGGATTGCTGTTGTTTTACATATCATTAGCAACCAAAGGAGTCAGTAGCATAAAGATATCAGTTCACTCGCTCATTTCAAAAAAAAAATAATAAAATGAATGCCCCTATGCTTCCAAGGAAACACTGTCCATGATCAGTTTGTTTTCTGTTGGCCTTGGTCTAAGAAGCAAGAGTTTTCACCATCATCTTGCAGGCAGATCTTATCTTCCTAAGAGCAATTGTTCTGTTTGCTTTCTCTTACAGGGCAGGTCTCCACGAAGCCTGACAGCACTAATAAAATAACCCTAAAAGAAATCCCAGTTGATTTTTCCTGTGATTTTTCTAGAAATATCAGAACTATTTGAAAGCTGTTTAATTACTTGAGTTGAAACGAAAGTGTGCGGGGAAGGGCCTTGATTCACACAATTTGGCAAAAAGATCACGACTTGTCCAACAGCTGCAAGAAGCACACACAGGCTTTCTCCTTGCTCCCCCGAAGCATCCAGCGGTGCTGCGGGAGGGCTGCATGGTCCTGCCCTCGTTCCCCTTCCAGTTGTTTTAGCTGTTCCGATTGCTGCTGCCTGCTTCCTTCCCTCCTCAAGTCATCCAAAGCAGAGAGCAGCCTCAGTGCTGGAAGAGCAGCTTGGCAAAAGCAGGAGGAGTCCAGCCAGCAGAAGATTTACTTTATTAAGATAAACATGGTCTAAAGGCTCCACATTATCTTTAAAAATAAACACAGTAAGAAATACGAAAACAAACTGGCTTTGCTACGGGTAGGTCAGGTTCAGATGTTCTCAGAAGATCTTCCCAGCCATAAAATATACCCTTCCCCTACCGTGCCCATCAAGGAGGATGGAAAGACAGTTCACTACGCAAGATCAGCAGCGTACCTGTTGCGTGCCCTCCCACATTCAGCAAACGATACATCTGCTACCCTTCAAGGCAGATCAAAGTTTTAAGAACACCCCTGTGAAGGAGGAGCGGGAGGGGACAGGGACAGGTAATTCGGTTTCTGTAGGGAACATCTAAAAGGCTTGACACGACGGCTGTGCTGGCTCCCCCGCTTTAATGGTTGTTCTTTGCTGCTTCTTTAGCAGCAAGAATCAGAGGAGTGAGACTAGAAAGAGGCTTTGCAATTTTCAGGAACTGGTGCTAGGAAGAGGAAAAAGGAAAAAAAAAGGTTACATTTCTCAGAACATGTCCCAAAAGCCTGGTGTTTACACAAAATATCAGGACCTAGACCTGTATGAACTCCAACAACCTCCAAGCAGGCGAAACAAAAAAGGCACGATGAGCAAGAAAGTTCACCGTGACTTTTGGGCCTCACCTGAACTGATAAAGAGCTTTGCACCCAACACATCCTAGTTTCTCCAATGTTTATACACTCTCAAGACCAAGCAAGTTCTCCCAGGAAATAAATTCATGCAAAATCTACAGTGAAATTCTTTGTGGAAGGGAGGTGTAAGTAAAAGCAACCTGTGCAGTTCCAAAACATTGCACAGGGCTTCCTGCAGCAATCATCTCTCCATTCTTCCTTTCCTGTCACCACAGATCTGCTGAAAACATTGCCTTGGCCTTCTAAAGCTATTAGAAATTTTCAGAACAGCTGGGACTGAGGAGCACAGCAGGGAATTCACAACAGGACCAGTCAGGCCATCTCCTATACCAGGTGCGCTGTTCTGTTAAACAATATTGATTATCGAGCATGCAACAAGCTGTAGGTGGTGTCACAAAGTGCTTCTTGCAGCACATGTGGTGTTTGTTTCGGGGGCAAGGTTTAAAACATAACATCTGGAACAGAGGAAGAAGTTTTCCCTGTGTTCAGGGTTAAGTGGAAAGCTTGCAATACTCCAGCCTTGCAGAGAAAGTCTAGGTTGGGGACAGAGACTGACACAAAACAGCTAATCAGACGAGTGGAGGCATGAAGCCCACAAGCCGTTCAGAAAACCCAAAATAATTAAGTCCCCCAGGACTTCTGAGCACCAGAAGGGATCAACCACCCAATCTGAACACACTTCAGAGGTGGAAAAATCCGAGGCTAAAAGGTAAAGGCAGGCAGAAATGCTGCAGTCCCAATGTTCTCCTGCCCCAAGGAACACAACCCTGCTGCTGTCTGATACTCTGGAGCTGGCAAGTCCAGGAGAAAAAGTCAGCTTTCATCTACTGCCATTCTTTCTGCCGGTGATTAATGCTTCATTAGTGTCTCAGAAAGGCAGCAGCACTCCCAAAGCTGAACCCAGTAGACAAACTAAAGGAAAGAAAGGAACACCAAAAAAGAGACAACTGTCTCACAGTCGACATCTGAGGGCCCCATCATCACAGATTTATTTTACAAAGAGATGAAGCACATTTTCCACCCCCGTGGGAGGTCTGACAAAAGGAAACACATGAACACTCCTCATCTGTGTTGGTAAAAAGCCTGGGAGCTTTGTCCTTCACTTTCACCACGAGTCCAGACAAAGACACCAGGTTTTCAGTGAAATAACTGAGGATTTCTCACAAGCTTGGTTCCATCACCTCTGCAGGAAGAGCTGTATCTGGCAAAATGTGTTAACGCCAAACTGCTGCAGGTAATGCAAGACGTGCCCCTTCCAGAAAGCTTTGGGAACTCTCCCCCAGAAGGGAGACAACCAGAGCATTCGATAGCTGGAAGCCCTCCTGTTATCCAAATGGGAACAAGCACGGCCAGACCGCAACACCACAGCCAGATGTTAGGGTGAGCTGCGTGAAGAAGCCACGGGAATTAAGGGGCACGGCAGCTGGCAGGATCGGGGCACGGCAATTATTTGAGGTTGGTTACAGAACACGCTGCACAGCTGCTGCCAGTAGCAAGTACAGCACAAAAAGGAAAGTACTCTGTTAACGCTTCGTTAGGGATTTGGGGTTTTTTGGTTGGTTGGTTTTGGTTTTTTTTGTTCGTTTCTTCATGGTAAATTATCTCTGCTGTGCTTGTGACTTCAGATGACGCAGTATTTAAGACCCCAAATGACATTGCTCCACGTGCCTATTCTCACTCTAGAATGCTTAATTCCGTCCCGTTCCCCGGCACTTACCTGGAGCAGCTCTTTTGCAGAACCTCTTTTTTCCACGTCCATTTCAAGACAGCGATTTAGGAAGTCTCGGAATATGGGTGAAAGCTTTTCTGGATTCTGCAGTTCCGGAGTCCCGTTAGTAGCAATGAGATACAGGGCCTAAAGCAAAGCAAGCACCAAAGAAACAGGAGGTTACGAAGGTCAGACTCCAGCTGCAGATTACAGAGGCACCCATTTTTCCTCTCCCTCCCCACAGTTCAATGGGGAAAAAAAAAACCAAAACAAACCCTTATCAGGGTGACTAATAAATGCTTAAGTTTCAGCAAAGAGAAGAGCTGCCGGCCCTATTTTTATGTGGATGGGATCCAATCCTTTCTTGCTTTACCCTCGTAATCTGGGTTTGGATCCTGCAGCCCTCTCAAGGGATTAAGAGGACAAAACCAGCAGTCCAGACTGTGTTTACAGAGGGAAGTTGGCTGGCACAGCTCTGCCGGTGCTCGACTCCTGCAATAACTATATCCTCATGGGAAGGTACCCCTGAAGAAACAGGAGGCTTTCTTCTCTCGATACTTTGCCCAAATGCACAAGGCCTAAAAAGTCAATACTCTAAAGATGCAGTTGGTCCTTTACAAAAGATGGCCAGTAGGTTCTCAAGCAGCACTTAACACCCTACAGAAACAAGTGGAGTCGTTTTGCTGCTGCTTGGGAATGAAGAATTCTCTAAGAATCAGGAAATTCAGAATTCATCCACTGCAAAATTTTACTATTAAAAGAAAATCGCTAGATGCCTTTTAAAAGGAAACAGACATCTGGCAGAGGCCTTTGGAGCTCATCGCTCATCACATCTCAAGGTAGAGGTCTGATAGCCTGGGAACTGCAACAAGTTAAGTTAAATGAGAGCAAAGCACCCCGTTGCTTAGCCATCCTCATTTAACTCCACACCAACTTTTTCCTTTCGCATTTCTTCACTGCTGCGCTTCTCTCCCAAAATCACCTCCAGTCAAAGAGGTGGAAACAAGTTAAACAGAACTGTTCTAGATCCCTTCGTCCTGTTTAGCTTAGAAAAAAAGCCATAAAACTGGCTTACACCAAGAACAGCCGCATTCCTACAAACAGACAGAATTTCCCCCTTCATTAAAGAATATGAAGGGAAAGACACCAGCGGGGCAAAGCCTGACTAAAGGCTTGTTAAACCTGGAGCTTTACTGAGAGCACGCAAAGAGGAACAATGCACCAGCAAGAAAAAGCCCTGTTTATAAAAGAGTAATGTGGTATTCTTTGAATTCAAGGACAGCTCTCTTCCCCACTCACAAGGATTTAAGAAGCCGGGCGCTCTGGGGCCAGAAGGTGCCCCTATCGGCCTCTCCAGAAAGGGGGGAATTATGGATGCACCACATCATTAACTCAGACCCTACCTGAAGGTCTGCAACAGGAAGAGCCTGTGCCCTCTGCCACCCAGAACCAGCCATGGCTTCTAACTTAAATGACCACAATCTTCTCACTACAGCATCTAAGGAGACGTGTAGCTGCATGTGATGAAACCACAGCGGAGGTTCACCTGCCTCCTCCAGAGCCCAGGTTAACCAGCAGGCTCAGCGAAGGCCTGAGGGCAAAAAAAAGGCACTCGCTTACTCTCAGGGGGTTTTCATTGAGGTAGGGGGGTTCTCCTTCGATCATCTCGATGGCCATTATCCCCAGTGACCAGATGTCCACTTTGGGCCCGTAGGCTTTTCGTGTCACCACTTCAGGCGCCATCCAGTACGGGGTCCCCACCATGGTGCTGCGCTTGCTCTGTTCGGGAGTGATCTGGGCACAGAAGCCAAAGTCAGCTGGAAAAGCAAAGAAGGAGGGAAGAAAAAGTTAGAAATCAGCAGGTTTCTCCAAAAACAACACGTACTGATGCCAATGCTGTGGTACAAGCTAGCCTGTTGCACTGCCTGCTACATTGCTGCTGCAAAGGAGGCCCTGGTTTTGTGGTTAACAAGGTGTTCAGGAGTAAGCTTCTAAATCTGACTCGCTGAGGCCATCAACATCACAGAGCTGCTCACTTGTCGATGTGATGTGATGGTGATCAGTAAAGAGCTGTACATGGATGCTGTGAAACGTGGCAGTGCAGCATTTGGCAGCTGTAATACACTGTGTAACACATGCTCTCAAGCCTGTTCCTGGGTCTGTGAAAACAGAAACCAATGCCCAGTCTGTCCTCCCTCCACCCACACCCACCAGCATTATCTGGTCGTATTTTCAGTCCCAGAGATAGTATTTCCCCAGAAGATGTACCATCTCTCAAACACGATTTGCTTTCTAGAGCAAATACTGTGTTCAGAATAAATTTAAGGACCTAATTTGGTACTTATTATTTTCTTTGAGAAGACAGAAAGCTGGAGAGCCTTCCTGTGGAAATTGCTTGGCCCTGTCTTATTTGCATTTGACTTTCCAAAAGATCACAGAATAATAGAATCATAGGAAAATTAAGGTTGGAAAAGCCCTCCAAGATCACCTGGTCCAACCATCCCCCTACAAACAATGTCACCCACGAAACCACGTCCCCAAGCACCACGTCCAACCTTGCCTTGAACACCCCCAGGGACGGGGACTCCACCACCTCCCTGGGCAACGCGTCCCAATGCCTGACCGCTCTTTCTGAGAAGAAATGTCTCCTAATTGTTTTAATTGGTGAAGAGTAGCACTCTTTGTTCAATTCTTTGTTTTAATTGTTGAAGAGTAAGGGCATGACGTTTCCATTTTTCCACTCACCAGTGACATCACCCGACTGCCAGGACTTTTCAACTGTGATGGAGAGCGGCTTGGCAACCCCATCAGCCAGTTCCCTCAGGACCCTGGGATTCATGTCATCAGGTCCCATAGACCTGGACCTGTTTACATTCAGCAGGTGGTCTCGAACCTGCTCTTCACTTACCGTGGGTGGGACTTTGCTCCCCCAGCCTCCACCTACAGGTTCAGGGAAATGAAAGACTTGGGAAGCCCATCTACCAGTGCAGACGGAGGCAAAGAAGTTGCTGAGTACCTCAGCCTTCTCCGTGTCTGTCGTTACCAATTACTCAGGTATAGAAACTCACTCCTAATATAAGAAATTAGCCACCTCTAATCGCTTCCACACTACTATTTTCACCCCTCAGTTTATTTTCACAAATGTTAAAGGCGCATGGTGGCCCCTGGGGACTCCTCCTGTCAGCCCAGCGCAGCAGCCCGAAGGGAGCTGGGTCCTCTCTTGTGCTCTTCCTCGAGGCTCTGTGCAGAGGGGCTGACACCTCTCGCACAAGGGCTGGCGGGTGGGAAAGAAACACGCACACAAGCCCTGAATATCAGCAAGAGTTCTTTATTGCCAGGTGTTTGGTGGCTCCAAGCTAATGCCTGGGATGGAGCCTGCGCGACGAGGAGTAGGGAGCTCGCCGGGCCCTGCTGCGTAGCTACCGGTGTTCTCTCATGGCACGCAGCAGAGAGCTGCCGGGGTAGTCCCAGGTCTGATGTGGCCGAGGTGGATCCACTTCCATGGGTTCCTCCGCCTCTTCTTGTGGATCCACCTCCATGGGCTCCACGGTGTCAGGCAGGAGGACAAGCCAGTCCTTGCCTGGGACTGCCCACACGGGATGCCTCCCATCAGCTGTGTTCTCCGGCCAGGGTGCCGAACGAGGGGGTCGCCCAGTTCCATTGCCTGGTCCCATGCCACTCTCCACTTGATATTCATTCGTGGGTTTCACGCCGCCATCTCTTTTACGGCCACGGCTGGGTCCCTCACTGCGATCTGGCCGATGGGCACGCCTCTGCTCCCCACGGCTCTCCGCATCACGCTCCCGTCTTCGCTCCACACCACCACTGCACCTCTGGTTAGGCCCAGGCCCCCTGCTGCTGGATGTCTGAGGGGCCGGCCTGTTCCCCGCATCGCTGCGGTGCCAGTGATATCTCCAATAATCGTCTCTGGGCCGGGCAGCAGGCTTCCCCCAGGCACTGATGTCTTTTGTGCTGCAGGTGCTGTCCCTCTGCCCATGAGACATCTTTCTCCCATTAGCTGCCATCTTCTCGGTGCTTCCTCAGATCGCTTCGCGGTCCTCACACCGAGGAGGGCTGCCGCTCGCCTTGCTCCTTTCTCTGGCCTTCCTCCTGCCGCTTACGCTGGCTCTCAGAGGACCGAGTCGCTGAGCAAGTGGCGGGCCAGCGGCAGGGGGCCTCTTTTATAGGGCCCGGGGCAAAGGCGTGACAGCGGTGGCCACTGTGACCTCAGCAAGGCTCTGTGATGGAGTGGCCCGTGCGAGGCCAAAGGCGGCTGCGTTGGGAGAGGCCTGGAAGATGCCCTCATGTGGACAAGGAGGAGGGCTGGGGGGGCTGAGGGGCCCCTTTTCTGGGGCTGGCTCCCCCCCAGGCCATTTGGCTTGACAGAGAGAAAGGCTGCCCCATGCAATCCTGCCTCAACCCATTTTTTCTCCCCATCTCCAAGGCTTAGAATCTCTGGTTAACAAAAGAAAACTCCATCAACAAAACCAAACCAGACCCATTCAAAAGGCTAAAGCGGTCACAGCTGAAGTACCCATCTTCAGGAGATCTTTGATCTGTTTGAGGGCAGCACAGCCCCAGGAATTGGAGGGGAGCAGCCAGGTTAAGCCCGGCAAGCTCACGGAGTTCAAGCTCTAAATTCTCCCAAAAGATGAGCCTCGGGACCAAAACTTGGGACCCTTCTGGGCAATAAAAATCAGGGATGCAGGAAAAACATCACTTATATAAAGTGCAGCAGTTTTCCCTGAAGCATGCGATAATAACCCTCTCTTCCTCTCTTGTACCTACCAGCGTATTGCCTCTGCTCCTGCTCATTCCCCCCACTTCGCTCCCAAATAATAAGACCCTGCAGAACTGTTCCCACCAGTGAAAACGCTAAATTTGGGTATGAAAAAGTAAAAGTTTAAAGATCCAGGGCAGGTTTTGTGTGTCCCAGTGCATATTTAGCCTTGGGACACCCCTCTGAGATAACCACAGGTACATTTCCCTCCCGTGCAGGTGGAAAAAAAAGGCAGCAGTGGGATGAGAGGACTGGGGTTGGGAAGCATTTTGCAGCCACGAGGTTTCAACCAGGACCTCTGCAGAAGCTCCTCTCCTTTGCCATGGGACTAAAAATAAAATAAAATAAAATAAAATAAAATAAAATAAAATAAAATAAAAACACTCAAGTAATGGTGTTGAGGGAAATACTGGCAGAGCCACCAGCCCCGTTACCACTTTTTCAGGCACTTTTGGGGTACGTTACCAGGCCCTCCGGTCTGCCTGGTGCCCGGCTTTGTGAAGTTTCACGAGGGGAGCAGCAGGATGCAGGATGACACAGTTTGGCTGCCGGGCTCTCATGGGACAAGGACATGGACATGGGATGCACATCGCAGCAGTGCCACCACCAACTAGTTTGCCAGCTCCCCCTTCCAGACGTTCCCTTTTTCTTCCCCCTCCGACGTGGGGCTCAGCACCCAAATGGCTTGTGAGAGCTCGGCAGGGCTCCCAGTGCCAGGAGGCTGAGCTGGGAAAGTCCTCTTCACGTTAGGCTTGGTTTCTTGGACTTCCAGCACCCAGCTCTGCCCTACAGCCACAAGCGGATAAAATCCTACAGCAGGGGGCTTGTGGGGGCACATGTGTCCTCCCCTTAATATTCCTTAATCCAAGCTGGGACGAGGCACTTGCACAATTATGTAGGTGATAAACTCCTGCTCTTGTCATCAGCCTCACCCTACTGACCCCACATGTAAAAGTGATGCTGGGGAGGGCAGCTTTAGGGACCGATCCCAAATCCTCCCCCGTTTCCTCCTCTGCACCTGGAGCCGCAGACACCAAGCTCTACCTGGGGAGACAGCAAGCAGCCAGGAGGGTCCATTTCATCATCTGCCTCCTCCTCTTCCTCCTCAAGCTGGGCTCTACATCCTGCTTCCACACTGGTGTTTCTCAGAGCATTAATGACTTCCAAACAGGTGAAAATAAGCAGTAGAAATCACACTTTCTGCATCAGCTTTCAGTGTAAAGTCACTTTGCTCTATCAAGTAAGATCTAATTAAAACAGATCAGAGAAACACAACTCCTTCAAGCACCCCCCAATTCATTTCTGCAAGCGTCATTGAAACAAAGGGGAGGAGAAGCAGGTCATTCATTCAGGTTTTATTTAAGGTTTCAGCTTTGCTTTCTAAATGGCTGAGCTGACCCTAACAAACCGGGCACTACCGGAGAGTTACACCAAGGCAGTACAAAGAAAGAGAAACACGTTTTCCAGCTGATTTTAAAATGGCAAAGGCCCTTATTTCCCAGCAGGACAAGACACACAGACACCTGGCAGCAGGTCAGATTAGCTCCAGCTCACTTAGCACGAGTTGTTGCTCAAAGACATAAGGCTCAGTCCTCACTCTGAGCACCCCTTCATTGCACAGGAGCCCCCCGCTCCTTCCTGCTCCCAAACAGGATGCCTCAATCCACCGTAGGCTGCTCCAGCATCCTCCAAATTCCCTCAGCAGTTGGGAAACTGAGCTTTTACCTTTTGCTTCCACCTACACCTGCAACCATCCTCTTCCTCAGACCAACACCATCTTCTGTTGCCCTCCCACCCCTTCCCTGGGGGCATCCATTTCGGCTGCAAGTTTCCGTCCAGCCCCTGCCGGCATCGCTGTTCTGCCACCACCGGCAGCTCCCTGCTTCTCCAAGACCCCAGCCTTGATGCTGAGAGCTGTCATTAGCAGCAAACCATGAGATCCGCCCTAGGACATTATCTATATGCTCAATCCAGTGTGTTTACAACCCCAAAATACATCCACATGTTCTCTATTACTATCAAAATAAGCCACTGAAAAGTCTCCGTATTTTATGCTAGGGAGACAAACAGACTCAGCCTTCACCTTTGACAGCTTCCATATGAAAGATGCTGGGGAATCTGTAAGCTCATAATTAAGAAAGGCGTTCAGATACGTACCATTCTTCTTGGACTTTGGGCTGGACCTTTCACTGCCAGCTGAGCTCAGCAAACTTGAAGTACCAGCAGCCTACAGGCCACTTCAGCCCATCCTTGCATGGTAAATATCATCTGGTGATACCAACCCGTGATACCTTGAGACAGACACGTTCGGATACTAACAGAGATCTCAGCTCAGAAGCGATCTCAGCTCAGCCAGCCCCTCTCACCCAAACTCTTGGCCCCACTGAACTTAAATCAATCATTTGTTTAAAGAAAACCTAGGGCTGCAGTAATCCAGCTCAATATCAGCTCTTTAAATATAGGAAGCTTGAAATGCACCAGCTGCTTCTTAAATACGATATTCTTCAGTGCTTTGGAAAAAAAAGAGATGGGTTTTACCTTCCACCTCCACCAGGAGCTCTGGGAGCTGTAGCACATTGTGCCATTTCGGCACCTAACCTGATAGGGTTGCTGAGGATCCCTTAAAAAGGAAGCAGGTTTTCAGGGTGGATAGTCAAACAACTGAATATTTCATATTCTAATATAGAAGAGAGACTCTAATAATCAAATAAATAATTAAGGGCTGCGATTAAAAATGGTTCAGACTCAGTAGAATTAGTTCATACTGTAGGTATATTAAAATATATTTTAAAATGCTACCAAATCAGTTCTCTTCTCTTGGAAGTTGCGTTCAAATCCCAGCAGTAAGGATGTTCTCAGAAAAAAAAATAAGAATTATTAAGTCAGACACTTGTGCTAACAGCTCTCTGTAGTGACCAGAAAGTGCTGTAAGAGGCTATGCAAAAGCTGCCACCAGTGCTGGAGCTGAGCGATGCCCAGATGAACCTAAGAGTAGAGAAAAGGATCCATCTCTGGACAAAAAAAATGTATCTCATTCTCCTAAACTAACTACATTCTTTTATTTATCTTTTTATTCAAGATTTCTGAGACCATGAAAACACGATGCATCTGTTAACTTGGAACTGGGGCTAGGCACACAGTAGCAAGTCAACTTTCTCATCACAGGTTGGTAAAATAAAAACAGGAGAAGATGACATGTCTACAGCCGCTGTCTTACAGCTTCCCAGAGCACAGCTCTCAGTCCTTACCAAACCAGTAAGGACCAATTCACAGCTGAAGTCAATGAGACAGAAGCACATCACGAGCTTAAGAATGGGGAGAAACAGTCACTCCTGCAGATTCCTTTCCAATAGGCAACAGAGAATCCAGCAGAGTAACTTAAATACAAGTCACCCTTTTTACCATTTTTCCTCCTGCAGAAAAATAAGCTCACGGATTTGCTCGCAGGTAGGGCACATCTGCATTACCGCTCTCACCTCAAAGGGGTGCCAAGGATGGAGTGGGAAGGGAAGGCGAAGGGAAGTCAGCAACACTCAGTACATTCATGGATCAGGTTTAATCCTGTGCTGTCAAAAAATGTCAATTGATGGGTCAATAAGACCAGAGCAACATTAGATTTTAGATCAAGTGAGATGTAGCCCATCATTCCTTCCCATCTACCCCACGCATGGCATTTGAGACTTGCACAGAAAATAAAAGCAAACTCCTCACCAAAGAGAATTATCCGAGGGTAGTGGCCTTCCCTTTCCCGATCTCCACCCCAGCCCCAAGCAGAGGAGCTCATCAAGAGATCAGGTCCCCCCCAGGGCTGGCAGCTTTGCTGCTCTGCCCAAGGAATTCATCTTGCGAGGGGAAACTCTCCATATTACATGAAGATGAAGAATGTATACAAGGGGAGGAAGGCAGAAGATTTGGCAATGGGCTTCAGACATTACAGACTCACGTCAGACAGTGGCCACCCTGTAGCCTGAAGGATGGGAGAAGACACCAAAAAAGCAAGGGACCTTACAGGCTTTATCTACGCCTGTAAAACCAGTGCAAGGGCTGTCACGTATCGCAGAGTGAATGGGGAAAAATATATGTATATATTTCAATCACAAGCCCAGGGCAGGGAGGAAAGGACTGATCCAGCAGCAGGTGTCAGCAAGAAGCAGGAATGAGTTTCTGTGCAACACAAGTGCTTTGGGGAGAGGAGAACTGGATTAAACTCACCCTGGAAATGACCAAAGCGATACGTACAGAGAAAGCAAGATCTTTTATCCGTTCCCTCTGTGTGCAGTTACTCCTCTTCAGAGCCACTCGCTATCCCACAGGACTACAGAAGCTTGTATCACTTAATGCATCGCTTGTAAGCACCCAGTGACGATAACATGAAAACCCATCCCATCCGACAGAGTTGTCTGGTGACAGTGAATTCTCCAACCCTCCCTCAGCCCCGAGTTAAGAAATGCAGCAGTCCTTTTATTAAAAATCAGGATACAGTTCAACATAACGCCAGTGTTTACACCCGATCTCTCTAGTAGTTCCAGGATTGCTGTTGTTTTACATATCATTAGCAACCAAAGGAGTCAGTAGCATAAAGATATCAGTTCACTCGCTCATTTCAAAAAAAAAATAATAAAATGAATGCCCCTATGCTTCCAAGGAAACACTGTCCATGATCAGTTTGTTTTCTGTTGGCCTTGGTCTAAGAAGCAAGAGTTTTCACCATCATCTTGCAGGCAGATCTTATCTTCCTAAGAGCAATTGTTCTGTTTGCTTTCTCTTACAGGGCAGGTCTCCACGAAGCCTGACAGCACTAATAAAATAACCCTAAAAGAAATCCCAGTTGATTTTTCCTGTGATTTTTCTAGAATATCAGAACTATTTGAAAGCTGTTTAATTACTTGAGTTGAAACGAAAGTGTGCGGGGAAGGACCTTGATTCACACAATTTGGCAAAAAGATCACGACTTGTCCAACAGCTGCAAGAAGCACACACAGGCTTTCTCCTTGCTCCCCCGAAGCATCCAGCGGTGCTGCAGGAGGGCTGCATGGTCCTGCCCTCGTTCCCCTTCCAGTTGTTTTAGCTGTTCCGATTGCTGCTGCCTGCTTCCTTCCCTCCTCAAGTCATCCAAAGCAGAGAGCAGCCTCAGTGCTGGAAGAGCAGCTTGGCAAAAGCAGGAGGAGTCCAGCCAGCAGAAGATTTACTTTATTAAGATAAACATGGTCTAAAGGCTCCACATTATCTTTAAAAATAAACACAGTAAGAAATACGAAAACAAACTGGCTTTGCTACGGGTAGGTCAGGTTCAGATGTTCTCAGAAGATCTTCCCAGCCATAAAATATACCCTTCCCCTACCGTGCCCATCAAGGAGGATGGAAAGGCAGTTCACTACGCAAGATCAGCAGCGTACCTGTTGCGTGCCCTCCCACATTCAGCAAACGATACATCTGCTACCCTTCAAGGCAGATCAAAGTTTTAAGAACACCCCTGTGAAGGAGGAGCGGGAGGGGACAGGGACAGGTAATTCGGTTTCTGTAGGGAACATCTAAAAGGCTTGACACGACGGCTGTGCTGGCTCCCCCGCTTTAATGGTTGTTCTTTGCTGCTTCTTTAGCAGCAAGAATCAGAGGAGTGAGACTAGAAAGAGGCTTTGCAATTTTCAGGAACTGGTGCTAGGAAGAGGAAAAAGGAAAAAAAAAGGTTACATTTCTCAGAACATGTCCCAAAAGCCTGGTGTTTACACAAAATATCAGGACCTAGACCTGTATGAACTCCAACAACCTCCAAGCAGGCGAAACAAAAAAGGCACGATGAGCAAGAAAGTTCACCGTGACTTTTGGGCCTCACCTGAACTGATAAAGAGCTTTGCACCCAACACATCCTAGTTTCTCCAATGTTTATACACTCTCAAGACTAAGCAAGTTCTCCCAGGAAATAAATTCATGCAAAATCTACAGTGAAATTCTTTGTGGAAGGGAGGTGTAAGTAAAAGCAACCTGTGCAGTTCCAAAACATTGCACAGGGCTTCCTGCAGCAATCATCTCTCCATTCTTCCTTTCCTGTCACCACAGATCTGCTGAAAACATTGCCTTGGCCTTCTAAAGCTATTAGAAATTTTCAGAACAGCTGGGACTGAGGAGCACAGCAGGGAATTCACAACAGGACCAGTCAGGCCATCTCCTATACCAGGTGCGCTGTTCTGTTAAACAATATTGATTATCGAGCATGCAACAAGCAGTAGGTGGTGTCACAAAGTGCTTCTTGCAGCACATGTGGTGTTTGTTTCGGGGGCAAGGTTTAAAACATAACATCTGGAACAGAGGAAGAAGTTTTCCCTGTGTTCAGGGTTAAGTGGAAAGCTTGCAATACTCCAGCCTCGCAGAGAAAGTCTAGGTTGGGGACAGAGACTGACACAAAACAGCTAATCAGACGAGTGGAGGCATGAAGCCCACAAGCCGTTCAGAAAACCCAAAATAATTAAGTCCCCCAGGACTTCTGAGCACCAGAAGGGATCAACCACCCAATCTGAACACACTTCAGAGGTGGAAAAATCCGAGGCTAAAAGGTAAAGGCAGGCAGAAATGCTGCAGTCCCAATGTTCTCCTGCCCCAAGGAACACAACCCTGCTGCTGTCTGATACTCTGGAGCTGGCAAGTCCAGGAGAAAAAGTCAGCTTTCATCTACTGCCATTCTTTCTGCCGGTGATTAATGCTTCATTAGTGTCTCAGAAAGGCAGCAGCACTCCCAAAGCTGAACCCAGTAGACAAACTAAAGGAAAGAAAGGAACACCAAAAAAGAGACAACTGTCTCACAGTCGACATCTGAGGGCCCCATCATCACAGATTTATTTTACAAAGAGATGAAGCACATTTTCCACCCCCGTGGGAGGTCTGACAAAAGGAAACACATGAACACTCCTCATCTGTGTTGGTAAAAAGCCTGGCAGCTTCGTCCTTCACTTTCACGAGTCCAGACAAAGACACCAGGTTTTCAGTGAAATAACTGAGGATTTCTCACAAGCTTGGTTCCATCACCTCTGCAGGAAGAGCTGTATCTGGCAAAATGTGTTAACGCCAAACTGCTGCAGTTAGTGCAAGACGTGCCCCTTCCAGAAAGCTTTGGGAACTCTCCCCCAGAAGGGAGACAACCAGAGCATTCGATAGCTGGAAGCCCTCCTGTTATCCAAATGGGAACAAGCACGGCCAGACCGCAACACCACAGCCAGATGTTAGGGTGAGCTGCGTGAAGAAGCCACGGGAATTAAGGGGCACGGCAGCTGGCAGGATCGGGGCACGGCAATTATTTGAGGTTGGTTACAGAACACGCTGCACAGCTGCTGCCAGTAGCAAGTACAGCACAAAAAGGAAAGTACTCTGTTAACGCTTCGTTAGGGATTTGGGGTTTTTTGGTTGGTTGGTTTTGGTTTTTTTTGTTCGTTTCTTCATGGTAAATTATCTCTGCTGTGCTTGTGACTTCAGATGACGCAGTATTTAAGACCCCAAATGACATTGCTCCACGTGCCTATTCTCACTCTAGAATGCTTAATTCCGTCCCGTTCCCCGGCACTTACCTGGAGCAGCTCTTTTGCAGAACCTCTTTTTTCCACGTCCATTTCAAGACAGCGATTTAGGAAGTCTCGGAATATGGGTGAAAGCTTTTCTGGATTCTGCAGTTCCGGAGTCCCGTTAGTAGCAATGAGATACAGGGCCTAAAGCAAAGCAAGCACCAAAGAAACAGGAGGTTACGAAGGTCAGACTCCAGCTGCAGATTACAGAGGCACCCATTTTTCCTCTCCCTCCCCACAGTTCAATGGGGAAAAACAAAACCAAAACAAACCCTTATCACGGTGACTAATAAATGCTTAAGTTTCAGCAAAGAGAAGAGCTGCCGGCCCTATTTTTATGTGGATGGGATCCAATCCTTTCTTGCTTTACCCTCGTAATCTGGGTTTGGATCCTGCAGCCCTCTCAAGGGATTAAGAGGACAAAACCAGCAGTCCAGACTGTGTTTACAGAGGGAAGTTGGCTGGCACAGCTCTGCCAGTGCTCGACTCCTGCAATAACTATATCCTCATGGGAAGGTACCCCTGAAGAAACAGGAGGCTTTCTTCTCTCGATACTTTGCCCAAATGCACAAGGCCTAAAAAGTCAATACTCTAAAGATGCAGTTGGTCCTTTACAAAAGATGGCCAGTAGGTTCTCAAGCAGCACTTAACACCCTACAGAAACAAGTGGAGTCGTTTTGCTGCTGCTTGGGAATGAAGAATTCTCTAAGAATCAGGAAATTCAGAATTCATCCACTGCAAAATTTTACTATTAAAAGAAAATCGCTAGATGCCTTTTAAAAGGAAACAGACATCTGGCAGAGGCCTTTGGAGCTCATCGCTCATCACATCTCAAGGTAGAGGTCTGATAGCCTGGGAACTGCAACAAGTTAAGTTAAATGAGAGCAAAGCACCCCGTTGCTTAGCCATCCTCATTTAACTCCACACCAACTTTTTCCTTTCGCATTTCTTCACTGCTGCGCTTCTCTCCCAAAATCACCTCCAGTCAAAGAGGTGGAAACAAGTTAAACAGAACTGTTCTAGATCCCTTCGTCCTGTTTAGCTTAGAAAAAAAGCCATAAAACTGGCTTACACCAAGAACAGCCGCATTCCTACAAACAGACAGAATTTCCCCCTTCATTAAAGAATATGAAGGGAAAGACACCAGCGGGGCAAAGCCTGACTAAAGGCTTGTTAAACCTGGAGCTTTACTGAGAGCACGCAAAGAGGAACAATGCACCAGCAAGAAAAAGCCCTGTTTATAAAAGAGTAATGTGGTATTCTTTGAATTCAAGGACAGCTCTCTTCCCCACTCACAAGGATTTAAGAAGCCGGGCGCTCTGGGGCCAGAAGGTGCCCCTATCGGCCTCTCCAGAAAGGGGGGAATTATGGATGCACCACATCATTAACTCAGACCCTACCTGAAGGTCTGCAACAGGAAGAGCCTGTGCCCTCTGCCACCCAGAACCAGCCATGGCTTCTAACTTAAATGACCACAATCTTCTCACTACAGCATCTAAGGAGACGTGTAGCTGCATGTGATGAAACCACAGCGGAGGTTCACCTGCCTCCTCCAGAGCCCAGGTTAACCAGCAGGCTCAGCGAAGGCCTGAGGGCCAAAAAAAGGCACTCGCTTACTCTCAGGGGGCTTTCATTGAGGTAGGGGGGTTCTCCTTCGATCATCTCGATGGCCATTATCCCCAGTGACCAGATGTCCACTTTGGGCCCGTAGGCTTTTCGTGTCACCACTTCAGGCGCCATCCAGTACGGGGTCCCCACCATGGTGCTGCGCTTGCTCTGTTCGGGAGTGATCTGGGCACAGAAGCCAAAGTCAGCTGGAAAAGCAAAGAAGGAGGGAAGAAAAAGTTAGAAACCAGCAGGTTTCTCCAAAAACAACACGTACTGATGCCAATGCTGTGGTACAAGCTAGCCTGTTGCACTGCCTGCTACATTGCTGCTGCAAAGGAGGCCCTGGTTTTGTGGTTAACAAGGTGTTCAGGAGTAAGCTTCTAAATCTGACTCGCTGAGGCCATCAACATCACAGAGCTGCTCACTTGTCGATGTGATGTGATGGTGATCAGTAAAGAGCTGTACATGGATGCTGTGAAACGTGGCAGTGCAGCATTTGGCAGCTGTAATACACTGTGTAACACATGCTCTCAAGCCTGTTCCTGGGTCTGTGAAAACAGAAACCAATGCCCAGTCTGTCCTCCCTCCACCCACACCCACCAGCATTATCTGGTCGTATTTTCAGTCCCAGAGATAGTATTTCCCCAGAAGATGTACCATCTCTCAAACACGATTTGCTTTCTAGAGCAAATACTGTGTTCAGAATAAATTTAAGGACCTAATTTGGTACTTATTATTTTCTTTGAGAAGACAGAAAGCTGGAGAGCCTTCCTGTGGAAATTGCTTGGCCCTGTCTTATTTGCATTTGACTTTCCAAAAGATCACAGAATAATAGAATCATAGGAAAATTAAGGTTGGAAAAGCCCTCCAAGATCACCTGGTCCAACCATCCCCCTACAAACAATGTCACCCACGAAACCACGTCCCCAAGCACCACGTCCAACCTTGCCTTGAACACCCCCAGGGACAGGGACTCCACCACCTCCCTGGGCAACGCGTCCCAATGCCTGACCGCTCTTTCTGAGAAGAAACGTCTCCTAATTGTTTTAATTGGTGAAGAGTAGCACTCTTTGTTCAATTCTTTGTTTTAATTGTTGAAGAGTAAGGGCATGACGTTTCCATTTTTCCACTCACCAGTGACATCACCTGACTGCCAGGACTTTTCAACTGTGATGGAGAGCGGCTTGGCAACCCCATCAGCCAGTTCCCTCAGGACCCTGGGATTCATGTCACCAGGTCCCATAGACCTGGACCTGTTTACATTCAGCAGGTGGTCTCGAACCTGCTCTTCACTTACCGTGGGTGGGACTTTGCTCCCCCAGCCTCCACCTACAGGTTCAGGGAAATGAAAGACTTGGGAAGCCCATCTACCAGTGCAGACGGACGCAAAGAAGTTGCTGAGTACCTCAGCCTTCTCCGTGTCTGTCGTTACCAATTACTCAGGTATAGAAACTCACTCCTAATATAAGAAATTAGCCACCTCTAATCGCTTCCACACTACTATTTTCACCCCTCAGTTTATTTTCACAAATGTTAAAGGCGCATGGTGGCCCCTGGGGACTCCTCCTGTCAGCCCAGCGCAGCAGCCCGAAGGGAGCTGGGTCCTCTCTTGTGCTCTTCCTCGAGGCTCTGTGCAGAGGGGCTGACACCTCTCGCACAAGGGCTGGCGGGTGGGAAAGAAACACGCACACAAGCCCTGAATATCAGCAAGAGTTCTTTATTGCCAGGTGTTTGGTGGCTCCAAGCTAATGCCTGGGATGGAGCCTGCGCGACGAGGAGTAGGGAGCTCGCCGGGCCCTGCTGCGTAGCTACCGGTGTTCTCTCATGGCACGCAGCAGAGAGCTGCCGGGGTAGTCCCAGGTCTGATGTGGCCGAGGTGGATCCACTTCCATGGGTTCCTCCGCCTCTTCTTGTGGATCCACCTCCATGGGCTCCACGGTGTCAGGCAGGAGGACAAGCCAGTCCTTGCCTGGGACTGCCCACACGGGATGCCTCCCATCAGCTGTGTTCTCCGGCCAGGGTGCCGAACGAGGGGGTCGCCCAGTTCCATTGCCTGGTCCCATGCCACTCTCCACTTGATATTCATTCGTGGGTTTCACGCCGCCATCTCTTTTACGGCCACGGCTGGGTCCCTCGCTGCGATCTGGCCGATGGGCACGCCTCTGCTCCCCACGGCTCTCCGCATCACGCTCCCGTCTTCGCTCCACACCACCACTGCACCTCTGGTTAGGCCCAGGCCCCCTGCTGCTGGATGTCTGAGGGGCCGGCCTGTTCCCCGCATCGCTGCGGTGCCAGTGATATCTCCAATAATCGTCTCTGGGCCGGGCAGCAGACTTCCCCCAGGCACTGATGTCTTTTGTGCCGCAGGTGCTGTCCCTCTGCCCATGAGACATCTTTCTCCCATTAGCTGCCATCTTCTCGGTGCTTCCTCAGATCGCTTCGCGGTCCTCACACCGAGGAGGGCTGCCGCTCGCCTTGCTCCTTTCTCTGGCCTTCCTCCTGCCGCTTACGCTGGCTCTCAGAGGACCGAGTCGCTGAGCAAGTGGCGGGCCAGCGGCAGGGGGCCTCTTTTATAGGGCCCGGGGCAAAGGCGTGACAGCGGTGGCCACTGTGACCTCAGCAAGGCTCTGTGATGGAGTGGCCCGTGCGAGGCCAAAGGCGGCTGCGTTGGGAGAGGCCTGGAAGATGCCCTCATGTGGACAAGGAGGAGGGCTGGGGGGGCTGAGGGGCCCCTTTTCTGGGGCTGGCTCCCCCCCAGGCCATTTGGCTTGACAGAGAGAAAGGCTGCCCCATGCAATCCTGCCTCAACCCATTTTTTCTCCCCATCTCCAAGGCTTAGAATCTCTGGTTAACAAAAGAAAACTCCATCAACAAAACCAAACCAGACCCATTCAAAAGGCTAAAGCGGTCACAGCTGAAGTACCCATCTTCAGGAGATCTTTGATCTGTTTGAGGGCAGCACAGCCCCAGGAATTGGAGGGGAGCAGCCAGGTTAAGCCCGGCAAGCTCACGGAGTTCAAGCTCTAAATTCTCCCAAAAGATGAGCCTCGGGACCAAAACTTGGGACCCTTCTGGGCAATAAAAATCAGGGATGCAGGAAAAACATCACTTATATAAAGTGCAGCAGTTTTCCCTGAAGCATGCGATAATAACCCTCTCTTCCTCTCTTGTACCTACCAGCGTATTGCCTCTGCTCCTGCTCATTCCCCCCACTTCGCTCCCAAATAATAAGACCCTGCAGAACTGTTCCCACCAGTGAAAACGCTAAATTTAGGTATGAAAAAGTAAAAGTTTAAAGATCCAGGGCAGGTTTTGTGTGTCCCAGTGCATATTTAGCCTTGGGACACCCCTCTGAGATAACCACAGGTACATTTCCCTCCCGTGCAGGTGGAAAAAAAAGGCAGCAGTGGGATGAGAGGACTGGGGTTGGGAAGCATTTTGCAGCCACGAGGTTTCAACCAGGACCTCTGCAGAAGCTCCTCTCCTTTGCCATGGGACTAAAAATAAAATAAAATAAAATAAAATAAAATAAAATAAAATAAAATAAAAACACTCAAGTAATGGTGTTGAGGGAAATACTGGCAGAGCCACCAGCCCCGTTACCACTTTTTCAGGCACTTTTGGGGTACGTTACCAGGCCCTCCGGTCTGCCTGGTGCCCGGCTTTGTGAAGTTTCACGAGGGGAGCAGCAGGATGCAGGATGACACAGTTTGGCTGCCGGGCTCTCATGGGACAAGGACATGGACATGGGATGCACATCGCAGCAGTGCCACCACCAACTAGTTTGCCAGCTCCCCCTTCCAGACGTTCCCTTTTTCTTCCCCCTCCGACGTGGGGCTCAGCACCCAAATGGCTTGTGAGAGCTCGGCAGGGCTCCCAGTGCCAGGAGGCTGAGCTGGGAAAGTCCTCTTCACGTTAGGCTTGGTTTCTTGGACTTCCAGCACCCAGCTCTGCCCTACAGCCACAAGCGGATAAAATCCTACAGCAGGGGGCTTGTGGGGGCACACGTGTCCTCCCCTTAATATTCCTTAATCCAAGCTGGGACGAGGCACTTGCACAATTATGTAGGTGATAAACTCCTGCTCTTGTCATCAGCCTCACCCTACTGACCCCACATGTAAAAGTGATGCTGGGGAGGGCAGCTTTAGGGACCGATCCCAAATCCTCCCCCGTTTCCTCCTCTGCACCTGGAGCCGCAGACACCAAGCTCTGCCTGGGGAGACAACAAGCAGCCAGGAGGGTCCATTTCATCATCTGCCTCCTCCTCTTCCTCCTCAAGCTGGGCTCTACATCCTGCTTCCACACTGGTGTTTCTCAGAGCATTAATGACTTCCAAACAGGTGAAAATAAGCAGTAGAAATCACACTTTCTGCATCAGCTTTCAGCGTAAAGTCACTTTGCTCTATCAAGTAAGATCTAATTAAAACAGATCAGAGAAACACAACTCCTTCAAGCACCCCCCAATTCATTTCTGCAAGCGTCATTGAAACAAAGGGGAGGAGAAGCAGGTCATTCATTCAGGTTTTATTTAAGGTTTCAGTTTTGCTTTCTAAATGGCTGAGCTGACCCTAACAAACCGGGCACTACCGGAGAGTTACACCAAGGCAGTACAAAGAAAGAGAAACACGTTTTCCAGCTGATTTTAAAACGGCAAATGCCCTTGTTATTTCCCAGCAGGACAAGACACACAGACATCTGGCAGCAGGTCAGATTAGCTCCAGCTCACTTAGCACGAGTTGTTGCTCAAAGACATAAGGCTCAGTCCTCACTCTGAGCACCCCTTCATTGCACAGGAGCCCCCCGCTCCTTCCTGCTCCCAAACAGGATGCCTCAATCCACCGCAGGCTGCTTCAGCACCCTCCAAATTTCCTCAGCAGTTGGGAAACTGAGCTTTTACCTTTTGCATCCTCCTACCCCAGCACCCGTCTTCTTCCTCAGACCAACACCATCTTCTGTTGCCCTCCCACCCCTTTCCTGGGGGCATCCATTTCGGCTGCAAGTTTCCATCCAGCCCCCGCCGGCATCGCTGTTCTGCCACCACCGGCAGCTCCCTGCTTCTCCAAGACCCCAGCCTTGATGCTGAGAATTGTCATTAGCAGCAAACCATGAGATCCGCCCTAGGACATTATCTATATGCTCAATCCAGTGCGTTTACAACCCCAAAATACATCCACATGTTCTCTATTACTATCAAAATAAGCCACTGAAAAGTCTCCGTATTTTATGCTAGGGAGACAAACAGACTCAGCCTTCACCTTTGACAGCTTCCATATGAAAGATGCTGGGGAATCTGTAAGCTCGTAATTAAGAAAGGCGTTCAAATACGTACCATTCTTCTTGGACTTTGGGCTGGACCTTTCACTGCCAGCTGAGCTCAGCAAACTTGAAGTACCAGCAGCCTACAGGCCATTTCACCCCATCCTTGCATGGTAAATATCATCTGGTGATACCAACCCGTGATACCTTGAGACAGACACGTTCGGATACTAACAGAGATCTCAGCTCAGAAGCGATCTCAGCTCAGCCAGCCCCTCTCACCCAAACTCTTGGCCCCACTGAACTTAAATCAATCATTTGTTTAAAGAAAACCTAGGGCTGCAGTAATCCAGCTCAATATCAGCTCTTTAAATATAGGAAGCTTGAAATGCACCAGCTGCTTCTTAAATACGATATTCTTCAGTGCTTTGGAAAAAAAAGAGATGAGTTTTACCTTCCGCCACCACCAGGAGCTCTGGGAGCTGTAGCACGTTGTGCCATTTCGGCACCTAACCTGATGGGGTTGCTGAGGATCCCATAAAAACAAAGCAGGTTTTCAGGATGGATAGTCAAACTGAATATTTCATGTTCTCATATAGAAGAGAGAATCTAATAATCAAATAAATAAGGGCTGTGATTAAAAATGGTTCAGACTCAGTAGAATTAGTTCATACTGTAGGTATATTAAAATATATTTTAAAATGCTACCAAATCAGTTCTCTTCTCTTGGAAGTTGCGTTCAAATCCCAGCAGTAAGGATGTTCTCAGAAAAAAAAATAAGAATTAGTAAGTCAGACACTTGTGCTAACAGCTCTCTGTAGTGACCAGAAAGTGCTGTAAAAGGCTATGCAGCAGCTGCCACCAGTGCTGAAGCTGAGCGATGCCCAGATGAACCTAAGAGTAGAGAAAAGGATCCATCTCTGGACAAAAAAAAATGTATCTCATTCTCCTAAACTAACTACATTCTTTTATTTATCTTTTTATTTAAGATTTCTGAGACCATGAAAACACGATGCGTCTGTTAACTTGGAATTGGGGCTAGGTACAAAGTAGCAAGTCAAACTCTTTCGCATCACAGGTTGGTAAAATAAAAACAGGAGAAGATGACATGTCTACAGCCGCTGTCTTACAGCTTCCCAGTGCATAGCTCTCAGTCCTTACCAAACCAGTAAGGACCAATTCACAGCTGAAGTCAATGAGACAGAAGCACATCACAGGCTTAAGAATGGGGAGAAACAGTCACTCCTGCAGATTCCTTTCCAATAGGCAACAGAGAATCCAGCAGAGTAACTTAAATACAAGTCACCCTTTTTACCATTTTTCCTCCTGCAGAAAAATAAGCTCACGGATTTGCTCGCAGGTAGGGCACATCTGCATTACCACTCTCATCTCAAAGGGGTGTCAAGGATGGAGTGGGAAGGGAAGGCGAAGGGAAGTCAGCAACATTCAATAAATTCATGGATCAGGTTTAATCCTGTGCTGTCCAAAAAAGTCAATTGGTGGGTCGGTAAAACCAGAGCCACATTAGATTTTAGACCTAGTGAGCTCTAGCCCATCATTCCTTCCACCGCACACATGGCATTTTGAGACTTGCATAGAAAATAAAACCAAACTCCTCACCAAAGAGAATTATCCGAGGGCAGTGGCCTTCCCTTTCCCGATCTCCACCCCAGCCCCAAGCAGAGGAGCTCATCAAGAGATCAGGTCCCCCCCAGGGCTGGCAGCTTTGCTGCTCTGCCCAAGGAATTCATCTTGTAAGGGGAAATTTTTCATATTACATGAAGATGAAGAATATATACAAGGGGAGGAAGGCAGAAGATTTGGCAATGGGCTTCAGACGTTACAGCCTCACGTCAGACAGTGGCCACCCTGTAGCCTGAAGGATGGGAGAAGACACCAAAAAAGCAAGGGACCTTACAGGCTTTATCTACGCCTGTAAAACCAGTGCAAGGGCTGTCACGTATCGCAGAGTGAATGGGGAAAAATATATGTATATATTTCAATCACAAGCCCAGGGCAGGGAGGAAAGGACTGATCCAGCAGCAGGTCTCAGCAAGAAGCAGGAATGAGTTTCTGTGCAACACAAGTGCTTTGGGGAGAGGAGAACTGGATTAAACTCACCCTGGAAATGACCAAAGCGATACGTACAGAGAAAGCAAGATCTTTTATCCGTTCCCTCTGTGTGCAGTTACTCCTCTTCAGAGCCACTCGCTATCCCACAGGACTACAGAAGCTTGTATCACTTAATGCATCGCTTGTAAGCACCCAGTGACGATAACATGAAAACCCATCCCATCCGACAGAGCTGTCTGGTGACAGTGAATTCTCCAACCCTCCCTCAGCCCCGAGTTAAGAAATGCAGCAGTCCTTTTATTAAAAATCAGGATACAGTTCAACATAACGCCAGTGTTTACACCCGATCTCTCTAGTAGTTCCAGGATCGCTGTTGTTTTACATATCATTAGCAACCAAAGGAGTCAGTAGCATAAAGATATCAGTTCACTCGCTCATTTCAAAAAAAAAATAATAAAATGAATGCCCCTATGCTTCCAAGGAAACACTGTCCATGATCAGTTTGTTTTCTGTTGGCCTTGGTCTAAGAAGCAAGAGTTTTCACCATCATCTTGCAGGCAGATCTTATCTTCCTAAGAGCAATTGTTCTGTTTGCTTTCTCTTACAGGGCAGGTCTCCACGAAGCCTGACAGCACTAATAAAATAACCCTAAAAGAAATCCCAGTTGATTTTTCCTGTGATTTTTCTAGAATATCAGAACTATTTGAAAGCTGTTTAATTACTTGAGTTGAAACGAAAGTGTGCGGGGAAGGACCTTGATTCACACAATTTGGCAAAAAGATCACGACTTGTCCAACAGCTGCAAGAAGCACACACAGGCTTTCTCCTTGCTCCCCCGAAGCATCCAGCGGTGCTGCGGGAGGGCTGCATGGTCCTGCCCTCGTTCCCCTTCCAGTTGTTTTAGCTGTTCCGATTGCTGCTGCCTGCTTCCTTCCCTCCTCAAGTCATCCACAGCAGAGAGCAGCCTCAGTGCTGGAAGAGCAGCTTGGCAAAAGCAGGAGGAGTCCAGCCAGCAGAAGATTTACTTTATTAAGATAAACATGGTCTAAAGGCTCCACATTATCTTTAAAAATAAACACAGTAAGAAATACGAAAACAAACTGGCTTTGCTACGGGTAGGTCAGGTTCAGATGTTCTCAGAAGATCTTCCCAGCCATAAAATATACCCTTCCCCTACCGTGCCCATCAAGGAGGATGGAAAGACAGTTCACTACGCAAGATCAGCAGCGTACCTGTTGCGTGCCCTCCCACATTCAGCAAACGATACATCTGCTACCCTTCAAGGCAGATCAAAGTTTTAAGAACACCCCTGTGAAGGAGGAGCGGGAGGGGACAGGGACAGGTAATTCGGTTTCTGTAGGGAACATCTAAAAGGCTTGACACGACGGCTGTGCTGGCTCCCCCGCTTTAATGGTTGTTCTTTGCTGCTTCTTTAGCAGCAAGAATCAGAGGAGTGAGACTAGAAAGAGGCTTTGCAATTTTCAGGAACTGGTGCTAGGAAGAGGAAAAAGGAAAAAAAAAGGTTACATTTCTCAGAACATGTCCCAAAAGCCTGGTGTTTACACAAAATATCGGGACCTAGACCTGTATGAACTCCAACAACCTCCAAGCAGGCGAAACAAAAAAGGCACGATGAGCAAGAAAGTTCACCGTGACTTTTGGGCCTCACCTGAACTGATAAAGAGCTTTGCACCCAACACATCCTAGTTTCTCCAATGTTTATACACTCTCAAGACTAAGCAAGTTCTCCCAGGAAATAAATTCATGCAAAATCTACAGTGAAATTCTTTGTGGAAGGGAGGTGTAAGTAAAAGCAACCTGTGCAGTTCCAAAACATTGCACAGGGCTTCCTGCAGCAATCATCTCTCCATTCTTCCTTTCCTGTCACCACAGATCTGCTGAAAACATTGCCTTGGCCTTCTAAAGCTATTAGAAATTTTCAGAACAGCTGGGACTGAGGAGCACAGCAGGGAATTCACAACAGGACCAGTCAGGCCATCTCCTATACCAGGTGCTCTGTTCTGTTAAACAATATTGATTATCGAGCACGCAACAAGCAGTAGGTGGTGTCACAAAGTGCTTCTTGCAGCACATGTGGTGTTTGTTTCGGGGGCAAGGTTTAAAACATAACATCTGGAACAGAGGAAGAAGTTTTCCCTGTGTTCAGGGTTAAGTGGAAAGCTTGCAATACTCCAGCCTCGCAGAGAAAGTCTAGGTTGGGGACAGAGACTGACACAAAACAGCTAATCAGACGAGTGGAGGCATGAAGCCCACAAGCTGTTCAGAAAACCCAAAATAATTAAGTCCCCCAGGACTTCTGAGCATCAGAAGGGATCAACCACCCAATCTGAACACACTTCAGAGGTGGTAAAATCCGAGGCCAAAAGGTAAAGGCAGGCAGAAATGCTGCAGTCCCAATGTTCTCCTGCCCCAAAGAACACAACCCTGCTGCTGTCTGATACTCTGGAGCTGGCAAGTCCAGGAGAAAAAGTCAGCTTTCATCTACTGCCATTCTTTCTGCCGGTGATTAATGCTTCATTAGTGTCTCAGAAAGGCAGCAGCACTCCCAAAGCTGAACCCAGTAGACAAACTAAAGGAAAGAAAGGAACACCAAAAAAGAGACAACTGTCTCACAGTCGACATCTGAGGGCCCCATCATCACCGATTTATTTTACAAAGAGATGAAGCACATTTTCCACCCCCGTGGGAGGTCTGACAAAAGGAAACACATGAACACTCCTCATCTGTGTTGGTAAAAAGCCTGGGAGCTTTGTCCTTCACTTTCACCACGAGTCCAGACAAAGACACCAGGTTTTCAGTGAAATAACTGAGGATTTCTCACAAGCTTGATTCCATCACCTCTGCAGGAAGAGCTGTATCTGGCAAAATGTGTTAACGCCAAACTGCTGCAGGTAATGCAAGACGTGCCCCTTCCAGAAAGCTTTGGGAACTCTCCCCCAGAAGGGAGACAACCAGAGCATTCGATAGCTGGAAGCCCTCCTGTTATCCAAATGGGAACAAGCACGGCCAGACCGCAACACCACAGCCAGATGTTAGGGTGAGCTGCATGAAGAAGCCACGGGAATTAAGGGGCTCAGCAGTTGGCAGGCTCGGGGCACGGCAATTATTTGAGGTTGGTTACAGAACACGCTGCACAGCTGCTGCCAGTAGCAAGTACAGCACAAAAAGGAAAGTACTCTGTTAACGCTTCGTTAGGGATTTGGGGTTTTTTGGTTGGTTGGTTTTGTTTTTTTTTGCTCGTTTCTTCATGGTAAATTATCTCTGCTGTGCTTGTGACTTCAGATGATGCAGTATTTAAGACCCCAAATGACATTTCTCCGCGTGCCTATTCTCACTCTAGAATGCTTAATTCCGTCCTGTTCCCCGGCACTTACCTGGAGCAGCTCTTTTGCAGAACCTCTTTTTTCCACGTCCATTTCAAGACAGCGATTTAGGAAGTCTCGGAATATGGGTGAAAGCTTTTCTGGATTCTGCAGTTCCGGAGTCCCGTTAGTAGCAATGAGATACAGGGCCTAAAGCAAAGCAAGCACCAAAGAAACAGGAGGTTACGAAGGTCAGACTCCAGCTGCAGATTACAGAGGCACCCATTTTTCCTCTCCCTCCCCACAGTTCAATGGGGAAAAACAAAACCAAAACAAACCCTTATCAGGGTGACGAAGAAATGCTTAAGTTTCAGCAAAGAGAAGAGCTGCCAGCCCTATTTTTATGTGGATGGGATCCAATCCTTTCTTGCTTTACCCTCGTAATCTGGGTTTGGATCCTGCAGCCCTCTCAAGGGATTAAGAGGACAAAACCAGCAGTCCAGACTGTGTTTACAGAGGGAAGTTGGCTGGCACAGCTCTGCCAGTGCTCGACTCCTGCAATAACTATATCCTCATGGGAAGGTACCCCTGAAGAAACAGGAGGCTTTCTTCTCTCGATACTTTGCCCAAATGCACAAGGCCTAAAAAGTCAATACTCTAAAGATGCAGTTGGTCCTTTACAAAAGATGGCCAGTAGGTTCTCAAGCAGCACTTAACACCCTACAGAAACAAGTGGAGTCGTTTTGCTGCTGCTTGGGAATGAAGAATTCTCTAAGAATCAGGAAATTCAGAATTCATCCACTGCAAAATTTTACTATTAAAAGAAAATCGCTAGATGCCTTTTAAAAGGAAACAGACATCTGGCAGAGGCCTTCTGAGCTCACTGCTCATCACATCTCAACGTAGAGGTCTGATAGCCTGGGAACTGCAACAAGTTAAGTTAAATGAGAGCAAAGCACCCCGTTTCTTAGCCATCCTCATTTAACTCCACACCAACTTTTTCCTTTCGCATTTCTTCACTGCTGCGCTTCTCTCCCAAAATCACCTCCAGTCAAAGAGGTGGAAACAAGTTAAACAGAACTGTTCTAGATCCCTTCGTCCTGTTTAGCTTAGAAAAAAAGCCATAAAACTGGCTCACACCAAGAACAGCTGCATTCCTACAAACTGATAGAATTTCCCCTTTCATTAAAGAATACGAAGGGAAAGACACCAGCAGGGGCAAAGCCTGATTAAAGGCTAGTTAAACTTGGAGCTTTATTTGCAAATAAATATTGTAAATAAATAAAATTTATTATTTGCAAATAAATAAAATTCTTTAATGCAAATAGGAACAATGCACCAGCAAGAAAAAGCCCTGTTTATAAAAGAGCAATGTGGTATTCTTTGAATTCAAGGACAGCTCTCTTCCCCACTCACAAGGATTTAAGAAGCCAGGCACTCTGGGGCCAGAAGGTGCCCCTGTCAGCCTCTCCAGAAAGGGGGGAATTATGGATGCACCACAGGATTAACTCAGACCCTACCTGAAGGTCTGCAACAGGAAGAGCCTGTGCCCTCTGCCACCCAGAACCAGCCATGGCTTCTAACTTAAATGACCACAATCTTCTCACTACAGCATCTAAGGAGACGTGTAGCTGCATGTGATGAAACCACAGCGGAGGTTCACCTGCCTCCTCCAGAGCCTAGGTTAACCAGCAGGCTCAGCGAAGGCCTGAGGGCAAAAAAAAGGCACTCGCTTACTCTCAGGGGGTTTTCATTGAGGTAGGGGGGTTCTCCTTCGATCATCTCGATGGCCATTATCCCCAGTGACCAGATGTCCACTTTGGGCCCGTAGGCTTTTCGTGTCACCACTTCAGGCGCCATCCAGTACGGGGTCCCCACCATGGTGCTGCGCTTGCTCTGTTCGGGAGTGATCTGGGCACAGAAGCCAAAGTCAGCTGGAAAAGCAAAGAAGGAGGGAAGAAATAGTTAGAAACCAGCAGGTTTCTCCAAAAACAACACGTACTGATGCCACAGCTGTGGTACAAGCTAGCCTGTTGCACTGCCTGCTACATTGCTGCTGCAAAGGAGGCCTGGTTTTGTGGTTAACAAGGTGTTCAGGAGTAAGCTTCTAAATCTGACTCGCTGAGGCCATCAACATCACAGAGCTGCTCACTTGTCGATGTGAAAGCTGGTGATCAGTAAAGAGCTGTACATGGATGCTGTGAAACGTGGCAGTGCAGCATTTGGCAGCTGTAATACACTGTGTAACACATGCTCTCAAGCCTGTTCCTTGGTCTGTGAAAACAGAAACCAATGCCCAGTCTGTCCTCCCTCCACCCACACCCACCAGTATTATCTGGTCGTATTTTCAGTCCCGGAGATAGTATTTCCCCAGAAGATGTACCATCTCTCAAACACGATTTGCTTTCTAGAGCAAATACTGTGTTCAGAATAAATTTAAGTACCTAATTTGGTACTTATTATTTTCTTTGAGAAGACAGAAAGCTGGAGAGCCTTCCTGTGGAAATTGCTTGGCCCTGTCTTATTTGCATTTGACTTTCCAAAAGATCACAGAATAATAGAATCATAGGAAAATTAAGGTTGGAAAAGCCCTCCAAGATCACCTGGTCCAACCATCCCCCTACGAACAATGTCACCCACGAAACCACGTCCCCAAGCACCACGTCCAACCTTGCCTTGAACACCCCCAGGGACGGGGACTCCACCACCTCCCTGGGCAACGCGTCCCAATGCCTGACCGCTCTTTCTGAGAAGAAATGTCTCCTAAATGTTTTAATTGGTGAAGAGTAGCACTCTTTGTTCAATTCTTTGTTTTAATTGTTGAAGAGTAGGCGCATGACGTTTCCATTTTTCCACTCACCAGTGACATCGCCCGACTGCCAGGACTTTTCAACTGTGATGGAGAGAGGCTTGGCAACTACATCAGCCAGTTCCCTCAGGACCCTGGGATTCATGTCATCAGGTCCCATAGACCTGGACCTGTTTACATTCAGCAGGTGGTCTCGAACCTGCTCTGCACTTACCGTGGGTGGGACTTTGCTCCCCCAGCCTTCACCTACGGGTTCAGGGAAATGAAAGACTTGGGAAGCCCATCTACCAGTGCAGACGGAGGCAAAGAAGTTGCTGAGTACCTCAGCCTTCTCCGTGTCTGTCGTTACCAATTACTCAGGTATAGAAACTCACTCCTAATATAAGAAATTAGCCACCTCTAATCGCTTCCACACTACTATTTTCACCCCTCAGTTTATTTTCACAAATGTTAAAGGCGCATGGTGGCCCCTGGGGACTCCTCCTGTCAGCCCAGCGCAGCAGCCCGAAGGGAGCTGGGTCCTCTCTTGTGCTCTTCCTCGAGGCTCTGTGCAGAAGGGCTGACACCTCTCGCACAAGGGCTGGCGGGTGGGAAAGAAACACGCACACAACCCCTGAATATCGGCAAGAGTTCTTTATTGCCAGGTGTTTGGTGGCTCCAAGCTAATGTCTGGGATGGAGCCTGCGCGACGAGGAGTAGGGAGCTCGCCGGGCCCTGCTGCGTAGCTACCGGTGTTCTCTCATGGCACGCAGCAGAGAGCTGCCGGGGTAGTCCCAGGTCTGATGTGGCCGAGGTGGATCCACTTCCATGGGTTCCTCCGCCTCTTCTTGTGGATCCACCTCCATGGGCTCCACGGTGTCAGGCAGGAGGACAAGCCAGTCCTTGCCTGGGACTGCCCACATGGGATGCCTCCCATCAGCTGTGTTCTCCGGCCAGGGTGCCGAACGAGGGGGTCGCCCAGTTCCATTGCCTGGTCCCATGCCACTCTCCACTTGATTTTCATTCGTGGGTTTCACGCCGCCATCTCTTTTACGGCCACGGCTGGGTCCCTCGCTGCGATCTGGCCGATGGGCACGCCTCTGCTCCCCACGGCTCTCCGCATCACGCTCCCGTCTTCGCTCCACACCACCACTGCACCTCTGGTTAGGCCCAGGCCCCCTGCTGCTGGATGTCTGAGGGGCCGGCCTGTTCCCCGCATCGCTGCGGTGCCAGTGATATCTCCAATAATCGTCTCTGGGCCGGGCAGCAGACTTCCCCCAGGCACTGATGTCTTTTGTGCCGCAGGTGCTGTCCCTCTGCCCATGAGACATCTTTCTCCCATTAGCTGCCATCTTCTCGGTGCTTCCTCAGATCGCTTCGCGGTCCTCACACCGAGGAGGGCTGCCGCTCGCCTTGCTCCTTTCTCTGGCCTTCCTCCTGCCGCTTACGCTGGCTCTCAGAGGACCGAGTCGCTGAGCAAGTGGCGGGCCAGCGGCAGGGGGCCTCTTTTATAGGGCCCGGGGCAAAGGCGTGACAGCGGTGGCCACTGTGACCTCAGCAAGGCTCTGTGATGGAGTGGCCCGTGCGAGGCCAAAGGCGGCTGCGTTGGGAGAGGCCTGGAAGATGCCCTCATGTGGACAAGGAGGAGGGCTGGGGGGGCTGAGGGGCCCCTTTTCTGGGGCTGGCTCCCCCCCAGGCCATTTGGCTTGACAGAGAGAAAGGCTGCCCCATGCAATCCTGCCTCAACCCATTTTTTCTCCCCATCTCCAAGGCTTAGAATCTCTGGTTAACAAAAGAAAACTCCATCAACAAAACCAAACCAGACCCATTCAAAAGGCTAAAGCGGTCACAGCTGAAGTACCCATCTTCAGGAGATCTTTGATCTGTTTGAGGGCAGCACAGCCCCAGGAATTGGAGGGGAGCAGCCAGGTTAAGCCCGGCAAGCTCACGGAGTTCAAGCTCTAAATTCTCCCAAAAGATGAGCCTCGGGACCAAAACTTGGGACCCTTCTGGGCAATAAAAATCAGGGATGCAGGAAAAACATCACTTATATAAAGTGCAGCAGTTTTCCCTGAAGCATGCGATAATAACCCTCTCTTCCTCTCTTGTACCTACCAGCGTATTGCCTCTGCTCCTGCTCATTCCCCCCACTTCGCTCCCAAATAATAAGACCCTGCAGAACTGTTCCCACCAGTGAAAACGCTAAATTTAGGTATGAAAAAGTAAAAGTTTAAAGATCCAGGGCAGGTTTTGTGTGTCCCAGTGCATATTTAGCCTTGGGACACCCTTCTGAGATAACCACAGGTACATTTCCCTCCCGTGCAGGTGGAAAAAAAAGGCAGCAGTGGGATGAGAGGACTGGGGTTGGGAAGCATTTTGCAGCCACGAGGTTTCAACCAGGACCTCTGCAGAAGCTCCTCTCCTTTGCCATGGGACTAAAAATAAAATAAAATAAAATAAAATAAAATAAAATAAAATAAAATAAAATAAAATAAAATAAAAACACTCAAGTAATGGTGTTGAGGGAAATACTGGCAGAGCCACCAGCCCCGTTACCACTTTTTCAGGCACTTTTGGGGTACGTTACCAGGCCCTCCGGTCTGCCTGGTGCCCGGCTTTGTGAAGTTTCACGAGGGGAGCAGCAGGATGCAGGATGACACAGTTTGGCTGCCGGGCTCTCATGGGACAAGGACATGGACATGGGATGCACATCGCAGCAGTGCCACCACCAACTAGTTTGCCAGCTCCCCCTTCCAGACATTCCCTTTTTCTTCCCCCTCCGACGTGGGGCTCAGCACCCAAATGGCTTGTGAGAGCTCGGCAGGGCTCCCAGTGCCAGGAGGCTGAGCTGGGAAAGTCCTCTTCACGTTAGGCTTGGTTTCTTGGACTTCCAGCACCCAGCTCTGCCCTACAGCCACAAGCGGATAAAATCCTACAGCAGGGGGCTTGTGGGGGCACACGTGTCCTCCCCTTAATATTCCTTAATCCAAGCTGGGACGAGGCACTTGCACAATTATGTAGGTGATAAACTCCTGCTCTTGTCATCAGCCTCACCCTACTGACCCCACATGTAAAAGTGATGCTGGGGAGGGCAGCTTTAGGGACCGATCCCAAATCCTCCCCCGTTTCCTCCTCTGCACCTGGAGCCGCAGACACCAAGCTCTACCTGGGGAGACAGCAAGCAGCCAGGAGGGTCCATTTCATCATCTGCCTCCTCCTCTTCCTCCTCAAGCTGGGCTCTACATCCTGCTTCCACACTGGTGTTTCTCAGAGCATTAATGACTTCCAAACAGGTGAAAATAAGCAGTAGAAATCACACTTTCTGCATCAGCTTTCAGCGTAAAGTCACTTTGCTCTATCAAGTAAGATCTAATTAAAACAGATCAGAGAAACACAACTCCTTCAAGCACCCCCCAATTCATTTCTGCAAGCGTCATTGAAACAAAGGGGAGGAGAAGCAGGTCATTCATTCAGGTTTTATTTAAGGTTTCAGTTTTGCTTTCTAAATGGCTGAGCTGACCCTAACAAACCGGGCACTACCGGAGAGTTACACCAAGGCAGTACAAAGAAAGAGAAACACGTTTTCCAGCTGATTTTAAAACGGCAAATGCCCTTGTTATTTCCCAGCAGGACAAGACACACAGACATCTGGCAGCAGGTCAGATTAGCTCCAGCTCACTTAGCACGAGTTGTTGCTCAAAGACATAAGGCTCAGTCCTCACTCTGAGCACCCCTTCATTGCACAGGAGCCCCCCGCTCCTTCCTGCTCCCAAACAGGATGCCTCAATCCACCGCAGGCTGCTTCAGCACCCTCCAAATTTCCTCAGCAGTTGGGAAACTGAGCTTTTACCTTTTGCATCCTCCTACCCCAGCACCCGTCTTCTTCCTCAGACCAACACCATCTTCTGTTGCCCTCCCACCCCTTTCCTGGGGGCATCCATTTCGGCTGCAAGTTTCCATCCAGCCCCCGCCGGCATCGCTGTTCTGCCACCACCGGCAGCTCCCTGCTTCTCCAAGACCCCAGCCTTGATGCTGAGAATTGTCATTAGCAGCAAACCATGAGATCCACCCTAGGACATTATCTATATGCTCAATCCAGTGCGTTTACAACCCCAAAATACATCCACATGTTCTCTATTACTATCAAAATAAGCCACTGAAAAGTCTCCGTATTTTATGCTAGGGAGACAAACAGACTCAGCCTTCACCTTTGACAGCTTCCATATGAAAGATGCTGGGGAATCTGTAAGCTCGTAATTAAGAAAGGCGTTCAAATACGTACCATTCTTCTTGGACTTTGGGCTGGACCTTTCACTGCCAGCTGAGCTCAGCAAACTTGAAGTACCAGCAGCCTACAGGCCACTTCAGCCCATCCTTGCATGGTAAATATCATCTGGTGATACCAACCCGTGATACCTTGAGACAGACACGTTCGGATACTAACAGAGATCTCAGCTCAGAAGCGATCTCAGCTCAGCCAGCCCCTCTCACCCAAACTCTTGGCCCCACTGAACTTAAATCAATCATTTGTTTAAAGAAAACCTAGGGCTGCAGTAATCCAGCTCAATATCAGCTCTTTAAATATAGGAAGCTTGAAATGCACCAGCTGCTTCTTAAATACGATATTCTTCAGTGCTTTGGAAAAAAAAGAGATGAGTTTTACCTTCCGCCACCACCAGGAGCTCTGGGAGCTGTAGCACGTTGTGCCATTTCGGCACCTAACCTGATGGGGTTGCTGAGGATCCCATAAAAACAAAGCAGGTTTTCAGGATGGATAGTCAAACTGAATATTTCATGTTCTCATATAGAAGAGAGAATCTAATAATCAAATAAATAAGGTCTGTGATTAAAAATGGTTCAGACTCAGTAGAATTAGTTCATACTGTAGGTATATTAAAATATATTTTAAAATGCTACCAAATCAGTTCTCTTCTCTTGGAAGTTGCGTTCAAATCCCAGCAGTAAGGATGTTCTCAGAAAAAAAAATAAGAATTATTAAGTCAGACACTTGTGCTAACAGCTCTCTGTAGTGACCAGAAAGTGCTGTAAAAGGCTATGCAGCAGCTGCCACCAGTGCTGAAGCTGAGCGATGCCCAGATGAACCTAAGAGTAGAGAAAAGGATCCATCTCTGGACAAAAAAAAATGTATCTCATTCTCCTAAACTAACTACATTCTTTTATTTATCTTTTTATTTAAGATTTCTGAGACCATGAAAACACGATGCGTCTGTTAACTTGGAATTGGGGCTAGGTACAAAGTAGCAAGTCAAACTCTTTCGCATCACAGGTTGGTAAAATAAAAACAGGAGAAGATGACATGTCTACAGCCGCTGTCTTACAGCTTCCCAGTGCATAGCTCTCAGTCCTTACCAAACCAGTAAGGACCAATCCACAGTCGAAGTCAATGAGACAGAAGCACATCACGGGCTTAAGAATGGGGAGAAACAGTCACTCCTGCAGATTCCTTTCCAATAGGCAACAGAGAATTCAGCAGAGTAACTTAAATACAAGTCACCCTTTTTACCATTTTTCCTCCTGCAGAAAAATAAGCTCACGGATTTGCTCGCAGGTAGGGCACATCTGCATTACCGCTCTCACCTCAAAGGGGTGCCAAGGATGGAGTGGGAAGGGAAGGCGAAGGGAAGTCAGCAACACTCAGTACATTCATGGATCAGGTTTAATCCTGTGCTGTCAAAAAATGTCAATTGATGGGTCAATAAGACCAGAGCAACATTAGATTTTAGATCAAGTGAGATCTAGCCCATCATTCCTTCCCATCTACCCCACGCATGGCATTTGAGACTTGCACAAAAAATAAAAGCAAACTCCTCACCAAAGAGAATTATCCGAGGGTAGTGGCCTTCCCTTTCCCGATCTCCACCCCAGCCCCAAGCAGAGGAGCTCATCAAGAGATCAGGTCCCCCCCAGGGCTGGCAGCTTTGCTGCTCTGCCCAAGGAATTCATCTTGCGAGGGGAAACTCTCCATATTACATGAAGATGAAGAATGTATACAAGGGGAGGAAGGCAGAAGATTTGGCAATGGGCTTCAGACATTACAGACTCACGTCAGACAGTGGCCACCCTGTAGCCTGAAGGATGGGAGAAGACACCAAAAAAGCAAGGGACCTTACAGGCTTTATCTACGCCTGTAAAACCAGTGCAAGGGCTGTCACGTATCGCAGAGTGAATGGGGAAAAATATATGTATATATTTCAATCACAAGCCCAGGGCAGGGAGGAAAGGACTGATCCAGCAGCAGGTGTCAGCAAGAAGCAGGAATGAGTTTCTGTGCAACACAAGTGCTTTGGGGAGAGGAGAACTGGATTAAACTCACCCTGGAAATGACCAAAGCGATACGTACAGAGAAAGCAAGATCTTTTATCCGTTCCCTCTGTGTGCAGTTACTCCTCTTCAGAGCCACTCGCTATCCCACAGGACTACAGAAGCTTGTATCACTTAATGCATCGCTTGTAAGCACCCAGTGACGATAACATGAAAACCCATCCCATCCGACAGAGTTGTCTGGTGACAGTGAATTCTCCAACCCTCCCTCAGCCCCGAGTTAAGAAATGCAGCAGTCCTTTTATTAAAAATCAGGATACAGTTCAACATAACGCCAGTGTTTACACCCGATCTCTCTAGTAGTTCCAGGATTGCTGTTGTTTTACATATCATTAGCAACCAAAGGAGTCAGTAGCATAAAGATATCAGTTCACTCGCTCATTTCAAAAAAAAAATAATAAAATGAATGCCCCTATGCTTCCAAGGAAACACTGTCCATGATCAGTTTGTTTTCTGTTGGCCTTGGTCTAAGAAGCAAGAGTTTTCACCATCATCTTGCAGGCAGATCTTATCTTCCTAAGAGCAATTGTTCTGTTTGCTTTCTCTTACAGGGCAGGTCTCCACGAAGCCTGACAGCACTAATAAAATAACCCTAAAAGAAATCCCAGTTGATTTTTCCTGTGATTTTTCTAGAATATCAGAACTATTTGAAAGCTGTTTAATTACTTGAGTTGAAACGAAAGTGTGCGGGGAAGGACCTTGATTCACACAATTTGGCAAAAAGATCACGACTTGTCCAACAGCTGCAAGAAGCACACACAGGCTTTCTCCTTGCTCCCCCGAAGCATCCAGCGGTGCTGCAGGAGGGCTGCATGGTCCTGCCCTCGTTCCCCTTCCAGTTGTTTTAGCTGTTCCGATTGCTGCTGCCTGCTTCCTTCCCTCCTCAAGTCATCCAAAGCAGAGAGCAGCCTCAGTGCTGGAAGAGCAGCTTGGCAAAAGCAGGAGGAGTCCAGCCAGCAGAAGATTTACTTTATTAAGATAAACATGGTCTAAAGGCTCCACATTATCTTTAAAAATAAACACAGTAAGAAATACGAAAACAAACTGGCTTTGCTACGGGTAGGTCAGGTTCAGATGTTCTCAGAAGATCTTCCCAGCCATAAAATATACCCTTCCCCTACCGTGCCCATCAAGGAGGATGGAAAGACAGTTCACTACGCAAGATCAGCAGCGTACCTGTTGCGTGCCCTCCCACATTCAGCAAACGATACATCTGCTACCCTTCAAGGCAGATCAAAGTTTTAAGAACACCCCTGTGAAGGAGGAGCGGGAGGGGACAGGGACAGGTAATTCGGTTTCTGTAGGGAACATCTAAAAGGCTTGACACGACGGCTGTGCTGGCTCCCCCGCTTTAATGGTTGTTCTTTGCTGCTTCTTTAGCAGCAAGAATCAGAGGAGTGAGACTAGAAAGAGGCTTTGCAATTTTCAGGAACTGGTGCTAGGAAGAGGAAAAAGGAAAAAAAAAGGTTACATTTCTCAGAACATGTCCCAAAAGCCTGGTGTTTACACAAAATATCAGGACCTAGACCTGTATGAACTCCAACAACCTCCAAGCAGGCGAAACAAAAAAGGCACGATGAGCAAGAAAGTTCACCGTGACTTTTGGGCCTCACCTGAACTGATAAAGAGCTTTGCACCCAACACATCCTAGTTTCTCCAATGTTTATACACTCTCAAGACTAAGCAAGTTCTCCCAGGAAATAAATTCATGCAAAATCTACAGTGAAATTCTTTGTGGAAGGGAGGTGTAAGTAAAAGCAACCTGTGCAGTTCCAAAACATTGCACAGGGCTTCCTGCAGCAATCATCTCTCCATTCTTCCTTTCCTGTCACCACAGATCTGCTGAAAACATTGCCTTGGCCTTCTAAAGCTATTAGAAATTTTCAGAACAGCTGGGACTGAGGAGCACAGCAGGGAATTCACAACAGGACCAGTCAGGCCATCTCCTATACCAGGTGCTCTGTTCTGTTAAACAATATTGATTATCGAGCACGCAACAAGCAGTAGGTGGTGTCACAAAGTGCTTCTTGCAGCACATGTGGTGTTTGTTTCGGGGGCAAGGTTTAAAACATAACATCTGGAACAGAGGAAGAAGTTTTCCCTGTGTTCAGGGTTAAGTGGAAAGCTTGCAATACTCCAGCCTCGCAGAGAAAGTCTAGGTTGGGGACAGAGACTGACACAAAACAGCTAATCAGACGAGTGGAGGCATGAAGCCCACAAGCCGTTCAGAAAACCCAAAATAATTAAGTCCCCCAGGACTTCTGAGCACCAGAAGGGATCAACCACCCAATCTGAACACACTTCAGAGGTGGAAAAATCCGAGGCTAAAAGGTAAAGGCAGGCAGAAATGCTGCAGTCCCAATGTTCTCCTGCCCCAAGGAACACAACCCTGCTGCTGTCTGATACTCTGGAGCTGGCAAGTCCAGGAGAAAAAGTCAGCTTTCATCTACTGCCATTCTTTCTGCCGGTGATTAATGCTTCATTAGTGTCTCAGAAAGGCAGCAGCACTCCCAAAGCTGAACCCAGTAGACAAACTAAAGGAAAGAAAGGAACACCAAAAAAGAGACAACTGTCTCACAGTCGACATCTGAGGGCCCCATCATCACAGATTTATTTTACAAAGAGATGAAGCACATTTTCCACCCCCGTGGGAGGTCTGACAAAAGGAAACACATGAACACTCCTCATCTGTGTTGGTAAAAAGCCTGGCAGCTTCGTCCTTCACTTTCACCACGAGTCCAGACAAAGACACCAGGTTTTCAGTGAAATAACTGAGGATTTCTCACAAGCTTGGTTCCATCACCTCTGCAGGAAGAGCTGTATCTGGCAAAATGTGTTAATGCCAAACTGCTGCAGTTAGTGCAAGACGTGCCCCTTCCAGAAAGCTTTGGGAACTCTCCCCCAGAAGGGAGACAACCAGAGCATTCGATAGCTGGAAGCCCTCCTGTTATCCAAATGGGAACAAGCACGGCCAGACCGCAACACCACAGCCAGATGTTAGGGTGAGCTGCGTGAAGAAGCCACGGGAATTAAGGGGCACGGCAGCTGGCAGGATCGGGGCACGGCAATTATTTGAGGTTGGTTACAGAACACGCTGCACAGCTGCTGCCAGTAGCAAGTACAGCACAAAAAGGAAAGTACTCTGTTAACGCTTCGTTAGGGATTTGGGGTTTTTTGGTTGGTTGGTTTTGGTTTTTTTTGTTCGTTTCTTCATGGTAAATTATCTCTGCTGTGCTTGTGACTTCAGATGACGCAGTATTTAAGACCCCAAATGACATTGCTCCACGTGCCTATTCTCACTCTAGAATGCTTAATTCCGTCCCGTTCCCCGGCACTTACCTGGAGCAGCTCTTTTGCAGAACCTCTTTTTTCCACGTCCATTTCAAGACAGCGATTTAGGAAGTCTCGGAATATGGGTGAAAGCTTTTCTGGATTCTGCAGTTCCGGAGTCCCGTTAGTAGCAATGAGATACAGGGCCTAAAGCAAAGCAAGCACCAAAGAAACAGGAGGTTACGAAGGTCAGACTCCAGCTGCAGATTACAGAGGCACCCATTTTTCCTCTCCCTCCCCACAGTTCAATGGGGAAAAACAAAACCAAAACAAACCCTTATCACGGTGACTAATAAATGCTTAAGTTTCAGCAAAGAGAAGAGCTGCCGGCCCTATTTTTATGTGGATGGGATCCAATCCTTTCTTGCTTTACCCTCGTAATCTGGGTTTGGATCCTGCAGCCCTCTCAAGGGATTAAGAGGACAAAACCAGCAGTCCAGACTGTGTTTACAGAGGGAAGTTGGCTGGCACAGCTCTGCCAGTGCTCGACTCCTGCAATAACTATATCCTCATGGGAAGGTACCCCTGAAGAAACAGGAGGCTTTCTTCTCTCGATACTTTGCCCAAATGCACAAGGCCTAAAAAGTCAATACTCTAAAGATGCAGTTGGTCCTTTACAAAAGATGGCCAGTAGGTTCTCAAGCAGCACTTAACACCCTACAGAAACAAGTGGAGTCGTTTTGCTGCTGCTTGGGAATGAAGAATTCTCTAAGAATCAGGAAATTCAGAATTCATCCACTGCAAAATTTTACTATTAAAAGAAAATCGCTAGATGCCTTTTAAAAGGAAACAGACATCTGGCAGAGGCCTTTGGAGCTCATCGCTCATCACATCTCAAGGTAGAGGTCTGATAGCCTGGGAACTGCAACAAGTTAAGTTAAATGAGAGCAAAGCACCCCGTTGCTTAGCCATCCTCATTTAACTCCACACCAACTTTTTCCTTTCGCATTTCTTCACTGCTGCGCTTCTCTCCCAAAATCACCTCCAGTCAAAGAGGTGGAAACAAGTTAAACAGAACTGTTCTAGATCCCTTCGTCCTGTTTAGCTTAGAAAAAAAGCCATAAAACTGGCTTACACCAAGAACAGCCGCATTCCTACAAACAGACAGAATTTCCCCCTTCATTAAAGAATATGAAGGGAAAGACACCAGCGGGGCAAAGCCTGACTAAAGGCTTGTTAAACCTGGAGCTTTACTGAGAGCACGCAAAGAGGAACAATGCACCAGCAAGAAAAAGCCCTGTTTATAAAAGAGTAATGTGGTATTCTTTGAATTCAAGGACAGCTCTCTTCCCCACTCACAAGGATTTAAGAAGCCGGGCGCTCTGGGGCCAGAAGGTGCCCCTATCGGCCTCTCCAGAAAGGGGGGAATTATGGATGCACCACATCATTAACTCAGACCCTACCTGAAGGTCTGCAACAGGAAGAGCCTGTGCCCTCTGCCACCCAGAACCAGCCATGGCTTCTAACTTAAATGACCACAATCTTCTCACTACAGCATCTAAGGAGACGTGTAGCTGCATGTGATGAAACCACAGCGGAGGTTCACCTGCCTCCTCCAGAGCCCAGGTTAACCAGCAGGCTCAGCGAAGGCCTGAGGGCAAAAAAAAAGGCACTCGCTTACTCTCAGGGGGTTTTCATTGAGGTAGGGGGGTTCTCCTTCGATCATCTCGATGGCCATTATCCCCAGTGACCAGATGTCCACTTTGGGCCCGTAGGCTTTTCGTGTCACCACTTCAGGCGCCATCCAGTACGGGGTCCCCACCATGGTGCTGCGCTTGCTCTGTTCGGGAGTGATCTGGGCACAGAAGCCAAAGTCAGCTGGAAAAGCAAAGAAGGAGGGAAGAAAAAGTTAGAAATCAGCAGGTTTCTCCAAAAACAACACGTACTGATGCCAATGCTGTGGTACAAGCTAGCCTGTTGCACTGCCTGCTACATTGCTGCTGCAAAGGAGGCCCTGGTTTTGTGGTTAACAAGGTGTTCAGGAGTAAGCTTCTAAATCTGACTCGCTGAGGCCATCAACATCACAGAGCTGCTCACTTGTCGATGTGAAGGCTGGTGATCAGTAAAGAGCTGTACATGGATGCTGTGAAACGTGGCAGTGCAGCATTTGGCAGCTGTAATACACTGTGTAACACATGCTCTCAAGCCTGTTCCTGGGTCTGTGAAAACAGAAACCAATGCCCAGTCTGTCCTCCCTCCACCCACACCCACCAGCATTATCTGGTCGTATTTTCAGTCCCAGAGATAGTATTTCCCCAGAAGATGTACCATCTCTCAAACACGATTTGCTTTCTAGAGCAAATACTGTGTTCAGAATAAATTTAAGGACCTAATTTGGTACTTATTATTTTCTTTGAGAAGACAGAAAGCTGGAGAGCCTTCCTGTGGAAATTGCTTGGCCCTGTCTTATTTGCATTTGACTTTCCAAAAGATCACAGAATAATAGAATCATAGGAAAATTAAGGTTGGAAAAGCCCTCCAAGATCACCTGGTCCAACCATCCCCCTACAAACAATGTCACCCACGAAACCACGTCCCCAAGCACCACGTCCAACCTTGCCTTGAACACCCCCAGGGACAGGGACTCCACCACCTCCCTGGGCAACGCGTCCCAATGCCTGACCGCTCTTTCTGAGAAGAAACGTCTCCTAATTGTTTTAATTGGTGAAGAGTAGCACTCTTTGTTCAATTCTTTGTTTTAATTGTTGAAGAGTAAGGGCATGACGTTTCCATTTTTCCACTCACCAGTGACATCACCTGACTGCCAGGACTTTTCAACTGTGATGGAGAGCGGCTTGGCAACCCCATCAGCCAGTTCCCTCAGGACCCTGGGATTCATGTCACCAGGTCCCATAGACCTGGACCTGTTTACATTCAGCAGGTGGTCTCGAACCTGCTCTTCACTTACCGTGCGTGGGACTTTGCTCCCCCAGCCTCCACCTACAGGTTCAGGGAAATGAAAGACTTGGGAAGCCCATCTACCAGTGCAGACGGAGGCAAAGAAGTTGCTGAGTACCTCAGCCTTCTCCGTGTCTGTCGTTACCAATTACTCAGGTATAGAAACTCACTCCTAATATAAGAAATTAGCCACCTCTAATCGCTTCCACACTACTATTTTCACCCCTCAGTTTATTTTCACAAATGTTAAAGGCGCATGGTGGCCCCTGGGGACTCCTCCTGTCAGCCCAGCGCAGCAGCCCGAAGGGAGCTGGGTCCTCTCTTGTGCTCTTCCTCGAGGCTCTGTGCAGAGGGGCTGACACCTCTCGCACAAGGGCTGGCGGGTGGGAAAGAAACACGCACACAAGCCCTGAATATCAGCAAGAGTTCTTTATTGCCAGGTGTTTGGTGGCTCCAAGCTAATGCCTGGGATGGAGCCTGCGCGACGAGGAGTAGGGAGCTCGCCGGGCCCTGCTGCGTAGCTACCGGTGTTCTCTCATGGCACGCAGCAGAGAGCTGCCGGGGTAGTCCCAGGTCTGATGTGGCCGAGGTGGATCCACTTCCATGGGTTCCTCCGCCTCTTCTTGTGGATCCACCTCCATGGGCTCCACGGTGTCAGGCAGGAGGACAAGCCAGTCCTTGCCTGGGACTGCCCACACGGGATGCCTCCCATCAGCTGTGTTCTCCGGCCAGGGTGCCGAACGAGGGGGTCGCCCAGTTCCATTGCCTGGTCCCATGCCACTCTCCACTTGATATTCATTCGTGGGTTTCACGCCGCCATCTCTTTTACGGCCACGGCTGGGTCCCTCGCTGCGATCTGGCCGATGGGCACGCCTCTGCTCCCCACGGCTCTCCGCATCACGCTCCCGTCTTCGCTCCACACCACCACTGCACCTCTGGTTAGGCCCAGGCCCCCTGCTGCTGGATGTCTGAGGGGCCGGCCTGTTCCCCGCATCGCTGCGGTGCCAGTGATATCTCCAATAATCGTCTCTGGGCCGGGCAGCAGACTTCCCCCAGGCACTGATGTCTTTTGTGCCGCAGGTGCTGTCCCTCTGCCCATGAGACATCTTTCTCCCATTAGCTGCCATCTTCTCGGTGCTTCCTCAGATCGCTTCGCGGTCCTCACACCGAGGAGGGCTGCCGCTCGCCTTGCTCCTTTCTCTGGCCTTCCTCCTGCCGCTTACGCTGGCTCTCAGAGGACCGAGTCGCTGAGCAAGTGGCGGGCCAGCGGCAGGGGGCCTCTTTTATAGGGCCCGGGGCAAAGGCGTGACAGCGGTGGCCACTGTGACCTCAGCAAGGCTCTGTGATGGAGTGGCCCGTGCGAGGCCAAAGGCGGCTGCGTTGGGAGAGGCCTGGAAGATGCCCTCATGTGGACAAGGAGGAGGGCTGGGGGGGCTGAGGGGCCCCTTTTCTGGGGCTGGCTCCCCCCCAGGCCATTTGGCTTGACAGAGAGAAAGGCTGCCCCATGCAATCCTGCCTCAACCCATTTTTTCTCCCCATCTCCAAGGCTTAGAATCTCTGGTTAACAAAAGAAAACTCCATCAACAAAACCAAACCAGACCCATTCAAAAGGCTAAAGCGGTCACAGCTGAAGTACCCATCTTCAGGAGATCTTTGATCTGTTTGAGGGCAGCACAGCCCCAGGAATTGGAGGGGAGCAGCCAGGACAGCCCGGCAAGCTCACGGAGTTCAAGCTCTAAATTCTCCCAAAAGATGAGCCTCGGGACCAAAACTTGGGACCCTTCTGGGCAATAAAAATCAGGGATGCAGGAAAAACATCACTTATATAAAGTGCAGCAGTTTTCCCTGAAGCATGCGATAATAACCCTCTCTTCCTCTCTTGTACCTACCAGCGTATTGCCTCTGCTCCTGCTCATTCCCCCCACTTCGCTCCCAAATAATAAGACCCTGCAGAACTGTTCCCACCAGTGAAAACGCTAAATTTAGGTATGAAAAAGTAAAAGTTTAAAGATCCAGGGCAGGTTTTGTGTGTCCCAGTGCATATTTAGCCTTGGGACACCCTTCTGAGATAACCACAGGTACATTTCCCTCCCGTGCAGGTGGAAAAAAAAGGCAGCAGTGGGATGAGAGGACTGGGGTTGGGAAGCATTTTGCAGCCACGAGGTTTCAACCAGGACCTCTGCAGAAGCTCCTCTCCTTTGCCATGGGACTAAAAATAAAATAAAATAAAATAAAATAAAATAAAATAAAATAAAAACACTCAAGTAATGGTGTTGAGGGAAATACTGGCAGAGCCACCAGCCCCGTTACCACTTTTTCAGGCACTTTTGGGGTACGTTACCAGGCCCTCCGGTCTGCCTGGTGCCCGGCTTTGTGAAGTTTCACGAGGGGAGCAGCAGGATGCAGGATGACACAGTTTGGCTGCCGGGCTCTCATGGGACAAGGACATGGACATGGGATGCACATCGCAGCAGTGCCACCACCAACTAGTTTGCCAGCTCCCCCTTCCAGACATTCCCTTTTTCTTCCCCCTCCGACGTGGGGCTCAGCACCCAAATGGCTTGTGAGAGCTCGGCAGGGCTCCCAGTGCCAGGAGGCTGAGCTGGGAAAGTCCTCTTCACGTTAGGCTTGGTTTCTTGGACTTCCAGCACCCAGCTCTGCCCTACAGCCACAAGCGGATAAAATCCTACAGCAGGGGGCTTGTGGGGGCACACGTGTCCTCCCCTTAATATTCCTTAATCCAAGCTGGGACGAGGCACTTGCACAATTATGTAGGTGATAAACTCCTGCTCTTGTCATCAGCCTCACCCTACTGACCCCACATGTAAAAGTGATGCTGGGGAGGGCAGCTTTAGGGACCGATCCCAAATCCTCCCCCGTTTCCTCCTCTGCACCTGGAGCCGCAGACACCAAGCTCTACCTGGGGAGACAACAAGCAGCCAGGAGGGTCCATTTCATCATCTGCCTCCTCCTCTTCCTCCTCAAGCTGGGCTCTACATCCTGCTTCCACACTGGTGTTTCTCAGAGCATTAATGACTTCCAAACAGGTGAAAATAAGCAGTAGAAATCACACTTTCTGCATCAGCTTTCAGCGTAAAGTCACTTTGCTCTATCAAGTAAGATCTAATTAAAACAGATCAGAGAAACACAACTCCTTCAAGCACCCCCCCATTCATTTCTGCAAGCGTCATTGAAACAAAGGGGAGGAGAAGCAGGTCATTCATTCAGGTTTTATTTAAGGTTTCAGTTTTGCTTTCTAAATGGCTGAGCTGACCCTAACAAACCGGGCACTACCGGAGAGTTACACCAAGGCAGTACAAAGAAAGAGAAACACGTTTTCCAGCTGATTTTAAAACGGCAAATGCCCTTGTTATTTCCCAGCAGGACAAGACACACAGACATCTGGCAGCAGGTCAGATTAGCTCCAGCTCACTTAGCACGAGTTGTTGCTCAAAGACATAAGGCTCAGTCCTCACTCTGAGCACCCCTTCATTGCACAGGAGCCCCCCGCTCCTTCCTGCTCCCAAACAGGATGCCTCAATCCACCGTAGGCTGCTTCAGCACCCTCCAAATTTCCTCAGCAGTTGGGAAACTGAGCTTTTACCTTTTGCATCCTCCTACCCCAGCACCCGTCTTCTTCCTCAGACCAACACCATCTTCTGTTGCCCTCCCACCCCTTTCCTGGGGGCATCCATTTCGGCTGCAAGTTTCCATCCAGCCCCCGCCGGCATCGCTGTTCTGCCACCACCGGCAGCTCCCTGCTTCTCCAAGACCCCAGCCTTGATGCTGAGAGCTGTCATTAGCAGCAAACCATGAGATCCGCCCTAGGACATTATCTGTACGCTCAATCCAGTGTGTTTACAGCCCCAAAATACATCCACATGTTCTCTATTACTATCAAAATAAGCCACTGAAAAGTCTCCGTATTTTATGCTAGGGAGACAAACAGACTCAGCCTTCACCTTTGACAGCTTCCATATGAAAGATGCTGGGGAATCTGTAAGCTCGTAATTAAGAAAGGCGTTCAAATACGTACCATTCTTCTTGGACTTTGGGCTGGACCTTTCACTGCCAGCTGAGCTCAGCAAACTTGAAGTACCAGCAGCCTACAGGCCACTTCAGCCCATCCTTGCATGGTAAATATCATCTGGTGATACCAACCCGTGATACCTTGAGACAGACACGTTAGGATACTAACGGAGATCTCAGCTCAGAAGCGATCTCAGCTCAGCCAGCCCCTCTCACCCAAACTCTTGGCCCCACTGAACTTAAATCAATCATTTGTTTAAATAAAACCTAGGGCTACAGTAACACAACTCCATATCAGCTCTTTAAATATAAGAAGCTTGAAATGCACCAGCTGCTTCTTAAATACGACAATCTTCAGTGCTTTGGAAAAAAAAGAGATGAGTTTTACCTTCCGCCACCACCAGGAGCTCTGGGAGCTGTAGCACATTGTGCCATTTCGGCACCTAACCTGATGGGGTTGCTGAGGATCCCTTAAAAAGGAAGCAGGTTTTCAGGATGGATAGTCAAACAACTGAATATTTCATGTTCTCATATAGAAGAGAGAATCTAATAATCAAATAAATAAGGGCTGTGATTTAAAATGGTTCAGACTCAGTGAAATTAGTTCATGCAGTAGGTATATTAAAAATATATATTAAAAAATGCCACCAAATCAGTTCTCTTGTTGGAATTTGCTTTCACATCCCAGCAGTAAGGATGCACTCAGAAAAAAAAAAAAAGAAAAAAAAAAAAGCCACAGAGGAAAATTTTAAGTCAGACACTTGTGCTAACAGCTCTCTGTAGTGACCAGAAAGTGCTGTAAGAGGCTATGCAGAAGCTGCCACCAGTGCTGAAGCTGGGCGATGCCCAGATGAACCTAAGAGTAGAGAAAAGGATCCATATCTCAGAAAAAAATATATACCTCATTCTCCTAAGCTAACTAAATTTTATTTATTTTTTTAAGATTTCTGAGAACGTGAAAACATGATGTGTCTGTTAACTTGGAATTGGGGCTAGGTACAAAGTAGCAAGTCAAACTCTTTCGCATCATAGACAGGTAAAAAATAAAATAAAACAGATGACATGTCTACAGTCACTGTCTTACAGCTTCCCAGTGCATAGCTCTCAGTCCTTACCAAACCAGTAAGGACCAATTCACAGCTGAAGTCAATGAGACAGAAGCACATCACAGGCTTAAGAATGGGGAGAAACAGTCACTCCTGCAGATTCCTTTCCAATAGGCAACAGAGAATCCAGCAGAGTAACTTAAATACAAGTCACCCTTTTTACCATTTTTCCTCCTGCAGAAAAATAAGCTCACGGATTTGCTCGCAGGTAGGGCACATCTGCATTACCACTCTCATCTCAAAGGGGTGTCAAGGATGGAGTGGGAAGGGAAGGCGAAGGGAAGTCAGCAACATTCAATAAATTCATGGATCAGGTTTAATCCTGTGCTGTCCAAAAAAGTCAATTGGTGGGTCGGTAAAACCAGAGCCACATTAGATTTTAGACCTAGTGAGCTCTAGCCCATCATTCCTTCCACCGCACACATGGCATTTTGAGACTTGCATAGAAAATAAAACCAAACTCCTCACCAAAGAGAATTATCCGAGGGCAGTGGCCTTCCCTTTCCCGATCTCCACCCCAGCCCCAAGCAGAGGAGCTCATCAAGAGATCAGGTCCCCCCCAGGGCTGGCAGCTTTGCTGCTCTGCCCAAGGAATTCATCTTGTAAGGGGAAATTTTTCATATTACATGAAGATGAAGAATATATACAAGGGGAGGAAGGCAGAAGATTTGGCAATGGGCTTCAGACGTTACAGCCTCACGTCAGACAGTGGCCACCCTGTAGCCTGAAGGATGGGAGAAGACACCAAAAAAGCAAGGGACCTTACAGGCTTTATCTACGCCTGTAAAACCAGTGCAAGGGCTGTCACGTATCGCAGAGTGAATGGGGAAAAATATATGTATATATTTCAATCACAAGCCCAGGGCAGGGAGGAAAGGACTGATCCAGCAGCAGGTGTCAGCAAGAAGCAGGAATGAGTTTCTGTGCAACACAAGTGCTTTGGGGAGAGGAGAACTGGATTAAACTCACCCTGGAAATGACCAAAGCGATACGTACAGAGAAAGCAAGATCTTTTATCCGTTCCCTCTGTGTGCAGTTACTCCTCTTCAGAGCCACTCGCTATCCCACAGGACTACAGAAGCTTGTATCACTTAATGCATCGCTTGTAAGCACCCAGTGACGATAACATGAAAACCCATCCCATCCGACAGAGCTGTCTGGTGACAGTGAATTCTCCAACCCTCCCTCAGCCCCGAGTTAAGAAATGCAGCAGTCCTTTTATTAAAAATCAGGATACAGTTCAACATAACGCCAGTGTTTACACCCGATCTCTCTAGTAGTTCCAGGATCGCTGTTGTTTTACATATCATTAGCAACCAAAGGAGTCAGTAGCATAAAGATATCAGTTCACTCGCTCATTTCAAAAAAAAAATAAAATGAATGCCCCTATGCTTCCAAGGAAACACTGTCCATGATCAGTTTGTTTTCTGTTGGCCTTGGTCTAAGAAGCAAGAGTTTTCACCATCATCTTGCAGGCAGATCTTATCTTCCTAAGAGCAATTGTTCTGTTTGCTTTCTCTTACAGGGCAGGTCTCCACGAAGCCTGACAGCACTAATAAAATAACCCTAAAAGAAATCCCAATTGATTTTTCCTGTGATTTTTCTAGAAATATCAGAACTATTTGAAAGCTGTTTAATTACTTGAGTTGAAACGAAAGTGTGCGGGGAAGGACCTTGATTCACACAATTTGGCAAAAAGATCACGACTTGTCCAACAGCTGCAAGAAGCACACACAGGCTTTCTCCTTGCTCCCCCGAAGCATCCAGCGGTGCTGCGGGAGGGCTGCATGGTCCTGCCCTCGTTCCCCTTCCAGTTGTTTTAGCTGTTCCGATTGCTGCTGCCTGCTTCCTTCCCTCCTCAAGTCATCCACAGCAGAGAGCAGCCTCAGTGCTGGAAGAGCAGCTTGGCAAAAGCAGGAGGAGTCCAGCCAGCAGAAGATTTACTTTATTAAGATAAACATGGTCTAAAGGCTCCACATTATCTTTAAAAATAAACACAGTAAGAAATACGAAAACAAACTGGCTTTGCTACAGGTAGGTCAGGTTCAGATGTTCTCAGAAGATCTTCCCAGCCATAAAATATACCCTTCCCCTACCGTGCCCATCAAGGAGGATGGAAAGACAGTTCACTACGCAAGATCAGCAGCGTACCTGTTGCGTGCCCTCCCACATTCAGCAAACGATACATCTGCTACCCTTCAAGGCAGATCAAAGTTTTAAGAACACCCCTGTGAAGGAGGAGCGGGAGGGGACAGGGACAGGTAATTCGGTTTCTGTAGGGAACATCTAAAAGGCTTGACACGACGGCTGTGCTGGCTCCCCCGCTTTAATGGTTGTTCTTTGCTGCTTCTTTAGCAGCAAGAATCAGAGGAGTGAGACTAGAAAGAGGCTTTGCAATTTTCAGGAACTGGTGCTAGGAAGAGGAAAAAGGAAAAAAAAAGGTTACATTTCTCAGAACATGTCCCAAAAGCCTGGTGTTTACACAAAATATCAGGACCTAGACCTGTATGAACTCCAACAACCTCCAAGCAGGCGAAACAAAAAAGGCACGATGAGCAAGAAAGTTCACCGTGACTTTTGGGCCTCACCTGAACTGATAAAGAGCTTTGCACCCAACACATCCTAGTTTCTCCAATGTTTATACACTCTCAAGACTAAGCAAGTTCTCCCAGGAAATAAATTCATGCAAAATCTACAGTGAAATTCTTTGTGGAAGGGAGGTGTAAGTAAAAGCAACCTGTGCAGTTCCAAAACATTGCACAGGGCTTCCTGCAGCAATCATCTCTCCATTCTTCCTTTCCTGTCACCACAGATCTGCTGAAAACATTGCCTTGGCCTTCTAAAGCTATTAGAAATTTTCAGAACAGCTGGGACTGAGGAGCACAGCAGGGAATTCACAACAGGACCAGTCAGGCCATCTCCTATACCAGGTGCTCTGTTCTGTTAAACAATATTGATTATCGAGCACGCAACAAGCAGTAGGTGGTGTCACAAAGTGCTTCTTGCAGCACATGTGGTGTTTGTTTCGGGGGCAAGGTTTAAAACATAACATCTGGAACAGAGGAAGAAGTTTTCCCTGTGTTCAGGGTTAAGTGGAAAGCTTGCAATACTCCAGCCTCGCAGAGAAAGTCTAGGTTGGGGACAGAGACTGACACAAAACAGCTAATCAGACGAGTGGAGGCATGAAGCCCACAAGCCGTTCAGAAAACCCAAAATAATTAAGTCCCCCAGGACTTCTGAGCACCAGAAGGGATCAACCACCCAATCTGAACACACTTCAGAGGTGGAAAAATCCGAGGCTAAAAGGTAAAGGCAGGCAGAAATGCTGCAGTCCCAATGTTCTCCTGCCCCAAGGAACACAACCCTGCTGCTGTCTGATACTCTGGAGCTGGCAAGTCCAGGAGAAAAAGTCAGCTTTCATCTACTGCCATTCTTTCTGCCGGTGATTAATGCTTCATTAGTGTCTCAGAAAGGCAGCAGCACTCCCAAAGCTGAACCCAGTAGACAAACTAAAGGAAAGAAAGGAACACCAAAAAAGAGACAACTGTCTCACAGTCGACATCTGAGGGCCCCATCATCACCGATTTATTTTACAAAGAGATGAAGCACATTTTCCACCCCCGTGGGAGGTCTGACAAAAGGAAACACATGAACACTCCTCATCTGTGTTGGTAAAAAGCCTGGCAGCTTTGTCCTTCACTTTCACCACGAGTCCAGACAAAGACACCAGGTTTTCAGTGAAATAACTGAGGATTTCTCACAAGCTTGGTTCCATCACCTCTGCAGGAAGAGCTGTATCTGGCAAAATGTGTTAACGCCAAACTGCTGCAGGTAATGCCAGACGTGCCCCTTGCAGAAAGCTTTGGGAACTCTCCCCCAGAAGGGAGACAACCAGAGCATTCGATAGCTGGAAGCCCTCCTGTTATCCAAATGGGAACAAGCACGGCCAGACCGCAACACCACAGCCAGATGTTAGGGTGAGCTGCATGAAGAAGCCACGGGAATTAAGGGGCTCAGCAGTTGGCAGGCTCGGGGCACGGCAATTATTTGAGGTTGGTTACAGAACACGCTGCACAGCTGCTGCCAGTAGCAAGTACAGCACAAAAAGGAAAGTACTCTGTTAACGCTTCGTTAGGGATTTGGGGTTTTTTGGTTGGTTGGTTTTGGTTTTTTTTGTTCGTTTCTTCATGGTAAATTATCTCTGCTGTGCTTGTGACTTCAGATGATGCAGTATTTAAGACCCCAAATGACATTTCTCCGCGTGCCTATTCTCACTCTAGAATGCTTAATTCCGTCCTGTTCCCCAGCACTTACCTGGAGCAGCTCTTTTGCAGAACCTCTTTTTTCCACGTCCATTTCAAGACAGCGATTTAGGAAGTCTCGGAATATGGGTGAAAGCTTTTCTGGATTCTGCAGTTCCGGAGTCCCGTTAGTAGCAATGAGATACAGGGCCTAAAGCAAAGCAAGCACCAAAGAAACAGGAGGTTACGAAGGTCAGACTCCAGCTGCAGATTACAGAGGCACCCATTTTTCCTCTCCCTCCCCACAGTTCAATGGGGAAAAACAAAACCAAAACAAACCCTTATCACGGTGACTAATAAATGCTTAAGTTTCAGCAAAGAGAAGAGCTGCCGGCCCTATTTTTATGTGGATGGGATCCAATCCTTTTTTGCTTTACCCTCGTAATCTGGGTTTGGATCCTGCAGCCCTCTCAAGGGATTAAGAGGACAAAACCAGCAGTCCAGACTGTGTTTACATAGGGAAGTTGGCTGGCACAGCTCTGCCAGTGCTCGACTCCTGCAATAACTATATCCTCATGGGAAGGTACCCCTGAATAATCAGGAGGCTTTGTTCTCTCGATACTTTGCCCAATTGCACAAGGCCTAAAAAGTCAATACTCTAAAGATGCAGTTGGTCCTTTACAAAAGATGGCCAGTAGGTTCTCAAGCAGCACTTAACACCCTACAGAAACAAGTGGAGTCGTTTTGCTGCTGCTTGGGAATGAAGAATTCTCTAAGAATCAGGAAATTCAGAATTCATCCACTGCAAAATTTTACTATTAAAAGAAAATCGCTAGATGCCTTTTAAAAGGAAACAGACATCTGGCAGAGGCCTTCTGAGCTCACTGCTCATCACATCTCAAGGTAGAGGTCTGATAGCCTGGGAACTGCAACAAGTTAAGTTAAATGAGAGCAAAGCACCCCGTTTCTTAGCCATCCTCATTTAACTCCACACCAACTTTTTCCTTTCGCATTTCTTCACTGCTGCGCTTCTCTCCCAAAATCACCTCCAGTCAAAGAGGTGGAAACAAGTTAAACAGAACTGTTCTAGATCCCTTCGTCCTGTTTAGCTTAAAAAAAAACGAAAAACTGGCTCACACCAAGAACAGCTGCATTCCTACAAACTGATAGAATTTCCCCTTTCATTAAAGAATACGAAGGGAAAGACACCAGCAGGGGCAAAGCCTGATTAAAGGCTAGTTAAACTTGGAGCTTTATTTGCAAATAAATATTGTAAATAAATAAAATTTATTATTTGCAAATAAATAAAATTCTTTAATGCAAATAGGAACAATGCACCAGCAAGAAAAAGCCCTGTTTATAAAAGAGCAATGTGGTATTCTTTGAATTCAAGGACAGCTCTCTTCCCCACTCACAAGGATTTAAGAAGCCAGGCACTGTGGGGCCAGAAGGTGCCCCTGTCAGCCTCTCCAGAAAGGGGGGAATTATGGATGCACCACAGGATTAACTCAGACCCTACCTGAAGGTCTGCAACAGGAAGAGCCTGTGCCCTCTGCCACCCAGAACCAGCCATGGCTTCTAAGTTAAATGACCACAATCTTCTCACTACAGCATCTAAGGAGACGTGTAGCTGCATGTGATGAAACCACAGCGGAGGTTCACCTGCCTCCTCCAGAGCCTAGGTTAACCAGCAGGCTCAGCGAAGGCCTGACGGCAAAAAAAGGCACTCGCTTACTCTCAGGGGGTTTTCATTGAGGTAGGGGGGTTCTCCTTCGATCATCTCGATGGCCATTATCCCCAGTGACCAGATGTCCACTTTGGGCCCGTAGGCTTTTCGTGTCACCACTTCAGGCGCCATCCAGTACGGGGTCCCCACCATGGTGCTGCGCTTGCTCTGTTCGGGAGTGATCTGGGCACAGAAGCCAAAGTCAGCTGGAAAAGCAAAGAAGGAGGGAAGAAATAGTTAGAAACCAGCAGGTTTCTCCAAAAACAACACGTACTGATGCCAATGCTGTGGTACAAGCTAGCCTGTTGCACTGCCTGCAACATTGCTGCTGCAAAGGAGGCCTGGTTTTGTGGTTAACAAGGTGTTCAGGAGTAAGCTTCTAAATCTGACTCGCTGAGGCCATCAACATCACAGAGCTGCTCACTTGTCGATGTGAAAGCTGGTGATCAGTAAAGAGCTGTACATGGATGCTGTGAAACGTGGCAGTGCAGCATTTGGCAGCTGTAATACACTGTGTAACACATGCTCTCAAGTCTGTTCCTGGGTCTGTGAAAACAGAAACCAATGCCCAGTCTGTCCTCCCTCCACCCACACCCACCAGTATTATCTGGTCGTATTTTCAGTCCCGGAGATAGTATTTCCCCAGAAGATGTACCATCTCTCAAACACGATTTGCTTTCTAGAGCAAATACTGTGTTCAGAATAAATTTAAGGACCTAATTTGGTACTTATTATTTTCTTTGAGAAGACAGAAAGCTGGAGAGCCTTCCTGTGGAAATTGCTTGGCCCTGTCTTATTTGCATTTGACTTTCCAAAAGATCACAGAATAATAGAATCATAGGAAAATTAAGGTTGGAAAAGCCCTCCAAGATCACCTGGTCCAACCATCCCCCTACGAACAATGTCACCCACGAAACCACGTCCCCAAGCACCACGTCCAACCTTGCCTTGAACACCCCCAGGGACAGGGACTCCACCACCTCCCTGGGCAACGCGTCCCAATGCCTGACCGCTCTTTCTGAGAAGAAATGTCTCCTAATTGTTTTAATTGGTGAAGAGTAGCACTCTTTGTTCAATTCTTTGTTTTAATTGTTGAAGAGTAGGCGCATGACGTTTCCATTTTTCCACTCACCAGTGACATCGCCCGACTGCCAGGACTTTTCAACTGTGATGGAGAGCGGCTTGGCAACCCCATCAGCCAGTTCCCGCAGGACCCTGGGATTCATGTCATCAGGTCCCATAGACCTGGACCTGTTTACATTCAGCAGGTGGTCTCGAACCTGCTCTGCACTTACAGTGGGTGGGACTTTGCTCCCCCAGCCTTCACCTACAGGTTCAGGGAAATGAAAGACTTGGGAAGCCCATCTACCAGTGCAGACGGACGCAAAGAAGTTGCTGAGTACCTCAGCCTTCTCCGTGTCTGTCGTTACCAATTACTCAGGTATAGAAACTCACTCCTAATATAAGAAATTAGCCACCTCTAATCACTTACACACTACTATTTTCACCCCTCAGTTTATTTTCACAAATGTTAAAGGCGCATGGTGGCCCCTGGGGACTCCTCCTGTCAGCCCAGCGCAGCAGCCCGAAGGGAGCTGGGTCCTCTCTTGTGCTCTTCCTCGAGGCTCTGTGCAGAAGGGCTGACACCTCTCACACAAGGGCTGGAGGATGCGAAAGAAACACGCACACAAGCCCTGAATATCAGCAAGAGTTCTTTATTGCCAGGTGTTTGGTGGCTCCAAGCTAATGTCTGGGATGGAGCCTGCGCGACGAGGAGTAGGGAGCTCGCCGGGCCCTGCTGCGTAGCTACCGGTGTTCTCTCATGGCACGCAGCAGAGAGCTGCCGGGGTAGTCCCAGGTCTGATGTGGCCGAGGTGGATCCACTTCCATGGGTTCCTCCGCCTCTTCTTGTGGATCCACCTCCATGGGCTCCACGGTGTCAGGCAGGAGGACAAGCCAGTCCTTGCCTGGGACTGCCCACACGGGATGCCTCCCATCAGCTGTGTTCTCCGGCCAGGGTGCCGAACGAGGGGGTCGCCCAGTTCCATTGCCTGGTCCCATGCCACTCTCCACTTGATTTTCATTCGTGGGTTTCACGCCGCCATCTCTTTTACGGCCACGGCTGGGTCCCTCGCTGCGATCTGGCCGATGGGCACGCCTCTGCTCCCCACGGCTCTCCGCATCACGCTCCCGTCTTCGCTCCACACCACCACTGCACCTCTGGTTAGGCCCAGGCCCCCTGCTGCTGGATGTCTGAGGGGCCGGCCTGTTCCCCGCATCGCTGCGGTGCCAGTGATATCTCCGATAATTGTCTCTGGGCCGGGCAGCAGGCTTCCCCCAGGCACTGATGTCTTTTGTGCCGCAGGTGCTGTCCCTCTGCCCATGAGACATCTTTCTCCCATTAGCTGCCATCTTCTCGGTGCTTCCTCAGATCGCTTCGCGGTCCTCACACCGAGGAGGGCTGCCGCTCGCCTTGCTCCTTTCTCTGGCCTTCCTCCTGCCGCTTACGCTGGCTCTCAGAGGACCGAGTCGCTGAGCAAGTGGCGGGCCAGCGGCAGGGGGCCTCTTTTATAGGGCCCGGGGCAAAGGCGTGACAGCGGTGGCCACTGTGACCTCAGCAAGGCTCTGTGATGGAGTGGCCCGTGCGAGGCCAAAGGCGGCTGCGTTGGGAGAGGCCTGGAAGATGCCCTCATGTGGACAAGGAGGAGGGCTGGGGGGGCTGAGGGGCCCCTTTTCTGGGGCTGGCTCCCCCCCAGGCCATTTGGCTTGACAGAGAGAAAGGCTGCCCCATGCAATCCTGCCTCAACCCATTTTTTCTCCCCATCTCCAAGGCTTAGAATCTCTGGTTAACAAAAGAAAACTCCATCAACAAAACCAAACCAGACCCATTCAAAAGGCTAAAGCGGTCACAGCTGAAGTACCCATCTTCAGGAGATCTTTGATCTGTTTGAGGGCAGCACAGCCCCAGGAATTGGAGGGGAGCAGCCAGGTTAAGCCCGGCAAGCTCACGGAGTTCAAGCTCTAAATTCTCCCAAAAGATGAGCCTCGGGACCAAAACTTGGGACCCTTCTGGGCAATAAAAATCAGGGATGCAGGAAAAACATCACTTATATAAAGTGCAGCAGTTTTCCCTGAAGCATGCGATAATAACCCTCTCTTCCTCTCTTGTACCTACCAGCGTATTGCCTCTGCTCCTGCTCATTCCCCCCACTTCGCTCCCAAATAATAAGACCCTGCAGAACTGTTCCCACCAGTGAAAACGCTAAATTTAGGTATGAAAAAGTAAAAGTTTAAAGATCCAGGGCAGGTTTTGTGTGTCCCAGTGCATATTTAGCCTTGGGACACCCTTCTGAGATAACCACAGGTACATTTCCCTCCCGTGCAGGTGGAAAAAAAAGGCAGCAGTGGGATGAGAGGACTGGGGTTGGGAAGCATTTTGCAGCCACGAGGTTTCAACCAGGACCTCTGCAGAAGCTCCTCTCCTTTGCCATGGGACTAAAAATAAAATAAAATAAAATAAAATAAAATAAAATAAAGTAAAATAAAAACACTCAAGTAATGGTGTTGAGGGAAATACTGGCAGAGCCACCAGCCCCGTTACCACTTTTTCAGGCACTTTTGGGGTACGTTACCAGGCCCTCCGGTCTGCCTGGTGCCCGGCTTTGTGAAGTTTCACGAGGGGAGCAGCAGGATGCAGGATGACACAGTTTGGCTGCCGGGCTCTCATGGGACAAGGACATGGACATGGGATGCACATCGCAGCAGTGCCACCACCAACTAGTTTGCCAGCTCCCCCTTCCAGACGTTCCCTTTTCTTCCAGCTCCCCCTCCGACGTGGGGCTCAGCACCCAAATGGCTTGTGAGAGCTCGGCAGGGCTCCCAGTGCCAGGAGGCTGAGCTGGGAAAGTCCTCTTCACGTTAGGCTTGGTTTCTTGGACTTCCAGCACCCAGCTCTGCCCTACAGCCACAAGCGGATAAAATCCTACAGCAGGGGGCTTGTGGGGGCACACGTGTCCTCCCCTTAATATTCCTTAATCCAAGCTGGGACGAGGCACTTGCACAATTATGTAGGTGATAAACTCCTGCTCTTGTCATCAGCCTCACCCTACTGACCCCACATGTAAAAGTGATGCTGGGGAGGGCAGCTTTAGGGACCGATCCCAAATCCTCCCCCGTTTCCTCCTCTGCACCTGGAGCCGCAGACACCAAGCTCTCCCTGGGGAGACAGCAAGCAGCCAGGAGGGTCCATTTCATCATCTGCCTCCTCCTCTTCCTCCTCAAGCTGGGCTCTACATCCTGCTTCCACACTGGTGTTTCTCAGAGCATTAATGACTTCCAAACAGGTGAAAATAAGCAGTAGAAATCACACTTTCTGCATCAGCTTTCAGTGTAAAGTCACTTTGCTCTATCAAGTAAGATCTAATTAAAACAGATCAGAGAAACACAACTCCTTCAAGCACTCCCCAATTCATTTCTGCAAGCGTCATTGAAACAAAGGGGAGGAGAAGCAGGTCATTCATTCAGGTTTTATTTAAGGTTTCAGCTTTGCTTTCTAAATGGCTGAGCTGACCCTAACAAACCGGGCACTACCGGAGAGTTACACCAAGGCAGTACAAAGAAAGAGAAACACGTTTTCCAGCTGATTTTAAAATGGCAAAGGCCCTTATTTCCCAGCAGGACAAGACACACAGACACCTGGCAGCAGGTCAGATTAGCTCCAGCTCACTTAGCACGAGTTGTTGCTCAAAGACATAAGGCTCAGTCCTCACTCTGAGCACCCCTTCATTGCACAGGAGCCCCCCGCTCCTTTCTGCTCCCAAACAGGATGCCTCAATCCACCGTAGGCTGCTCCAGCATCCTCCAAATTCCCTCAGCAGTTGGGAAACTGAGCTTTTACCTTTTGCTTCCACCTACACCTGCAACCATCCTCTTCCTCAGACCAACACCATCTTCTGTTGCCCTCCCACCCCTTCCCTGGGGGCATCCATTTCGGCTGCAAGTTTCCGTCCAGCCCCTGCCGGCATCGCTGTTCTGCCACCACCGGCAGCTCCCTGCTTCTCCAAGACCCCAGCCTTGATGCTGAGAGCTGTCATTAGCAGCAAACCATGAGATCCGCCCTAGGACATTATCTATATGCTCAATCCAGTGTGTTTACAACCCCAAAATACATCCACATGTTCTCTATTACTATCAAAATAAGCCACTGAAAAGTCTCCGTATTTTATGCTAGGGAGACAAACAGACTCAGCCTTCACCTTTGACAGCTTCCATATGAAAGATGCTGGGGAATCTGTAAGCTCATAATTAAGAAAGGCGTTCAGATACGTACCATTCTTCTTGGACTTTGGGCTGGACCTTTCACTGCCAGCTGAGCTCAGCAAACTTGAAGTACCAGCAGCCTACAGGCCACTTCAGCCCATCCTTGCATGGTAAATATCATCTGGTGATACCAACCCGTGATACCTTGAGACAGACACGTTCGGATACTAACGGAGATCTCAGCTCAGAAGCGATCTCAGCTCAGCCAGCCCCTCTCACCCAAACTCTTGGCCCCACTGAACTTAAATCAATCATTTGTTTAAAGAAAACCTAGGGCTGCAGTAATCCAGCTCAATATCAGCTCTTTAAATATAGGAAGCTTGAAATGCACCAGCTGCTTCTTAAATACGATATTCTTCAGTGCTTTGGAAAAAAAAGAGATGGGTTTTACCTTCCACCTCCACCAGGAGCTCTGGGAGCTGTAGCACATTGTGCCATTTCGGCACCTAACCTGATAGGGTTGCTGAGGATCCCTTAAAAAGGAAGCAGGTTTTCAGGGTGGATAGTCAAACAACTGAATATTTCATATTCTAATATAGAAGAGAGAATCTAATAATCAAATAAATAATTAAGGGCTGCGATTAAAAATGGTTCAGACTCAGTAGAATTAGTTCATACTGTAGGTATATTAAAATATATTTTAAAATGCTACCAAATCAGTTCTCTTCTCTTGGAAGTTGCGTTCAAATCCCAGCAGTAAGGATGTTCTCAGAAAAAAAAATAAGAATTATTAAGTCAGACACTTGTGCTAACAGCTCTCTGTAGTGACCAGAAAGTGCTGTAAGAGGCTATGCAAAAGCTGCCACCAGTGCTGGAGCTGAGCGATGCCCAGATGAACCTAAGAGTAGAGAAAAGGATCCATCTCTGGACAAAAAAAATGTATCTCATTCTCCTAAACTAACTACATTCTTTTATTTATCTTTTTATTCAAGATTTCTGAGACCATGAAAACACGATGCATCTGTTAACTTGGAACTGGGGCTAGGCACACAGTAGCAAGTCAACTTTCTCATCACAGGTTGGTAAAATAAAAACAGGAGAAGATGACATGTCTACAGCCGCTGTCTTACAGCTTCCCAGAGCACAGCTCTCAGTCCTTACCAAACCAGTAAGGACCAATTCACAGCTGAAGTCAATGAGACAGAAGCACATCACGAGCTTAAGAATGGGGAGAAACAGTCACTCCTGCAGATTCCTTTCCAATAGGCAACAGAGAATCCAGCAGAGTAACTTAAATACAAGTCACCCTTTTTACCATTTTTCCTCCTGCAGAAAAATAAGCTCACGGATTTGCTCGCAGGTAGGGCACATCTGCATTACCGCTCTCACCTCAAAGGGGTGCCAAGGATGGAGTGGGAAGGGAAGGCGAAGGGAAGTCAGCAACACTCAGTACATTCATGGATCAGGTTTAATCCTGTGCTGTCAAAAAATGTCAATTGATGGGTCAATAAGACCAGAGCAACATTAGATTTTAGATCAAGTGAGATCTAGCCCATCATTCCTTCCCATCTACCCCACGCATGGCATTTGAGACTTGCACAGAAAATAAAAGCAAACTCCTCACCAAAGAGAATTATCCGAGGGTAGTGGCCTTCCCTTTCCCGATCTCCACCCCAGCCCCAAGCAGAGGAGCTCATCAAGAGATCAGGTCCCCCCCAGGGCTGGCAGCTTTGCTGCTCTGCCCAAGGAATTCATCTTGCGAGGGGAAACTCTCCATATTACATGAAGATGAAGAATGTATACAAGGGGAGGAAGGCAGAAGATTTGGCAATGGGCTTCAGACATTACAGACTCACGTCAGACAGTGGCCACCCTGTAGCCTGAAGGATGGGAGAAGACACCAAAAAAGCAAGGGACCTTACAGGCTTTATCTACGCCTGTAAAACCAGTGCAAGGGCTGTCACGTATCGCAGAGTGAATGGGGAAAAATATATGTATATATTTCAATCACAAGCCCAGGGCAGGGAGGAAAGGACTGATCCAGCAGCAGGTCTCAGCAAGAAGCAGGAATGAGTTTCTGTGCAACACAAGTGCTTTGGGGAGAGGAGAACTGGATTAAACTCACCCTGGAAATGACCAAAGCGATACGTACAGAGAAAGCAAGATCTTTTATCCGTTCCCTCTGTGTGCAGTTACTCCTCTTCAGAGCCACTCGCTATCCCACAGGACTACAGAAGCTTGTATCACTTAATGCATCGCTTGTAAGCACCCAGTGACGATAACATGAAAACCCATCCCATCCGACAGAGTTGTCTGGTGACAGTGAATTCTCCAACCCTCCCTCAGCCCCGAGTTAAGAAATGCAGCAGTCCTTTTATTAAAAATCAGGATACAGTTCAACATAACGCCAGTGTTTACACCCGATCTCTCTAGTAGTTCCAGGATCGCTGTTGTTTTACATATCATTAGCAACCAAAGGAGTCAGTAGCATAAAGATATCAGTTCACTCGCTCATTTCAAAAAAAAAATAATAAAATGAATGCCCCTATGCTTCCAAGGAAACACTGTCCATGATCAGTTTGTTTTCTGTTGGCCTTGGTCTAAGAAGCAAGAGTTTTCACCATCATCTTGCAGGCAGATCTTATCTTCCTAAGAGCAATTGTTCTGTTTGCTTTCTCTTACAGGGCAGGTCTCCACGAAGCCTGACAGCACTAATAAAATAACCCTAAAAGAAATCCCAGTTGATTTTTCCTGTGATTTTTCTAGAAATATCAGAACTATTTGAAAGCTGTTTAATTACTTGAGTTGAAACGAAAGTGTGCGGGGAAGGACCTTGATTCACACAATTTGGCAAAAAGATCACGACTTGTCCAACAGCTGCAAGAAGCACACACAGGCTTTCTCCTTGCTCCCCCGAAGCATCCAGCGGTGCTGCAGGAGGGCTGCATGGTCCTGCCCTCGTTCCCCTTCCAGTTGTTTTAGCTGTTCCGATTGCTGCTGCCTGCTTCCTTCCCTCCTCAAGTCATCCAAAGCAGAGAGCAGCCTCAGTGCTGGAAGAGCAGCTTGGCAAAAGCAGGAGGAGTCCAGCCAGCAGAAGATTTACTTTATTAAGATAAACATGGTCTAAAGGCTCCACATTATCTTTAAAAATAAACACAGTAAGAAATACGAAAACAAACTGGCTTTGCTACGGGTAGGTCAGGTTCAGATGTTCTCAGAAGATCTTCCCAGCCATAAAATATACCCTTCCCCTACCGTGCCCATCAAGGAGGATGGAAAGACAGTTCACTACGCAAGATCAGCAGCGTACCTGTTGCGTGCCCTCCCACATTCAGCAAACGATACATCTGCTACCCTTCAAGGCAGATCAAAGTTTTAAGAACACCCCTGTGAAGGAGGAGCGGGAGGGGACAGGGACAGGTAATTCGGTTTCTGTAGGGAACATCTAAAAGGCTTGACACGACGGCTGTGCTGGCTCCCCCGCTTTAATGGTTGTTCTTTGCTGCTTCTTTAGCAGCAAGAATCAGAGGAGTGAGACTAGAAAGAGGCTTTGCAATTTTCAGGAACTGGTGCTAGGAAGAGGAAAAAGGAAAAAAAAAGGTTACATTTCTCAGAACATGTCCCAAAAGCCTGGTGTTTACACAAAATATCAGGACCTAGACCTGTATGAACTCCAACAACCTCCAAGCAGGCGAAACAAAAAAGGCACGATGAGCAAGAAAGTTCACCGTGACTTTTGGGCCTCACCTGAACTGATAAAGAGCTTTGCACCCAACACATCCTAGTTTCTCCAATGTTTATACACTCTCAAGACTAAGCAAGTTCTCCCAGGAAATAAATTCATGCAAAATCTACAGTGAAATTCTTTGTGGAAGGGAGGTGTAAGTAAAAGCAACCTGTGCAGTTCCAAAACATTGCACAGGGCTTCCTGCAGCAATCATCTCTCCATTCTTCCTTTCCTGTCACCACAGATCTGCTGAAAACATTGCCTTGGCCTTCTAAAGCTATTAGAAATTTTCAGAACAGCTGGGACTGAGGAGCACAGCAGGGAATTCACAACAGGACCAGTCAGGCCATCTCCTATACCAGGTGCGCTGTTCTGTTAAACAATATTGATTATCGAGCATGCAACAAGCAGTAGGTGGTGTCACAAAGTGCTTCTTGCAGCACATGTGGTGTTTGTTTCGGGGGCAAGGTTTAAAACATAACATCTGGAACAGAGGAAGAAGTTTTCCCTGTGTTCAGGGTTAAGTGGAAAGCTTGCAATACTCCAGCCTCGCAGAGAAAGTCTAGGTTGGGGACAGAGACTGACACAAAACAGCTAATCAGACGAGTGGAGGCATGAAGCCCACAAGCCGTTCAGAAAACCCCAAATAATTAAGTCCCCCAGGACTTCTGAGCACCAGAAGGGATCAACCACCCAATCTGAACACACTTCAGAGGTGGAAAAATCCGAGGCTAAAAGGTAAAGGCAGGCAGAAATGCTGCAGTCCCAATGTTCTCCTGCCCCAAGGAACACAACCCTGCTGCTGTCTGATACTCTGGAGCTGGCAAGTCCAGGAGAAAAAGTCAGCTTTCATCTACTGCCATTCTTTCTGCCGGTGATTAATGCTTCATTAGTGTCTCAGAAAGGCAGCAGCACTCCCAAAGCTGAACCCAGTAGACAAACTAAAGGAAAGAAAGGAACACCAAAAAAGAGACAACTGTCTCACAGTCGACATCTGAGGGCCCCATCATCACAGATTTATTTTACAAAGAGATGAAGCACATTTTCCACCCCCGTGGGAGGTCTGACAAAAGGAAACACATGAACACTCCTCATCTGTGTTGGTAAAAAGCCTGGCAGCTTCGTCCTTCACTTTCACGAGTCCAGACAAAGACACCAGGTTTTCAGTGAAATAACTGAGGATTTCTCACAAGCTTGGTTCCATCACCTCTGCAGGAAGAGCTGTATCTGGCAAAATGTGTTAACGCCAAACTGCTGCAGTTAGTGCAAGACGTGCCCCTTCCAGAAAGCTTTGGGAACTCTCCCCCAGAAGGGAGACAACCAGAGCATTCGATAGCTGGAAGCCCTCCTGTTATCCAAATGGGAACAAGCACGGCCAGACCGCAACACCACAGCCAGATGTTAGGGTGAGCTGCGTGAAGAAGCCACGGGAATTAAGGGGCACGGCAGCTGGCAGGATCGGGGCACGGCAATTATTTGAGGTTGGTTACAGAACACGCTGCACAGCTGCTGCCAGTAGCAAGTACAGCACAAAAAGGAAAGTACTCTGTTAACGCTTCGTTAGGGATTTGGGGTTTTTTGGTTGGTTGGTTTTGGGTTTTTTTGTTCGTTTCTTCATGGTAAATTATCTCTGCTGTGCTTGTGACTTCAGATGACGCAGTATTTAAGACCCCAAATGACATTGCTCCACATGCCTATTCTCACTCTAGAATGCTGAATTCCGTCCCGTTCCCCGGCACTTACCTGGAGCAGCTCTTTTGCAGAACCTCTTTTTTCCACGTCCATTTCAAGACAGCGATTTAGGAAGTCTCGGAATATGGGTGAAAGCTTTTCTGGATTCTGCAGTTCCGGAGTCCCGTTAGTAGCAATGAGATACAGGGCCTAAAGCAAAGCAAGCACCAAAGAAACAGGAGGTTACGAAGGTCAGACTCCAGCTGCAGATTACAGAGGCACCCATTTTTCCTCTCCCTCCCCACAGTTCAATGGGGAAAAACAAAACCAAAACAAACCCTTATCACGGTGACTAATAAATGCTTAAGTTTCAGCAAAGAGAAGAGCTGCCGGCCCTATTTTTATGTGGATGGGATCCAATCCTTTCTTGCTTTACCCTCGTAATCTGGGTTTGGATCCTGCAGCCCTCTCAAGGGATTAAGAGGACAAAACCAGCAGTCCAGACTGTGTTTACAGAGGGAAGTTGGCTGGCACAGCTCTGCCAGTGCTCGACTCCTGCAATAACTATATCCTCATGGGAAGGTACCCCTGAAGAAACAGGAGGCTTTCTTCTCTCGATACTTTGCCCAAATGCACAAGGCCTAAAAAGTCAATACTCTAAAGATGCAGTTGGTCCTTTACAAAAGATGGCCAGTAGGTTCTCAAGCAGCACTTAACACCCTACAGAAACAAGTGGAGTCGTTTTGCTGCTGCTTGGGAATGAAGAATTCTCTAAGAATCAGGAAATTCAGAATTCATCCACTGCAAAATTTTACTATTAAAAGAAAATCGCTAGATGCCTTTTAAAAGGAAACAGACATCTGGCAGAGGCCTTTGGAGCTCATCGCTCATCACATCTCAAGGTAGAGGTCTGATAGCCTGGGAACTGCAACAAGTTAAGTTAAATGAGAGCAAAGCACCCCGTTGCTTAGCCATCCTCATTTAACTCCACACCAACTTTTTCCTTTCGCATTTCTTCACTGCTGCGCTTCTCTCCCAAAATCACCTCCAGTCAAAGAGGTGGAAACAAGTTAAACAGAACTGTTCTAGATCCCTTCGTCCTGTTTAGCTTAGAAAAAAAGCCATAAAACTGGCTTACACCAAGAACAGCCGCATTCCTACAAACAGACAGAATTTCCCCCTTCATTAAAGAATATGAAGGGAAAGACACCAGCGGGGCAAAGCCTGACTAAAGGCTTGTTAAACCTGGAGCTTTACTGAGAGCACGCAAAGAGGAACAATGCACCAGCAAGAAAAAGCCCTGTTTATAAAAGAGTAATGTGGTATTCTTTGAATTCAAGGACAGCTCTCTTCCCCACTCACAAGGATTTAAGAAGCCGGGCGCTCTGGGGCCAGAAGGTGCCCCTATCGGCCTCTCCAGAAAGGGGGGAATTATGGATGCACCACATCATTAACTCAGACCCTACCTGAAGGTCTGCAACAGGAAGAGCCTGTGCCCTCTGCCACCCAGAACCAGCCATGGCTTCTAACTTAAATGACCACAATCTTCTCACTACAGCATCTAAGGAGACGTGTAGCTGCATGTGATGAAACCACAGCGGAGGTTCACCTGCCTCCTCCAGAGCCCAGGTTAACCAGCAGGCTCAGCGAAGGCCTGAGGGCCAAAAAAAGGCACTCGCTTACTCTCAGGGGGTTTTCATTGAGGTAGGGGGGTTCTCCTTCGATCATCTCGATGGCCATTATCCCCAGTGACCAGATGTCCACTTTGGGCCCGTAGGCTTTTCGTGTCACCACTTCAGGCGCCATCCAGTACGGGGTCCCCACCATGGTGCTGCGCTTGCTCTGTTCGGGAGTGATCTGGGCACAGAAGCCAAAGTCAGCTGGAAAAGCAAAGAAGGAGGGAAGAAAAAGTTAGAAACCAGCAGGTTTCTCCAAAAACAACACGTACTGATGCCAATGCTGTGGTACAAGCTAGCCTGTTGCACTGCCTGCTACATTGCTGCTGCAAAGGAGGGCTGGTTTTGTGGTTAACAAGGTGTTCAGGAGTAAGCTTCTAAATCTGACTCGCTGAGGCCATCAACATCACAGAGCTGCTCACTTGTCGATGTGAAGGCTGGTGATCAGTAAAGAGCTGTACATGGATGCTGTGAAACGTGGCAGTGCAGCATTTGGCAGCTGTAATACACTGTGTAACACATGCTCTCAAGTCTGTTCCTGGGTCTGTGAAAACAGAAACCAATGCCCAGTCTGTCCTCCCTCCACCCACACCCACCAGTATTATCTGGTCGTATTTTCAGTCCCAGAGATAGTATTTCCCCAGAAGATGTACCATCTCGCAAACACGATTTGCTTTCTAGAGCAAATACTGTGTTCAGAATAAATTTAAGGACCTAATTTGGTACTTATTATTTTCTTTGAGAAGACAGAAAGCTGAAGAGCCTTCCTGTGGAAATTGCTTGGCCCTGTCTTATTTGCATTTGACTTTCCAAAAGATCACAGAATAATAGAATCATAGGAAAATTAAGGTTGGAAAAGCCCTCCAAGATCACCTGGTCCAACCATCCCCCTACAAACAATGTCACCCACGAAACCACGTCCCCAAGCACCACGTCCAACCTTGCCTTGAACACCCCCAGGGACGGGGACTCCACCACCTCCCTGGGCAACGCGTCCCAATGCCTGACCGCTCTTTCTGAGAAGAAATGTCTCCTAATTGTTTTAATTGGTGAAGAGTAGCACTCTTTGTTCAATTCTTTGTTTTAATTGTTGAAGAGTAAGGGCATGACGTTTCCATTTTTCCACTCACCAGTGACATCACCCGACTGCCAGGACTTTTCAACTGTGATGGAGAGCGGCTTGGCAACCCCATCAGCCAGTTCCCTCAGGACCCTGGGATTCATGTCATCAGGTCCCATAGACCTGGACCTGTTTACATTCAGCAGGTGGTCTCGAACCTGCTCTGCACTTACCGTGGGTGGGACTTTGCTCCCCCAGCCTCCACCTACAGGTTCAGGGAAATGAAAGACTTGGGAAGCCCATCTACCAGTGCAGACGGACGCAAAGAAGTTGCTGAGTACCTCAGCCTTCTCCGTGTCTGTCGTTACCAATTACTCAGGTATAGAAACTCACTCCTAATATAAGAAATTAGCCACCTCTAATCGCTTCCACACTACTATTTTCACCCCTCAGTTTATTTTCACAAATGTTAAAGGCGCATGGTGGCCCCTGGGGACTCCTCCTGTCAGCCCAGCGCAGCAGCCCGAAGGGAGCTGGGTCCTCTCTTGTGCTCTTCCTCGAGGCTCTGTGCAGAGGGGCTGACACCTCTCGCACAAGGGCTGGCGGGTGGGAAAGAAACACGCACACAAGCCCTGAATATCAGCAAGAGTTCTTTATTGCCAGGTGTTTGGTGGCTCCAAGCTAATGCCTGGGATGGAGCCTGCGCGACGAGGAGTAGGGAGCTCGCCGGGCCCTGCTGCGTAGCTACCGGTGTTCTCTCATGGCACGCAGCAGAGAGCTGCCGGGGTAGTCCCAGGTCTGATGTGGCCGAGGTGGATCCACTTCCATGGGTTCCTCCGCCTCTTCTTGTGGATCCACCTCCATGGGCTCCACGGTGTCAGGCAGGAGGACAAGCCAGTCCTTGCCTGGGACTGCCCACACGGGATGCCTCCCATCAGCTGTGTTCTCCGGCCAGGGTGCCGAACGAGGGGGTCGCCCAGTTCCATTGCCTGGTCCCATGCCACTCTCCACTTGATATTCATTCGTGGGTTTCACGCCGCCATCTCTTTTACGGCCACGGCTGGGTCCCTCGCTGCGATCTGGCCGATGGGCACGCCTCTGCTCCCCACGGCTCTCCGCATCACGCTCCCGTCTTCGCTCCACACCACCACTGCACCTCTGGTTAGGCCCAGGCCCCCTGCTGCTGGATGTCTGAGGGGCCGGCCTGTTCCCCGCATCGCTGCGGTGCCAGTGATATCTCCAATAATCGTCTCTGGGCCGGGCAGCAGACTTCCCCCAGGCACTGATGTCTTTTGTGCCGCAGGTGCTGTCCCTCTGCCCATGAGACATCTTTCTCCCATTAGCTGCCATCTTCTCGGTGCTTCCTCAGATCGCTTCGCGGTCCTCACACCGAGGAGGGCTGCCGCTCGCCTTGCTCCTTTCTCTGGCCTTCCTCCTGCCGCTTACGCTGGCTCTCAGAGGACCGAGTCGCTGAGCAAGTGGCGGGCCAGCGGCAGGGGGCCTCTTTTATAGGGCCCGGGGCAAAGGCGTGACAGCGGTGGCCACTGTGACCTCAGCAAGGCTCTGTGATGGAGTGGCCCGTGCGAGGCCAAAGGCGGCTGCGTTGGGAGAGGCCTGGAAGATGCCCTCATGTGGACAAGGAGGAGGGCTGGGGGGGCTGAGGGGCCCCTTTTCTGGGGCTGGCTCCCCCCCAGGCCATTTGGCTTGACAGAGAGAAAGGCTGCCCCATGCAATCCTGCCTCAACCCATTTTTTCTCCCCATCTCCAAGGCTTAGAATCTCTGGTTAACAAAAGAAAACTCCATCAACAAAACCAAACCAGACCCATTCAAAAGGCTAAAGCGGTCACAGCTGAAGTACCCATCTTCAGGAGATCTTTGATCTGTTTGAGGGCAGCACAGCCCCAGGAATTGGAGGGGAGCAGCCAGGTTAAGCCCGGCAAGCTCACGGAGTTCAAGCTCTAAATTCTCCCAAAAGATGAGCCTCGGGACCAAAACTTGGGACCCTTCTGGGCAATAAAAATCAGGGATGCAGGAAAAACATCACTTATATAAAGTGCAGCAGTTTTCCCTGAAGCATGCGATAATAACCCTCTCTTCCTCTCTTGTACCTACCAGCGTATTGCCTCTGCTCCTGCTCATTCCCCCCACTTCGCTCCCAAATAATAAGACCCTGCAGAACTGTTCCCACCAGTGAAAACGCTAAATTTAGGTATGAAAAAGTAAAAGTTTAAAGATCCAGGGCAGGTTTTGTGTGTCCCAGTGCATATTTAGCCTTGGGACACCCTTCTGAGATAACCACAGGTACATTTCCCTCCCGTGCAGGTGGAAAAAAAAGGCAGCAGTGGGATGAGAGGACTGGGGTTGGGAAGCATTTTGCAGCCACGAGGTTTCAACCAGGACCTCTGCAGAAGCTCCTCTCCTTTGCCATGGGACTAAAAATAAAATAAAATAAAATAAAATAAAATAAAATAAAATAAAATAAAATAAAATAAAATAAAATAAAATAAAATAAAAACACTCAAGTAATGGTGTTGAGGGAAATACTGGCAGAGCCACCAGCCCCGTTACCACTTTTTCAGGCACTTTTGGGGTACGTTACCAGGCCCTCCGGTCTGCCTGGTGCCCGGCTTTGTGAAGTTTCACGAGGGGAGCAGCAGGATGCAGGATGACACAGTTTGGCTGCCGGGCTCTCATGGGACAAGGACATGGACATGGGATGCAAATCGCAGCAGTGCCACCACCATCTAGTTGGCTCACTCCTACTTCCAGACATTCCCTTTTCTTCCAGCTCCCCCTCCGACGTGGGGCTCAGCACCCAAATGGCTTCTGAGAGCTCGGCAGGGCTCCCAGCACCAGGAGGCTGAGCTGGGAAAGTCCACTTCACGTTAGGCTTGGTTTCTTGGACTTCCAGCACCCAGCTCTGCCCTACAGCCACAAGCGGATAAAATCCTACAGCAGGGGGCTTGTGGGGGCACACGTGTCCTCCCCTTAATATTCCTTAATCCAAGCTGGGACGAGGCACTTGCACAATTATGTAGGTGATAAACTCCTGCTCTTGTCATCAGCCTCACCCTACTGACCCCACATGTAAAAGTGATGCTGGCGAGGGCAGCTTTAGGGACCGATCCCAAATCCTCCCCCGTTTCCTCCTCTGCACCTGGAGCCGCAGACACCAAGCTCTGCCTGGGGAGACAACAGGCAACCAGGAGGGTCCATTTCACCACCTGCCTCCTCCTCTTCCTCCTCAAGCTGGGCTCTACATCCTGCTTCCACACTGGTGTTTCTCAGAGCATTAATGACTTCCAAACAGGTGAAAATAAGCAGTAGAAATCACACTTTCTGCATCAGCTTTCAGCGTAAAGTCACTTTGCTCTATCAAGTAAGATCTAATTAAAACAGATCAGAGAAACACAACTCCTTCAAGCACCCCCCCATTCATTTCTGCAAGCGTCATTGAAACAAAGGGGAGGAGAAGCAGGTCATTCATTCAGGTTTTATTTAAGGTTTCAGCTTTGCTTTCTAAATGGCTGAGCTGACCCTAACAAACCGGGCACTACCGGAGAGTTACACCAAGGCAGTACAAAGAAAGAGAAACACATTTTCCAGCTGATTTTAAAACAGAAAAGGCCCTTGCAATTTCCCAGCAGGACAAGACACACAGACATCTGGCAGCAGGTCAGATTAGCTCCAGCTCACTTAGCACGGGTTGTTGCTCAAAGACATAAGGCTCAGTCCTCACTCTGAGCACCCCTTCATTGCACAGGAGCCCCCCGCTCCTTCCTGCTCCCAAACAGGATGCCTCAATCCACCGCAGGCTGCTCCAGCACCCTCCAAATTTCCTCAGCAGTTGGGAAACTGAGCTTTTACCTTTTGCTTCCACCTACACCTGCAACCATCCTCTTCCTCAGACCAACACCATCCTCTGTTGCCCTCCCACCCCTTTCCTGGGGGCATCCATTTCGGCTGCAAGTTTCCGTCCAGCCCCTGCCGGCATCGCTGTTCTGCCACCACCGGCAGCTCCCTGCTTCTCCAAGACCCCAGCCTTGATGCTGAGAGCTGTCATTAGCAGCAAACCATGAGATTCGCCCTAGGACATTATCTGTACGCTCAATCCAGTGTGTTTACAACCCCAAAATACATCCACATGTTCTCTATTACTATCAAAATAAGCCACTGAAAAGTCTCCGTATTTTATGCTAGGGAGACAAACAGACTCAGCCTTCACCTTTGACAGCTTCCATATGAAAGATGCTGGGGAATCTGTAAGCTCATAATTAAGAAAGGCGTTCAGATACGTACCGTTCTTCTTGGACTTTGGGCTGGACCTTTCACTGCCAGCTGAGCTCAGCAAACTTGAAGTTGCAGCAGCCTACAGGCCATTTCACCCCATCCTTGCATGGTAAATATCATCTGGTGATACCAACCGGTGATACCTTGAGAGAGACACGTTCGGATACTAACGGAGATCTCAGCTCAGAAGCGATCTCAGCTCAGCCAGCCCCTCTCACCCAAACTCTTGGCCCCACTGAACTTAAATCAATCATTTGTTTAAAGAAAACCTAGGGCTGCAGTAATCCAGCTCAATATCAGCTCTTTAAATATAGGAAGCTTGAAATGCACCAGCTGCTTCTTAAATACGATATTCTTCAGTGCTTTGGAAAAAAAAGAGATGAGTTTTACCTTCCGCCACCACCAGGAGCTCTGGGAGCTGTAGCACATTGTGCCATTTCGGCACCTAACCTGATAGGGTTGCTGAGGATCCCTTAAAAAGGAAGCAGGTTTTCAGGGTGGATAGTCAAACAACTGAATATTTCATATTCTAATATAGAAGAGAGAATCTAATAATCAAATAAATAATTAAGGGCTGTGATTAAAAATGGTTCAGACTCAGTAAAATTAGTTCATACTGTAGGTATATTAAAATATATTTTAAAATGCTACCAAATCAGTTCTCTTCTCTTGGAAGTTGCGTTCAAATCCCAGCAGTAAGGATGTTCTCAGAAAAAAAAATAAGAATTATTAAGTCAGACACTTGTGCTAACAGCTCTCTGTAGTGACCAGAAAGTGCTGTAAGAGGCTATGCAAAAGCTGCCACCAGTGCTGGAGCTGAGCGATGCCCAGATGAACCTAAGAGTAGAGAAAAGGATCCATCTCTGGACAAAAAAAATGTATCTCATTCTCCTAAACTAACTAAATTCTTTTATTTATCTTTTTATTCAAGATTTCTGAGACCATGAATACACGATGCATCTGTTAACTTGGAACTGGGGCTAGGCACACAGTAGCAAGTCAACTTTCTCATCACAGGTTGGTAAAATAAAAACAGGAGAAGATGACATGTCTACAGCCGCTGTCTTACAGCTTCCCAGAGCACAGCTCTCAGTCCTTACCAAACCAGTAAGGACCAATTCACAGCTGAAGTCAATGAGACAGAAGCACATCACGGGCTTAAGAATGGGGAGAAACAGTCACTCCTGCAGATTCCTTTCCAATAGGCAACAGAGAATCCAGCAGAGTAACTTAAATACAAGTCACCCTTTTTACCATTTTTCCTCCTGCAGAAAAATAAGCTCACGGATTTGCTCGCAGGTAGGGCACATCTGCATTACCACTCCCATCTCAAAGGGGTGCCAAGGATGGAGTGGGAAGGGAAGGCGAAGGGAAGTCAGCAACATTCAATAAATTCATGGATCAGGTTTAATCCTGTGCTGTCCAAAAAAGTCAATTGGTGGGTCGGTAAAACCAGAGCCACATTAGATTTTAGACCTAGTGAGCTCTAGCCCATCATTCCTTCCACCGCACACATGGCATTTTGAGACTTGCATAGAAAATAAAACCAAACTCCTCACCAAAGAGAATTATCCGAGGGCAGTGGCCTTCCCTTTCCCGATCTCCACCACAGCCCCAAGCAGAGGAGCTCATCAAGAGATCAGGTTCCCCCCAGGGCTGGCAGCTTTGCTGCTCTGCCCAAGGAATTCATCTTCCGAGGGGAAACTCTCCGTATTACATGAAGATGAAGAATGTACACAAGGGGAGGAAGGCAGCAGATTTGGCAATGGGCTTCAGACATTACAGCCTCACGTCAAACAGTGGCCACCCTGTAGCCTGAAGGATGGGAGAAGAAACCAAAAAAGACAAATATATGTATATGTTTCAATCACAAGCCCAGGGCAGGGAGGAAAGGACTGATCCAGCAGCAGGTGTCAGCAAGAAGCAGGAATGAGTTTCTGTGCAACACAAGTGCTTTGGGGAGAGGAGAACTGGATTAAACTCACCCTGGAAATGACCAAAGCGATACGTACAGAGAAAGCAAGATCTTTTATCCGTTCCCTCTGTGTGCAGTTACTCCTCTTCAGAGCCACTCGCTATCCCACAGGACTACAGAAGCTTGTATCACTTAATGCATCGCTTGTAAGCACCCAGTGACGATAACATGAAAACCCATCCCATCCGACAGAGCTGTCTGGTGACAGTGAATTCTCCAACCCTCCCTCAGCCCCGAGTTAAGAAATGCAGCAGTCCTTTTATTAAAAATCAGGATACAGTTCAACATAACGCCAGTGTTTACACCCGATCTCTCTAGTAGTTCCAGGATCGCTGTTGTTTTACATATCATTACCAACCAAAGGAGTCAGTAGCATAAAGATATCAGTTCACTCGCTCATTTCAAAAAAAAAATAAAATGAATGCCCCTATGCTTCCAAGGAAACACTGTCCATGATCAGTTTGTTTTCTGTTGGCCTTGGTCTAAGAAGCAAGAGTTTTCACCATCATCTTGCAGGCAGATCTTATCTTCCTAAGAGCAATTGTTCTGTTTGCTTTCTCTTACAGGGCAGGTCTCCACGAAGCCTGACAGCACTAATAAAATAACCCTAAAAGAAATCCCAGTTGATTTTTCCTGTGATTTTTCTAGAATATCAGAACTATTTGAAAGCTGTTTAATTACTTGAGTTGAAACGAAAGTGTGCGGGGAAGGACCTTGATTCACACAATTTGGCAAAAAGATCACGACTTGTCCAACAGCTGCAAGAAGCACACACAGGCTTTCTCCTTGCTCCCCCGAAGCATCCAGCGGTGCTGCGGGAGGGCTGCATGGTCCTGCCCTCATTCCCCTTCCAGTTGTTTTAGCTGTTCCGATTGCTGCTGCCTGCTTCCTTCCCTCCTCAAGTCATCCAAAGCAGAGAGCAGCCTCAGTGCTGGAAGAGCAGCTTGGCAAAAGCAGGAGGAGTCCAGCCAGCAGAAGATTTACTTTATTAAGATAAACATGGTCTAAAGGCTCCACATTATCTTTAAAAATAAACACAGTAAGAAATACGAAAACAAACTGGCTTTGCTACGGGTAGGTCAGGTTCAGATGTTCTCAGAAGATCTTCCCAGCCATAAAATATACCCTTCCCCTACCGTGCCCATCAAGGAGGATGGAAAGACAGTTCACTACGCAAGATCAGCAGCGTACCTGTTGCGTGCCCTCCCACATTCAGCAAACGATACATCTGCTACCCTTCAAGGCAGATCAAAGTTTTAAGAACACCCCTGTGAAGGAGGAGCGGGAGGGGACAGGGACAGGTAATTCAGTTTCTGTAGGGAACATCTAAAAGGCTTGACACGACGGCTGTGCTGGCTCCCCCGCTTTAATGGTTGTTCTTTGCTGCTTCTTTAGCAGCAAGAATCAGAGGAGTGAGACTAGAAAGAGGCTTTGCAATTTTCAGGAACTGGTGCTAGGAAGAGGAAAAAGGAAAAAAAAAGGTTACATTTCTCAGAACATGTCCCAAAAGCCTGGTGTTTACACAAAATATCAGGACCTAGACCTGTATGAACTCCAACAACCTCCAAGCAGGCGAAACAAAAAAGGCACGATGAGCAAGAAAGTTCACCGTGACTTTTGGGCCTCACCTGAACTGATAAAGAGCTTTGCACCCAACACATCCTAGTTTCTCCAATGTTTATACACTCTCAAGACTAAGCAAGTTCTCCCAGGAAATAAATTCATGCAAAATCTACAGTGAAATTCTTTGTGGAAGGGAGGTGTAAGTAAAAGCAACCTGTGCAGTTCCAAAACATTGCACAGGGCTTCCTGCAGCAATCATCTCTCCATTCTTCCTTTCCTGTCACCACAGATCTGCTGAAAACAATGCCTTGGCCTTCTAAAGCTATTAGAAATTTTCAGAACAGCTGGGACTGAGGAGCACAGCAGGGAATTCACAACAGGACCAGTCAGGCCATCTCCTATACCAGGTGCTCTGTTCTGTTAAACAATATTGATTATCGAGCATGCAACAAGCAGTAGGTGGTGTCACAAAGTGCTTCTTGCAGCACATGTGGTGTTTGTTTCGGGGGCAAGGCTTAAAACATAACATCTGGAACAGAGGAAGGAGTTTTCCCTGTGTTCAGGGTTAAGTGGAAAGCTTGCAATACTCCAACCTCGCAGAGAAAGTCTAGGTTGGGGACAGAGACTGACACAAAACAGCTAATCAGACGAGTGGAGGCATGAAGCCCACAAGCTGTTCTGAAAACCCAAAATAATTAAGTCCCCCAGGACTTCTGAGCACCAGAAGGGATCAACCACCCAATCTGAACACACTTCAGAGGTGGAAAAATCCGAGGCTAAAAGGTAAAGGCAGGCAGAAATGCTGCAGTCCCAATGTTCTCCTGCCCCAAGGAACACAACCCTGCTGCTGTCTGATACTCTGGAGCTGGCAAGTCCAGGAGAAAAAGTCAGCTTTCATCTACTGCCATTCTTTCTGCCGGTGATTAATGCTTCATTAGTGTCTCAGAAAGGCAGCAGCACTCCCAAAGCTGAACCCAGTAGACAAACTAAAGGAAAGAAAGGAACACCAAAAAAGAGACAACTGTCTCACAGTCGACATCTGAGGGCCCCATCATCACAGATTTATTTTACAAAGAGATGAAGCACATTTTCCACCCCCGTGGGAGGTCTGACAAAAGGAAACACATGAACACTCCTCATCTGTGTTGGTAAAAAGCCTGGCAGCTTCGTCCTTCACTTTCACCACGAGTCCAGACAAAGACACCAGGTTTTCAGTGAAATAACTGAGGATTTCTCACAAGCTTGGTTCCATCACCTCTGCAGGAAGAGCTGTATCTGGCAAAATGTGTTAACGCCAAACTGCTGCAGTTAATGCAAGACGTGCCCCTTCCAGAAAGCTTTGGGAACTCTCCCCCAGAAGGGAGACAACCAGAGCATTCGATAGCTGGAAGCCCTCCTGTTATCCAAACGGGAACAAGCACGGCCAGACCGCAACACCACAGCCAGATGTTAGGGTGAGCTGCGTGAAGAAGCCACAGGAATTAAGGGGCTCAGCAGTTGGCAGGCTCGGGGCACGGCAATTATTTGAGGTTGGTTACAGAACACGCTGCACAGCTGCTGCCAGTAGCAAGTACAGCACAAAAAGGAAAGTACTCTGTTAACGCTTCGTTAGGGATTTGGGGTTTTTTGGTTGGTTGGTTTTGGTTTTTTTTGTTCGTTTCTTCATGGTAAATTATCTCTGCTGTGCTTGTGACTTCAGATGACGCGGTATTTAAGACCCCAAATGACATTGCTCCACATGCCTATTCTCACTCTAGAATGCTGAATTCCGTCCCGTTCCCCAGCACTTACCTGGAGCAGCTCTTTTGCAGAACCTCTTTTTTCCACGTCCATTTCAAGACAGCGATTTAGGAAGTCTCGGAATATGGGTGAAAGCTTTTCTGGATTCTGCAGTTCCGGAGTCCCGTTAGTAGCAATGAGATACAGGGCCTAAAGCAAAGCAAGCACCAAAGAAACAGGAGGTTACGAAGGTCAGACTCCAGCTGCAGATTACAGAGGCACCCATTTTTCCTCTCCCTCCCCACAGTTCAATGGGGAAAAACAAAACCAAAACAAACCCTTATCAGGGTGACGAAGAAATGCTTAAGTTTCAGCAAAGAGAGGAGCTGCCAGCCCTATTTTTATGTGGATGGGATCCAATCCTTTATTGCTTTACCCTCGTAATCTGGGTTTGGATCCTGCAGCCCTCTCAAGGGATTAAGAGGACAAAACCAGCAGTCCAGACTGTGTTTACAGAGGGAAGTTGGCTGGCACAGCTCTGCCAGTGCTCGACTCCTGCAATAACTATATCCTCATGGGAAGGTACCCCTGAAGAAACAGGAGGCTTTCTTCTCTCGATACTTTGCCCAAATGCACAAGGCCTAAAAAGTCAATACTCTAAAGATGCAGTTGGTCCTTTACAAAAGATGGCCAGTAGGTTCTCAAGCAGCACTTAACACCCTACAGAAACAAGTGGAGTCGTTTTGCTGCTGCTTGGGAATGAAGAATTCTCTAAGAATCAGGAAATTCAGAATTCATCCACTGCAAAATTTTACTATTAAAAGAAAATCGCTAGATGCCTTTTAAAAGGAAACAGACATCTGGCAGAGGCCTTCTGAGCTCACTGCTCATCACATCTCAAGGTAGAGGTCTGATAGCCTGGGAACTGCAACAAGTTAAGTTAAATGAGAGCAAAGCACCCCGTTGCTTAGCCATCCTCATTTAACGCCATACCAACTTTTTCCTTTCGCATTTCTTCACTGCTGCGCTTCTCTCCCAAAATCATCTCCAGTAAAAGAGGTGGAAACAAGTTAAACAGAATTGTTCTAGATCCCTTCGTCCTGTTTAGCTTAGAAAAAAAGCCATAAAACTGGCTTACACCAAGAACAGCCGCATTCCTACAAACTGATAGAATTTCCCCTTTCATTAAAGAATACGAAGGGAAAGACACCAGCAGGGGCAAAGCCTGACTAAAGGCTTGTTAAACCTGGAGCTTTACTGGGAGCATGCAAAGAGGAACAATGCACCAGCAAGAAAAAGCCCTGTTTATAAAAGAGTAATGTGGTATTCTTTGAATTCAAGGACAGCTCTCTTCCCCACTCACAAGGATTTAAGAAGCCGGGCACTCTGGGGCCAGAAGGTGCCCCTATCGGCCTCTCCAGAAAGGGGGGAATTATGGATGCACCACATCATTAACTCAGACCCTACCTGAAGGTCTGCAACAGGAAGAGCCTGTGCCCTCTGCCACCCAGAACCAGCCATGGCTTCTAACTTAAATGACCACAATCTTCTCACTACAGCATCTAAGGAGACGTGTAGCTGCATGTGATGAAACCACAGCGGAGGTTCACCTGCCTCCTCCAGAGCCCAGGTTAACCAGCAGGCTCAGCGAAGGCCTGAGGGCAAAAAAAAGGCACTCGCTTACTCTCAGGGGGTTTTCATTGAGGTAGGGGGGTTCTCCTTCGATCATCTCGATGGCCATTATCCCCAGTGACCAGATGTCCACTTTGGGCCCGTAGGCTTTTCGTGTCACCACTTCAGGCGCCATCCAGTACGGGGTCCCCACCATGGTGCTGCGCTTGCTCTGTTCGGGAGTGATCTGGGCACAGAAGCCAAAGTCAGCTGGAAAAGCAAAGAAGGAGGGAAGAAATAGTTAGAAACCAGCAGGTTTCTCCAAAAACAACACGTACTGATGCCACAGCTGTGGTACAAGCTAGCCTGTTGCACTGCCTGCTACATTGCTGCTGCAAAGGAGGCCTGGTTTTGTGGTTAACAAGGTGTTCAGGAGTAAGCTTCTAAATCTGACTCGCTGAGGCCATCAACATCACAGAGCTGCTCACTTGTCGATGTGAAAGCTGGTGATCAGTAAAGAGCTGTACATGGATGCTGTGAAACGTGGCAGTGCAGCATTTGGCAGCTGTAATACACAGTGTAACACATGCTCTCAAGCCTGTTCCTGGGTCTGTGAAAACAGAAACCAATGCCCAGTCTGTCCTCCCTCCACCCACACCCACCAGTATTATCTGGTCGTATTTTCAGTCCCGGAGATAGTATTTCCCCAGAAGATGTACCATCTCTCAAACACGATTTGCTTTCTAGAGCAAATACTGTGTTCAGAATAAATTTAAGGACCTAATTTGGTACTTATTATTTTCTTTGAGAAGACAGAAAGCTGGAGAGCCTTCCTGTGGAAATTGCTTGGCCCTGTCTTATTTGCATTTGACTTTCCAAAAGATCACAGAATAATAGAATCATAGGAAAATTAAGGTTGGAAAAGCCCTCCAAGATCACCTGGTCCAACCATCCCCCTACGAACAATGTCACCCACGAAACCACGTCCCCAAGCACCACGTCCAACCTTGCCTTGAACACCCCCAGGGACAGGGACTCCACCACCTCCCTGGGCAACGCGTCCCAATGCCTGACCGCTCTTTCTGAGAAGAAATGTCTCCTAAATGTTTTAATTGGTGAAGAGTAGCACTCTTTGTTCAATTCTTTGTTTTAATTGTTGAAGAGTAGGCGCATGACGTTTCCATTTTTCCACTCACCAGTGACATCGCCCGACTGCCAGGACTTTTCAACTGTGATGGAGAGAGGCTTAGCAACTACATCAGCCAGTTCCCTCAGGACCCTGGGATTCATGTCATCAGGTCCCATAGACCTGGACCTGTTTACATTCAGCAGGTGGTCTCGAACCTGCTCTTCACTTACCGTGGGTGGGACTTTGCTCCCCCAGCCTTCACCTACGGGTTCAGGGAAATGAAAGACTTGGGAAGCCCATCTACCAGTGCAGACGGACGCAAAGAAGTTGCTGAGTACCTCAGCCTTCTCCGTGTCTGTCGTTACCAATTACTCAGGTATAGAAACTCACTCCTAATATAAGAAATTAGCCACCTCTAATCACTTACACACTACTATTTTCACCCCTCAGTTTATTTTCACAAATGTTAAAGGCGCATGGTGGCCCCTGGGGACTCCTCCTGTCAGCCCAGCGCAGCAGCCCGAAGGGAGCTGGGTCCTCTCTTGTGCTCTTCCTCGAGGCTCTGTGCAGAAGGGCTGACACCTCTCGCACAAGGGCTGGCGGGTGGGAAAGAAACACGCACACAACCCCTGAATATCGGCAAGAGTTCTTTATTGCCAGGTGTTTGGTGGCTCCAAGCTAATGTCTGGGATGGAGCCTGCGCGACGAGGAGTAGGGAGCTCGCCGGGCCCTGCTGCGTAGCTACCGGTGTTCTCTCATGGCACGCAGCAGAGAGCTGCCGGGGTAGTCCCAGGTCTGATGTGGCCGAGGTGGATCCACTTCCATGGGTTCCTCCGCCTCTTCTTGTGGATCCACCTCCATGGGCTCCACGGTGTCAGGCAGGAGGACAAGCCAGTCCTTGCCTGGGACTGCCCACACGGGATGCCTCCCATCAGCTGTGTTCTCCGGCCAGGGTGCCGAACGAGGGGGTCGCCCAGTTCCATTGCCTGGTCCCATGCCACTCTCCACTTGATATTCATTCGTGGGTTTCACGCCGCCATCTCTTTTACGGCCACGGCTGGGTCCCTCGCTGCGATCTGGCCGATGGGCACGCCTCTGCTCCCCACGGCTCTCCGCATCACGCTCCCGTCTTCGCTCCACACCACCACTGCACCTCTGGTTAGGCCCAGGCCCCCTGCTGCTGGATGTCTGAGGGGCCGGCCTGTTCCCCGCATCGCTGCGGTGCCAGTGATATCTCCAATAATCGTCTCTGGGCCGGGCAGCAGACTTCCCCCAGGCACTGATGTCTTTTGTGCCGCAGGTGCTGTCCCTCTGCCCATGAGACATCTTTCTCCCATTAGCTGCCATCTTCTCGGTGCTTCCTCAGATCGCTTCGCGGTCCTCACACCGAGGAGGGCTGCCGCTCGCCTTGCTCCTTTCTCTGGCCTTCCTCCTGCCGCTTACGCTGGCTCTCAGAGGACCGAGTCGCTGAGCAAGTGGCGGGCCAGCGGCAGGGGGCCTCTTTTATAGGGCCCGGGGCAAAGGCGTGACAGCGGTGGCCACTGTGACCTCAGCAAGGCTCTGTGATGGAGTGGCCCGTGCGAGGCCAAAGGCGGCTGCGTTGGGAGAGGCCTGGAAGATGCCCTCATGTGGACAAGGAGGAGGGCTGGGGGGGCTGAGGGGCCCCTTTTCTGGGGCTGGCTCCCCCCCAGGCCATTTGGCTTGACAGAGAGAAAGGCTGCCCCATGCAATCCTGCCTCAACCCATTTTTTCTCCCCATCTCCAAGGCTTAGAATCTCTGGTTAACAAAAGAAAACTCCATCAACAAAACCAAACCAGACCCATTCAAAAGGCTAAAGCGGTCACAGCTGAAGTACCCATCTTCAGGAGATCTTTGATCTGTTTGAGGGCAGCACAGCCCCAGGAATTGGAGGGGAGCAGCCAGGTTAAGCCCGGCAAGCTCACGGAGTTCAAGCTCTAAATTCTCCCAAAAGATGAGCCTCGGGACCAAAACTTGGGACCCTTCTGGGCAATAAAAATCAGGGATGCAGGAAAAACATCACTTATATAAAGTGCAGCAGTTTTCCCTGAAGCATGCGATAATAACCCTCTCTTCCTCTCTTGTACCTACCAGCGTATTGCCTCTGCTCCTGCTCATTCCCCCCACTTCGCTCCCAAATAATAAGACCCTGCAGAACTGTTCCCACCAGTGAAAACGCTAAATTTAGGTATGAAAAAGTAAAAGTTTAAAGATCCAGGGCAGGTTTTGTGTGTCCCAGTGCATATTTAGCCTTGGGACACCCCTCTGAGATAACCACAGGTACATTTCCCTCCCGTGCAGGTGGAAAAAAAAGGCAGCAGTGGGATGAGAGGACTGGGGTTGGGAAGCATTTTGCAGCCACGAGGTTTCAACCAGGACCTCTGCAGAAGCTCCTCTCCTTTGCCATGGGACTAAAAATAAAATAAAATAAAATAAAATAAAATAAAATAAAATAAAATAAAATAAAATAAAAACACTCAAGTAATGGTGTTGAGGGAAATACTGGCAGAGCCACCAGCCCCGTTACCACTTTTTCAGGCACTTTTGGGGTACGTTACCAGGCCCTCCGGTCTGCCTGGTGCCCGGCTTTGTGAAGTTTCACGAGGGGAGCAGCAGGATGCAGGATGACACAGTTTGGCTGCCGGGCTCTCATGGGACAAGGACATGGACATGGGATGCACATCGCAGCAGTGCCACCACCAACTAGTTTGCCAGCTCCCCCTTCCAGACGTTCCCTTTTTCTTCCCCCTCCGACGTGGGGCTCAGCACCCAAATGGCTTGTGAGAGCTCGGCAGGGCTCCCAGTGCCAGGAGGCTGAGCTGGGAAAGTCCTCTTCACGTTAGGCTTGGTTTCTTGGACTTCCAGCACCCAGCTCTGCCCTACAGCCACAAGCGGATAAAATCCTACAGCAGGGGGCTTGTGGGGGCACACGTGTCCTCCCCTTAATATTCCTTAATCCAAGCTGGGACGAGGCACTTGCACAATTATGTAGGTGATAAACTCCTGCTCTTGTCATCAGCCTCACCCTACTGACCCCACATGTAAAAGTGATGCTGGGGAGGGCAGCTTTAGGGACCGATCCCAAATCCTCCCCCGTTTCCTCCTCTGCACCTGGAGCCGCAGACACCAAGCTCTACCTGGGGAGACAACAAGCAGCCAGGAGGGTCCATTTCATCATCTGCCTCCTCCTCTTCCTCCTCAAGCTGGGCTCTACATCCTGCTTCCACACTGGTGTTTCTCAGAGCATTAATGACTTCCAAACAGGTGAAAATAAGCAGTAGAAATCACACTTTCTGCATCAGCTTTCAGTGTAAAGTCACTTTGCTCTATCAAGTAAGATCTAATTAAAACAGATCAGAGAAACACAACTCCTTCAAGCACCCCCCAATTCATTTCTGCAAGCGTCATTGAAACAAAGGGGAGGAGAAGCAGGTCATTCATTCAGGTTTTATTTAAGGTTTCAGCTTTGCTTTCTAAATGGCTGAGCTGACCCTAACAAACCGGGCACTACCGGAGAGTTACACCAAGGCAGTACAAAGAAAGAGAAACACGTTTTCCAGCTGATTTTAAAATGGCAAAGGCCCTTATTTCCCAGCAGGACAAGACACACAGACACCTGGCAGCAGGTCAGATTAGCTCCAGCTCACTTAGCACGAGTTGTTGCTCAAAGACATAAGGCTCAGTCCTCACTCTGAGCACCCCTTCATTGCACAGGAGCCCCCCGCTCCTTCCTGCTCCCAAACAGGATGCCTCAATCCACCGTAGGCTGCTCCAGCATCCTCCAAATTCCCTCAGCAGTTGGGAAACTGAGCTTTTACCTTTTGCTTCCACCTACACCTGCAACCATCCTCTTCCTCAGACCAACACCATCTTCTGTTGCCCTCCCACCCCTTCCCTGGGGGCATCCATTTCGGCTGCAAGTTTCCGTCCAGCCCCTGCCGGCATCGCTGTTCTGCCACCACCGGCAGCTCCCTGCTTCTCCAAGACCCCAGCCTTGATGCTGAGAGCTGTCATTAGCAGCAAACCATGAGATCCGCCCTAGGACATTATCTATATGCTCAATCCAGTGTGTTTACAACCCCAAAATACATCCACATGTTCTCTATTACTATCAAAATAAGCCACTGAAAAGTCTCCGTATTTTATGCTAGGGAGACAAACAGACTCAGCCTTCACCTTTGACAGCTTCCATATGAAAGATGCTGGGGAATCTGTAAGCTCATAATTAAGAAAGGCGTTCAGATACGTACCATTCTTCTTGGACTTTGGGCTGGACCTTTCACTGCCAGCTGAGCTCAGCAAACTTGAAGTACCAGCAGCCTACAGGCCACTTCAGCCCATCCTTGCATGGTAAATATCATCTGGTGATACCAACCCGTGATACCTTGAGACAGACACGTTCGGATACTAACGGAGATCTCAGCTCAGAAGCGATCTCAGCTCAGCCAGCCCCTCTCACCCAAACTCTTGGCCCCACTGAACTTAAATCAATCATTTGTTTAAAGAAAACCTAGGGCTGCAGTAATCCAGCTCAATATCAGCTCTTTAAATATAGGAAGCTTGAAATGCACCAGCTGCTTCTTAAATACGATATTCTTCAGTGCTTTGGAAAAAAAAGAGATGGGTTTTACCTTCCACCTCCACCAGGAGCTCTGGGAGCTGTAGCACATTGTGCCATTTCGGCACCTAACCTGATAGGGTTGCTGAGGATCCCTTAAAAAGGAAGCAGGTTTTCAGGGTGGATAGTCAAACAACTGAATATTTCATATTCTAATATAGAAGAGAGAATCTAATAATCAAATAAATAATTAAGGGCTGCGATTAAAAATGGTTCAGACTCAGTAGAATTAGTTCATACTGTAGGTATATTAAAATATATTTTAAAATGCTACCAAATCAGTTCTCTTCTCTTGGAAGTTGCGTTCAAATCCCAGCAGTAAGGATGTTCTCAGAAAAAAAAATAAGAATTATTAAGTCAGACACTTGTGCTAACAGCTCTCTGTAGTGACCAGAAAGTGCTGTAAGAGGCTATGCAAAAGCTGCCACCAGTGCTGGAGCTGAGCGATGCCCAGATGAACCTAAGAGTAGAGAAAAGGATCCATCTCTGGACAAAAAAAATGTATCTCATTCTCCTAAACTAACTACATTCTTTTATTTATCTTTTTATTCAAGATTTCTGAGACCATGAAAACACGATGCATCTGTTAACTTGGAACTGGGGCTAGGCACACAGTAGCAAGTCAACTTTCTCATCACAGGTTGGTAAAATAAAAACAGGAGAAGATGACATGTCTACAGCCGCTGTCTTACAGCTTCCCAGAGCACAGCTCTCAGTCCTTACCAAACCAGTAAGGACCAATTCACAGCTGAAGTCAATGAGACAGAAGCACATCACGGGCTTAAGAATGGGGAGAAACAGTCACTCCTGCAGATTCCTTTCCAATAGGCAACAGAGAATCCAGCAGAGTAACTTAAATACAAGTCACCCTTTTTACCATTTTTCCTCCTGCAGAAAAATAAGCTCACGGATTTGCTCGCAGGTAGGGCACATCTGCATTACCGCTCTCACCTCAAAGGGGTGCCAAGGATGGAGTGGGAAGGGAAGGCGAAGGGAAGTCAGCAACACTCAGTACATTCATGGATCAGGTTTAATCCTGTGCTGTCAAAAAATGTCAATTGATGGGTCAATAAGACCAGAGCAACATTAGATTTTAGATCAAGTGAGATCTAGCCCATCATTCCTTCCCATCTACCCCACGCATGGCATTTGAGACTTGCACAGAAAATAAAAGCAAACTCCTCACCAAAGAGAATTATCCGAGGGTAGTGGCCTTCCCTTTCCCGATCTCCACCCCAGCCCCAAGCAGAGGAGCTCATCAAGAGATCAGGTCCCCCCCAGGGCTGGCAGCTTTGCTGCTCTGCCCAAGGAATTCATCTTGCGAGGGGAAACTCTCCATATTACATGAAGATGAAGAATGTATACAAGGGGAGGAAGGCAGAAGATTTGGCAATGGGCTTCAGACATTACAGACTCACGTCAGACAGTGGCCACCCTGTAGCCTGAAGGATGGGAGAAGACACCAAAAAAGCAAGGGACCTTACAGGCTTTATCTACGCCTGTAAAACCAGTGCAAGGGCTGTCACGTATCGCAGAGTGAATGGGGAAAAATATATGTATATATTTCAATCACAAGCCCAGGGCAGGGAGGAAAGGACTGATCCAGCAGCAGGTGTCAGCAAGAAGCAGGAATGAGTTTCTGTGCAACACAAGTGCTTTGGGGAGAGGAGAACTGGATTAAACTCACCCTGGAAATGACCAAAGCGATACGTACAGAGAAAGCAAGATCTTTTATCCGTTCCCTCTGTGTGCAGTTACTCCTCTTCAGAGCCACTCGCTATCCCACAGGACTACAGAAGCTTGTATCACTTAATGCATCGCTTGTAAGCACCCAGTGACGATAACATGAAAACCCATCCCATCCGACAGAGTTGTCTGGTGACAGTGAATTCTCCAACCCTCCCTCAGCCCCGAGTTAAGAAATGCAGCAGTCCTTTTATTAAAAATCAGGATACAGTTCAACATAATGCCAGTGTTTACACCCGATCTCTCTAGTAGTTCCAGGATTGCTGTTGTTTTACATATCATTAGCAACCAAAGGAGTCAGTAGCATAAAGATATCAGTTCACTCGCTCATTTCAAAAAAAAAATAATAAAATGAATGCCCCTATGCTTCCAAGGAAACACTGTCCATGATCAGTTTGTTTTCTGTTGGCCTTGGTCTAAGAAGCAAGAGTTTTCACCATCATCTTGCAGGCAGATCTTATCTTCCTAAGAGCAATTGTTCTGTTTGCTTTCTCTTACAGGGCAGGTCTCCACGAAGCCTGACAGCACTAATAAAATAACCCTAAAAGAAATCCCAGTTGATTTTTCCTGTGATTTTTCTAGAAATATCAGAACTATTTGAAAGCTGTTTAATTACTTGAGTTGAAACGAAAGTGTGCGGGGAAGGACCTTGATTCACACAATTTGGCAAAAAGATCACGACTTGTCCAACAGCTGCAAGAAGCACACACAGGCTTTCTCCTTGCTCCCCCGAAGCATCCAGCGGTGCTGCAGGAGGGCTGCATGGTCCTGCCCTCGTTCCCCTTCCAGTTGTTTTAGCTGTTCCGATTGCTGCTGCCTGCTTCCTTCCCTCCTCAAGTCATCCAAAGCAGAGAGCAGCCTCAGTGCTGGAAGAGCAGCTTGGCAAAAGCAGGAGGAGTCCAGCCAGCAGAAGATTTACTTTATTAAGATAAACATGGTCTAAAGGCTCCACATTATCTTTAAAAATAAACACAGTAAGAAATACGAAAACAAACTGGCTTTGCTACGGGTAGGTCAGGTTCAGATGTTCTCAGAAGATCTTCCCAGCCATAAAATATACCCTTCCCCTACCGTGCCCATCAAGGAGGATGGAAAGACAGTTCACTACGCAAGATCAGCAGCGTACCTGTTGCGTGCCCTCCCACATTCAGCAAACGATACATCTGCTACCCTTCAAGGCAGATCAAAGTTTTAAGAACACCCCTGTGAAGGAGGAGCGGGAGGGGACAGGGACAGGTAATTCGGTTTCTGTAGGGAACATCTAAAAGGCTTGACACGACGGCTGTGCTGGCTCCCCCGCTTTAATGGTTGTTCTTTGCTGCTTCTTTAGCAGCAAGAATCAGAGGAGTGAGACTAGAAAGAGGCTTTGCAATTTTCAGGAACTGGTGCTAGGAAGAGGAAAAAGGAAAAAAAAAGGTTACATTTCTCAGAACATGTCCCAAAAGCCTGGTGTTTACACAAAATATCAGGACCTAGACCTGTATGAACTCCAACAACCTCCAAGCAGGCGAAACAAAAAAGGCACGATGAGCAAGAAAGTTCACCGTGACTTTTGGGCCTCACCTGAACTGATAAAGAGCTTTGCACCCAACACATCCTAGTTTCTCCAATGTTTATACACTCTCAAGACTAAGCAAGTTCTCCCAGGAAATAAATTCATGCAAAATCTACAGTGAAATTCTTTGTGGAAGGGAGGTGTAAGTAAAAGCAACCTGTGCAGTTCCAAAACATTGCACAGGGCTTCCTGCAGCAATCATCTCTCCATTCTTCCTTTCCTGTCACCACAGATCTGCTGAAAACATTGCCTTGGCCTTCTAAAGCTATTAGAAATTTTCAGAACAGCTGGGACTGAGGAGCACAGCAGGGAATTCACAACAGGACCAGTCAGGCCATCTCCTATACCAGGTGCGCTGTTCTGTTAAACAATATTGATTATCGAGCATGCAACAAGCAGTAGGTGGTGTCACAAAGTGCTTCTTGCAGCACATGTGGTGTTTGTTTCGGGGGCAAGGTTTAAAACATAACATCTGGAACAGAGGAAGAAGTTTTCCCTGTGTTCAGGGTTAAGTGGAAAGCTTGCAATACTCCAGCCTCGCAGAGAAAGTCTAGGTTGGGGACAGAGACTGACACAAAACAGCTAATCAGACGAGTGGAGGCATGAAGCCCACAAGCCGTTCAGAAAACCCAAAATAATTAAGTCCCCCAGGACTTCTGAGCACCAGAAGGGATCAACCACCCAATCTGAACACACTTCAGAGGTGGAAAAATCCGAGGCTAAAAGGTAAAGGCAGGCAGAAATGCTGCAGTCCCAATGTTCTCCTGCCCCAAGGAACACAACCCTGCTACTGTCTGATACTCTGGAGCTGGCAAGTCCAGGAGAAAAAGTCAGCTTTCATCTACTGCCATTCTTTCTGCCGGTGATTAATGCTTCATTAGTGTCTCAGAAAGGCAGCAGCACTCCCAAAGCTGAACCCAGTAGACAAACTAAAGGAAAGAAAGGAACACCAAAAAAGAGACAACTGTCTCACAGTCGACATCTGAGGGCCCCATCATCACAGATTTATTTTACAAAGAGATGAAGCACATTTTCCACCCCCGTGGGAGGTCTGACAAAAGGAAACACATGAACACTCCTCATCTGTGTTGGTAAAAAGCCTGGCAGCTTCGTCCTTCACTTTCACCACGAGTCCAGACAAAGACACCAGGTTTTCAGTGAAATAACTGAGGATTTCTCACAAGCTTGGTTCCATCACCTCTGCAGGAAGAGCTGTATCTGGCAAAATGTGTTAATGCCAAACTGCTGCAGTTAGTGCAAGACGTGCCCCTTCCAGAAAGCTTTGGGAACTCTCCCCCAGAAGGGAGACAACCAGAGCATTCGATAGCTGGAAGCCCTCCTGTTATCCAAATGGGAACAAGCACGGCCAGACCGCAACACCACAGCCAGATGTTAGGGTGAGCTGCGTGAAGAAGCCACGGGAATTAAGGGGCACGGCAGCTGGCAGGATCGGGGCACGGCAATTATTTGAGGTTGGTTACAGAACACGCTGCACAGCTGCTGCCAGTAGCAAGTACAGCACAAAAAGGAAAGTACTCTGTTAACGCTTCGTTAGGGATTTGGGGTTTTTTGGTTGGTTGGTTTTGGTTTTTTTTGTTCGTTTCTTCATGGTAAATTATCTCTGCTGTGCTTGTGACTTCAGATGACGCAGTATTTAAGACCCCAAATGACATTGCTCCACGTGCCTATTCTCACTCTAGAATGCTTAATTCCGTCCCGTTCCCCGGCACTTACCTGGAGCAGCTCTTTTGCAGAACCTCTTTTTTCCACGTCCATTTCAAGACAGCGATTTAGGAAGTCTCGGAATATGGGTGAAAGCTTTTCTGGATTCTGCAGTTCCGGAGTCCCGTTAGTAGCAATGAGATACAGGGCCTAAAGCAAAGCAAGCACCAAAGAAACAGGAGGTTACGAAGGTCAGACTCCAGCTGCAGATTACAGAGGCACCCATTTTTCCTCTCCCTCCCCACAGTTCAATGGGGAAAAACAAAACCAAAACAAACCCTTATCACGGTGACTAATAAATGCTTAAGTTTCAGCAAAGAGAAGAGCTGCCGGCCCTATTTTTATGTGGATGGGATCCAATCCTTTCTTGCTTTACCCTCGTAATCTGGGTTTGGATCCTGCAGCCCTCTCAAGGGATTAAGAGGACAAAACCAGCAGTCCAGACTGTGTTTACAGAGGGAAGTTGGCTGGCACAGCTCTGCCAGTGCTCGACTCCTGCAATAACTATATCCTCATGGGAAGGTACCCCTGAAGAAACAGGAGGCTTTCTTCTCTCGATACTTTGCCCAAATGCACAAGGCCTAAAAAGTCAATACTCTAAAGATGCAGTTGGTCCTTTACAAAAGATGGCCAGTAGGTTCTCAAGCAGCACTTAACACCCTACAGAAACAAGTGGAGTCGTTTTGCTGCTGCTTGGGAATGAAGAATTCTCTAAGAATCAGGAAATTCAGAATTCATCCACTGCAAAATTTTACTATTAAAAGAAAATCGCTAGATGCCTTTTAAAAGGAAACAGACATCTGGCAGAGGCCTTTGGAGCTCATCGCTCATCACATCTCAAGGTAGAGGTCTGATAGCCTGGGAACTGCAACAAGTTAAGTTAAATGAGAGCAAAGCACCCCGTTGCTTAGCCATCCTCATTTAACTCCACACCAACTTTTTCCTTTCGCATTTCTTCACTGCTGCGCTTCTCTCCCAAAATCACCTCCAGTCAAAGAGGTGGAAACAAGTTAAACAGAACTGTTCTAGATCCCTTCGTCCTGTTTAGCTTAGAAAAAAAGCCATAAAACTGGCTTACACCAAGAACAGCCGCATTCCTACAAACAGACAGAATTTCCCCCTTCATTAAAGAATACGAAGGGAAAGACACCAGCGGGGCAAAGCCTGACTAAAGGCTAGTTAAACCTGGAGCTTTACTGAGAGCACGCAAAGAGGAACAATGCACCAGCAAGAAAAAGCCCTGTTTATAAAAGAGTAATGTGGTATTCTTTGAATTCAAGGACAGCTCTCTTCCCCACTCACAAGGATTTAAGAAGCCGGGCGCTCTGGGGCCAGAAGGTGCCCCTATCGGCCTCTCCAGAAAGGGGGGAATTATGGATGCACCACATCATTAACTCAGACCCTACCTGAAGGTCTGCAACAGGAAGAGCCTGTGCCCTCTGCCACCCAGAACCAGCCATGGCTTCTAACTTAAATGACCACAATCTTCTCACTACAGCATCTAAGGAGACGTGTAGCTGCATGTGATGAAACCACAGCGGAGGTTCACCTGCCTCCTCCAGAGCCCAGGTTAACCAGCAGGCTCAGCGAAGGCCTGAGGGCAAAAAAAAGGCACTCGCTTACTCTCAGGGGGTTTTCATTGAGGTAGGGGGGTTCTCCTTCGATCATCTCGATGGCCATTATCCCCAGTGACCAGATGTCCACTTTGGGCCCGTAGGCTTTTCGTGTCACCACTTCAGGCGCCATCCAGTACGGGGTCCCCACCATGGTGCTGCGCTTGCTCTGTTCGGGAGTGATCTGGGCACAGAAGCCAAAGTCAGCTGGAAAAGCAAAGAAGGAGGGAAGAAAAAGTTAGAAATCAGCAGGTTTCTCCAAAAACAACACGTACTGATGCCAATGCTGTGGTACAAGCTAGCCTGTTGCACTGCCTGCTACATTGCTGCTGCAAAGGAGGCCCTGGTTTTGTGGTTAACAAGGTGTTCAGGAGTAAGCTTCTAAATCTGACTCGCTGAGGCCATCAACATCACAGAGCTGCTCACTTGTCGATGTGAAGGCTGGTGATCAGTAAAGAGCTGTACATGGATGCTGTGAAACGTGGCAGTGCAGCATTTGGCAGCTGTAATACACTGTGTAACACATGCTCTCAAGTCTGTTCCTGGGTCTGTGAAAACAGAAACCAATGCCCAGTCTGTCCTCCCTCCACCCACACCCACCAGTATTATCTGGTCGTATTTTCAGTCCCAGAGATAGTATTTCCCCAGAAGATGTACCATCTCGCAAACACGATTTGCTTTCTAGAGCAAATACTGTGTTCAGAATAAATTTAAGGACCTAATTTGGTACTTATTATTTTCTTTGAGAAGACAGAAAGCTGAAGAGCCTTCCTGTGGAAATTGCTTGGCCCTGTCTTATTTGCATTTGACTTTCCAAAAGATCACAGAATAATAGAATCATAGGAAAATTAAGGTTGGAAAAGCCCTCCAAGATCACCTGGTCCAACCATCCCCCTACAAACAATGTCACCCACGAAACCACGTCCCCAAGCACCACGTCCAACCTTGCCTTGAACACCCCCAGGGACGGGGACTCCACCACCTCCCTGGGCAACGCGTCCCAATGCCTGACCGCTCTTTCTGAGAAGAAATGTCTCCTAATTGTTTTAATTGGTGAAGAGTAGCACTCTTTGTTCAATTCTTTGTTTTAATTGTTGAAGAGTAGGCGCATGACGTTTCCATTTTTCCACTCACCAGTGACATCACCCGACTGCCAGGACTTTTCAACTGTGATGGAGAGCGGCTTGGCAACCCCATCAGCCAGTTCCCTCAGGACCCTGGGATTCATGTCATCAGGTCCCATAGACCTGGACCTGTTTACATTCAGCAGGTGGTCTCGAACCTGCTCTTCACTTACCGTGGGTGGGACTTTGCTCCCCCAGCCTCCACCTACAGGTTCAGGGAAATGAAAGACTTGGGAAGCCCATCTACCAGTGCAGACGGAGGCAAAGAAGTTGCTGAGTACCTCAGCCTTCTCCGTGTCTGTCGTTACCAATTACTCAGGTATAGAAACTCACTCCTAATATAAGAAATTAGCCACCTCTAATCGCTTCCACACTACTATTTTCACCCCTCAGTTTATTTTCACAAATGTTAAAGGCGCATGGTGGCCCCTGGGGACTCCTCCTGTCAGCCCAGCGCAGCAGCCCAAAGGGAGCTGGGTCCTCTCTTGTGCTCTTCCTCGAGGCTCTGTGCAGAGGGGCTGACACCTCTCGCACAAGGGCTGGCGGGTGGGAAAGAAACACGCACACAAGCCCTGAATATCAGCAAGAGTTCTTTATTGCCAGGTGTTTGGTGGCTCCAAGCTAATGCCTGGGATGGAGCCTGCGCGACGAGGAGTAGGGAGCTCGCCGGGCCCTGCTGCGTAGCTACCGGTGTTCTCTCATGGCACGCAGCAGAGAGCTGCCGGGGTAGTCCCAGGTCTGATGTGGCCGAGGTGGATCCACTTCCATGGGTTCCTCCGCCTCTTCTTGTGGATCCACCTCCATGGGCTCCACGGTGTCAGGCAGGAGGACAAGCCAGTCCTTGCCTGGGACTGCCCACACGGGATGCCTCCCATCAGCTGTGTTCTCCGGCCAGGGTGCCGAACGAGGGGGTCGCCCAGTTCCATTGCCTGGTCCCATGCCACTCTCCACTTGATATTCATTCGTGGGTTTCACGCCGCCATCTCTTTTACGGCCACGGCTGGGTCCCTCGCTGCGATCTGGCCGATGGGCACGCCTCTGCTCCCCACGGCTCTCCGCATCACGCTCCCGTCTTCGCTCCACACCACCACTGCACCTCTGGTTAGGCCCAGGCCCCCTGCTGCTGGATGTCTGAGGGGCCGGCCTGTTCCCCGCATCGCTGCGGTGCCAGTGATATCTCCAATAATCGTCTCTGGGCCGGGCAGCAGACTTCCCCCAGGCACTGATGTCTTTTGTGCCGCAGGTGCTGTCCCTCTGCCCATGAGACATCTTTCTCCCATTAGCTGCCATCTTCTCGGTGCTTCCTCAGATCGCTTCGCGGTCCTCACACCGAGGAGGGCTGCCGCTCGCCTTGCTCCTTTCTCTGGCCTTCCTCCTGCCGCTTACGCTGGCTCTCAGAGGACCGAGTCGCTGAGCAAGTGGCGGGCCAGCGGCAGGGGGCCTCTTTTATAGGGCCCGGGGCAAAGGCGTGACAGCGGTGGCCACTGTGACCTCAGCAAGGCTCTGTGATGGAGTGGCCCGTGCGAGGCCAAAGGCGGCTGCGTTGGGAGAGGCCTGGAAGATGCCCTCATGTGGACAAGGAGGAGGGCTGGGGGGGCTGAGGGGCCCCTTTTCTGGGGCTGGCTCCCCCCCAGGCCATTTGGCTTGACAGAGAGAAAGGCTGCCCCATGCAATCCTGCCTCAACCCATTTTTTCTCCCCATCTCCAAGGCTTAGAATCTCTGGTTAACAAAAGAAAACTCCATCAACAAAACCAAACCAGACCCATTCAAAAGGCTAAAGCGGTCACAGCTGAAGTACCCATCTTCAGGAGATCTTTGATCTGTTTGAGGGCAGCACAGCCCCAGGAATTGGAGGGGAGCAGCCAGGACAGCCCGGCAAGCTCACGGAGTTCAAGCTCTAAATTCTCCCAAAAGATGAGCCTCGGGACCAAAACTTGGGACCCTTCTGGGCAATAAAAATCAGGGATGCAGGAAAAACATCACTTATATAAAGTGCAGCAGTTTTCCCTGAAGCATGCGATAATAACCCTCTCTTCCTCTCTTGTACCTACCAGCGTATTGCCTCTGCTCCTGCTCATTCCCCCCACTTCGCTCCCAAATAATAAGACCCTGCAGAACTGTTCCCACCAGTGAAAACGCTAAATTTACGTATGAAAAAGTAAAAGTTTAAAGATCCAGGGCAGGTTTTGTGTGTCCCAGTGCATATTTAGCCTTGGGACACCCTTCTGAGATAACCACAGGTACATTTCCCTCCCGTGCAGGTGGAAAAAAAAGGCAGCAGTGGGATGAGAGGACTGGGGTTGGGAAGCATTTTGCAGCCACGAGGTTTCAACCAGGATCTCTGCAGAAGCTCCTCTCCTTTGCCATGGGACTAAAAATAAAATAAAATAAAATAAAATAAAATAAAATAAAATAAAATAAAATAAAATAAAATAAAATAAAATAAAATAAAAACACTCAAGTAATGGTGTTGAGGGAAATACTGGCAGAGCCACCAGCCCCGTTACCACTTTTTCAGGCACTTTTGGGGTACGTTACCAGGCCCTCCGGTCTGCCTGGTGCCCGGCTTTGTGAAGTTTCACGAGGGGAGCAGCAGGATGCAGGATGACACAGTTTGGCTGCCGGGCTCTCATGGGACAAGGACATGGACATGGGATGCACATCGCAGCAGTGCCACCACCAACTAGTTTGCCAGCTCCCCCTTCCAGACGTTCCCTTTTCTTCCAGCTCCCCCTCCGACGTGGGGCTCAGCACCCAAATGGCTTGTGAGAGCTCGGCAGGGCTCCCAGTGCCAGGAGGCTGAGCTGGGAAAGTCCTCTTCACGTTAGGCTTGGTTTCTTGGACTTCCAGCACCCAGCTCTGCCCTACAGCCACAAGCGGATAAAATCCTACAGCAGGGGGCTTGTGGGGGCACACGTGTCCTCCCCTTAATATTCCTTAATCCAAGCTGGGACGAGGCACTTGCACAATTATGTAGGTGATAAACTCCTGCTCTTGTCATCAGCCTCACCCTACTGACCCCACATGTAAAAGTGATGCTGGGGAGGGCAGCTTTAGGGACCGATCCCAAATCCTCCCCCGTTTCCTCCTCTGCACCTGGAGCCGCAGACACCAAGCTCTGCCTGGGGAGACAACAAGCAGCCAGGAGGGTCCATTTCATCATCTGCCTCCTCCTCTTCCTCCTCAAGCTGGGCTCTACATCCTGCTTCCACACTGGTGTTTCTCAGAGCATTAATGACTTCCAAACAGGTGAAAATAAGCAGTAGAAATCACACTTTCTGCATCAGCTTTCAGCGTAAAGTCACTTTGCTCTATCAAGTAAGATCTAATTAAAACAGATCAGAGAAACACAACTCCTTCAAGCACCCCCCAATTCATTTCTGCAAGCGTCATTGAAACAAAGGGGAGGAGAAGCAGGTCATTCATTCAGGTTTTATTTAAGGTTTCAGTTTTGCTTTCTAAATGGCTGAGCTGACCCTAACAAACCGGGCACTACCGGAGAGTTACACCAAGGCAGTACAAAGAAAGAGAAACACGTTTTCCAGCTGATTTTAAAACGGCAAATGCCCTTGTTATTTCCCAGCAGGACAAGACACACAGACACCTGGCAGCAGGTCAGATTAGCTCCAGCTCACTTAGCACGAGTTGTTGCTCAAAGACATAAGGCTCAGTCCTCACTCTGAGCACCCCTTCATTGCACAGGAGCCCCCCGCTCCTTCCTGCTCCCAAACAGGATGCCTCAATCCACCGCAGGCTGCTTCAGCACCCTCCAAATTTCCTCAGCAGTTGGGAAACTGAGCTTTTACCTTTTGCATCCTCCTACCCCAGCACCCGTCTTCTTCCTCAGACCAACACCATCTTCTGTTGCCCTCCCACCCCTTTCCTGGGGGCATCCATTTCGGCTGCAAGTTTCCATCCAGCCCCCGCCGGCATCGCTGTTCTGCCACCACCGGCAGCTCCCTGCTTCTCCAAGACCCCAGCCTTGATGCTGAGAATTGTCATTAGCAGCAAACCATGAGATCCGCCCTAGGACATTATCTATATGCTCAATCCAGTGCGTTTACAACCCCAAAATACATCCACATGTTCTCTATTACTATCAAAATAAGCCACTGAAAAGTCTCCGTATTTTATGCTAGGGAGACAAACAGACTCAGCCTTCACCTTTGACAGCTTCCATATGAAAGATGCTGGGGAATCTGTAAGCTCGTAATTAAGAAAGGCGTTCAAATACGTACCATTCTTCTTGGACTTTGGGCTGGACCTTACACTGCCAGCTGAGCTCAGCAAACTTGAAGTACCAGCAGCCTACAGGCCATTTCACCCCATCCTTGCATGGTAAATATCATCTGGTGATACCAACCCGTGATACCTTGAGACAGACACGTTCGGATACTAACAGAGATCTCAGCTCAGAAGCGATCTCAGCTCAGCCAGCCCCTCTCACCCAAACTCTTGGCCCCACTGAACTTAAATCAATCATTTGTTTAAAGAAAACCTAGGGCTGCAGTAATCCAGCTCAATATCAGCTCTTTAAATATAGGAAGCTTGAAATGCACCAGCTGCTTCTTAAATACGATATTCTTCAGTGCTTTGGAAAAAAAAGAGATGAGTTTTACCTTCCGCCACCACCAGGAGCTCTGGGAGCTGTAGCACGTTGTGCCATTTCGGCACCTAACCTGATGGGGTTGCTGAGGATCCCATAAAAACAAAGCAGGTTTTCAGGATGGATAGTCAAACTGAATATTTCATGTTCTCATATAGAAGAGAGAATCTAATAATCAAATAAATAAGGGCTGTGATTAAAAATGGTTCAGACTCAGTAGAATTAGTTCATACTGTAGGTATATTAAAATATATTTTAAAATGCTACCAAATCAGTTCTCTTCTCTTGGAAGTTGCGTTCAAATCCCAGCAGTAAGGATGTTCTCAGAAAAAAAAATAAGAATTATTAAGTCAGACACTTGTGCTAACAGCTCTCTGTAGTGACCAGAAAGTGCTGTAAAAGGCTATGCAGCAGCTGCCACCAGTGCTGAAGCTGAGCGATGCCCAGATGAACCTAAGAGTAGAGAAAAGGATCCATCTCTGGACAAAAAAAAATGTATCTCATTCTCCTAAACTAACTACATTCTTTTATTTATCTTTTTATTTAAGATTTCTGAGACCATGAAAACACGATGCGTCTGTTAACTTGGAATTGGGGCTAGGTACAAAGTAGCAAGTCAAACTCTTTCGCATCACAGGTTGGTAAAATAAAAACAGGAGAAGATGACATGTCTACAACCGCTGTCTTACAGCTTCCCAGTGCATAGCTCTCAGTCCTTACCAAACCAGTAAGGACCAATCCACAGTCGAAGTCAATGAGACAGAAGCACATCACAGGCTTAAGAATGGGGAGAAACAGTCACTCCTGCAGATTCCTTTCCAATAGGCAACAGAGAATCCAGCAGAGTAACTTAAATACAAGTCACCCTTTTTACCATTTTTCCTCCTGCAGAAAAATAAGCTCACGGATTTGCTCGCAGGTAGGGCACATCTGCATTACCACTCTCACCTCAAAGGGGTGTCAAGGATGGAGTGGGAAGGGAAGGCGAAGGGAAGTCAGCAACATTCAATAAATTCATGGATCAGGTTTAATCCTGTGCTGTCCAAAAAAGTCAATTGGTGGGTCGGTAAAACCAGAGCCACATTAGATTTTAGACCTAGTGAGCTCTAGCCCATCATTCCTTCCACCGCACACATGGCATTTTGAGACTTGCATAGAAAATAAAACCAAACTCCTCACCAAAGAGAATTATTCGAGGGTAGTGGCCTTCCCTTTCCCGATCTCCACCACAGCCCCAAGCAGAGGAGCTCATCAAGAGATCAGGTCCCCCCCAGGGCTGGCAGCTTTGCTGCTCTGCCCAAGGAATTCATCTTGTAAGGGGAAATTTTTCATATTACATGAAGATGAAGAATATATACAAGGGGAGGAAGGCAGAAGATTTGGCAATGGGCTTCAGACGTTACAGCCTCACGTCAGACAGTGGCCACCCTGTAGCCTGAAGGATGGGAGAAGACACCAAAAAAGCAAGGGACCTTACAGGCTTTATCTACGCCTGTAAAACCAGTGCAAGGGCTGTCACGTATCGCAGAGTGAATGGGGAAAAATATATGTATATATTTCAATCACAAGCCCAGGGCAGGGAGGAAAGGACTGATCCAGAAGCAGGTGTCAGCAAGAAGCAGGAATGAGTTTCTGTGCAACACAAGTGCTTTGGGGAGAGGAGAACTGGATTAAACTCACCCTGGAAATGACCAAAGCGATACGTACAGAGAAAGCAAGATCTTTTATCCGTTCCCTCTGTGTGCAGTTACTCCTCTTCAGAGCCACTCGCTATCCCACAGGACTACAGAAGCTTGTATCACTTAATGCATCGCTTGTAAGCACCCAGTGACGATACCATGAAAACCCATCCCATCCGACAGAATCGTCTGGTGACAGTGAATTCTCCAACCCTCCCTCAGCCCCAAGTTAAGAAATGCAGCAGTCCTTTTATTAAAAATCAGGATACAGTTCAACATAACGCCAGTGTTTACACCCGATCTCTCTAGTAGTTCCAGGATCGCTGTTGTTTTACATATCATTAGCAACCAAAGGAGTCAGTAGCATAAAGATATCAGTTCACTCGCTCATTTCAAAAAAAAAATAATAAAATGAATGCCCCTATGCTTCCAAGGAAACACTGTCCATGATCAGTTTGTTTTCTGTTGGCCTTGGTCTAAGAAGCAAGAGTTTTCACCATCATCTTGCAGGCAGATCTTATCTTCCTAAGAGCAATTGTTCTGTTTGCTTTCTCTTACAGGGCAGGTCTCCACGAAGCCTGACAGCACTAATAAAATAACCCTAAAAGAAATCCCAGTTGATTTTTCCTGTGATTTTTCTAGAAATATCAGAACTATTTGAAAGCTGTTTAATTACTTGAGTTGAAACGAAAGTGTGCGGGGAAGGACCTTGATTCACACAATTTGGCAAAAAGATCACGACTTGTCCAACAGCTGCAAGAAGCACACACAGGCTTTCTCCTTGCTCCCCCGAAGCATCCAGCGGTGCTGCAGGAGGGCTGCATGGTCCTGCCCTCGTTCCCCTTCCAGTTGTTTTAGCTGTTCCGATTGCTGCTGCCTGCTTCCTTCCCTCCTCAAGTCATCCAAAGCAGAGAGCAGCCTCAGTGCTGGAAGAGCAGCTTGGCAAAAGCAGGAAGAGTCCAGCCAGCAGAAGATTTACTTTATTAAGATAAACATGGCCTAAAGGCTCCACATTATCTTTAAAAATAAACACAGTAAGAAATACGAAAACAAACTGGCTTTGCTACGGGTAGGTCAGGTTCAGATGTTCTCAGAAGATCTTCCCAGCCATAAAATATACCCTTCCCCTACCGTGCCCATCAAGGAGGATGGAAAGACAGTTCACTACGCAAGATCAGCAGCGTACCTGTTGCGTGCCCTCCCACATTCAGCAAACGATACATCTGCTACCCTTCAAGGCAGATCAAAGTTTTAAGAACACCCCTGTGAAAGAGGAGCAGGAGGGGACAGGGACAGGTAATTCGGTTTCTGTAGGGAACATCTAAAAGGCTTGACACGACGGCTGTGCTGGCTCCCCCGCTTTAATGGTTGTTCTTTGCTGCTTCTTTAGCAGCAAGAATCAGAGGAGTGAGACTAGAAAGAGGCTTTGCAATTTTCAGGAACTGGTGCTAGGAAGAGGAAAAAGGAAAAAAAAAGGTTACATTTCTCAGAACATGTCCCAAAAGCCTGGTGTTTACACAAAATATCAGGACCTAGACCTGTATGAACTCCAACAACCTCCAAGCAGGCGAAACAAAAAAGGCACGATGAGCAAGAAAGTTCACCGTGACTTTTGGGCCTCACCTGAACTGATAAAGAGCTTTGCACCCAACACATCCTAGTTTCTCCAATGTTTATACACTCTCAAGACTAAGCAAGTTCTCCCAGGAAATAAATTCATGCAAAATCTACAGTGAAATTCTTTGTGGAAGGGAGGTGTAAGTAAAAGCAACCTGTGCAGTTCCAAAACATTGCACAGGGCTTCCTGCAGCAATCATCTCTCCATTCTTCCTTTCCTGTCACCACAGATCTGCTGAAAACAATGCCTTGGCCTTCTAAAGCTATTAGAAATTTTCAGAACAGCTGGGACTGAGGAGCACAGCAGGGAATTCACAACAGGACCAGTCAGGCCATCTCCTATACCAGGTGCTCTGTTCTGTTAAACAATATTGATTATCGAGCATGCAACAAGCAGTAGGTGGTGTCACAAAGTGCTTCTTGCAGCACATGTGGTGTTTGTTTCGGGGGCAAGGCTTAAAACATAACATCTGGAACAGAGGAAGGAGTTTTCCCTGTGTTCAGGGTTAAGTGGAAAGCTTGCAATACTCCAGCCTCGCAGAGAAAGTCTAGGTTGGGGACAGAGACTGACACAAAACAGCTAATCAGACGAGTGGAGGCATGAAGCCCACAAGCTGTTCTGAAAACCCAAAATAATTAAGTCCCCCAGGACTTCTGAGCACCAGAAGGGATCAACCACCCAATCTGAACACACTTCAGAGGTGGAAAAATCCGAGGCTAAAAGGTAAAGGCAGGCAGAAATGCTGCAGTCCCAATGTTCTCCTGCCCCAAGGAACACAACCCTGCTGCTGTCTGATACTCTGGAGCTGGCAAGTCCAGGAGAAAAAGTCAGCTTTCATCTACTGCCATTCTTTCTGCCGGTGATTAATGCTTCATTAGTGTCTCAGAAAGGCAGCAGCACTCCCAAAGCTGAACCCAGTAGACAAACTAAAGGAAAGAAAGGAACACCAAAAAAGAGACAACTGTCTCACAGTCGACATCTGAGGGCCCCATCATCACAGATTTATTTTACAAAGGGATGAAGCACATTTTCCACCCCCGTGGGAGGTCTGACAAAAGGAAACACATGAACACTCCTCATCTGTGTTGGTAAAAAGCCTGGCAGCTTCGTCCTTCACTTTCACCACGAGTCCAGACAAAGACACCAGGTTTTCAGTGAAATAACTGAGGATTTCTCACAAGCTTGGTTCCATCACCTCTGCAGGAAGAGCTGTATCTGGCAAAATGTGTTAACGCCAAACTGCTGCAGTTAATGCAAGACGTGCCCCTTCCAGAAAGCTTTGGGAACTCTCCCCCAGAAGGGAGACAACCAGAGCATTCGATAGCTGGAAGCCCTCCTGTTATCCAAACGGGAACAAGCACGGCCAGACCGCAACACCACAGCCAGATGTTAGCGTGAGCTGCGTGAAGAAGCCACGGGAATTAAGGGGCTCAGCAGTTGGCAGGCTCGGGGCACGGCAATTATTTGAGGTTGGTTACAGAACACGCTGCACAGCTGCTGCCAGTAGCAAGTACAGCACAAAAAGGAAAGTACTCTGTTAACGCTTCGTTAGGGATTTGGGGTTTTTTGGTTGGTTGGTTTTGGTTTTTTTTGTTCGTTTCTTCATGGTAAATTATCTCTGCTGTGCTTGTGACTTCAGATGACGCGGTATTTAAGACCCCAAATGACATTGCTCCACATGCCTATTCTCACTCTAGAATGCTGAATTCCGTCCCGTTCCCCGGCACTTACCTGGAGCAGCTCTTTTGCAGAACCTCTTTTTTCCACGTCCATTTCAAGACAGCGATTTAGGAAGTCTCGGAATATGGGTGAAAGCTTTTCTGGATTCTGCAGTTCCGGAGTCCCGTTAGTAGCAATGAGATACAGGGCCTAAAGCAAAGCAAGCACCAAAGAAACAGGAGGTTACGAAGGTCAGACTCCAGCTGCAGATTACAGAGGCACCCATTTTTCCTCTCCCTCCCCACAGTTCAATGGGGAAAAACAAAACCAAAACAAACCCTTATCAGGGTGACGAAGAAATGCTTAAGTTTCAGCAAAGAGAGGAGCTGCCAGCCCTATTTTTATGTGGATGGGATCCAATCCTTTATTGCTTTACCCTCGTAATCTGGGTTTGGATCCTGCAGCCCTCTCAAGGGATTAAGAGGACAAAACCAGCAGTCCAGACTGTGTTTACAGAGGGAAGTTGGCTGGCACAGCTCTGCCAGTGCTCGACTCCTGCAATAACTATATCCTCATGGGAAGGTACCCCTGAAGAAACAGGAGGCTTTCTTCTCTCGATACTTTGCCCAAATGCACAAGGCCTAAAAAGTCAATACTCTAAAGATGCAGTTGGTCCTTTACAAAAGATGGCCAGTAGGTTCTCAAGCAGCACTTAACACCCTACAGAAACAAGTGGAGTCGTTTTGCTGCTGCTTGGGAATGAAGAATTCTCTAAGAATCAGGAAATTCAGAATTCATCCACTGCAAAATTTTACTATTAAAAGAAAATCGCTAGATGCCTTTTAAAAGGAAACAGACATCTGGCAGAGGCCTTCTGAGCTCACTGCTCATCACATCTCAAGGTAGAGGTCTGATAGCCTGGGAACTGCAACAAGTTAAGTTAAATGAGAGCAAAGCACCCCGTTGCTTAGCCATCCTCATTTAATGCCATACCAACTTTTTCCTTTCGCATTTCTTCACTGCTGCGCTTCTCTCCCAAAATCATCTCCAGTAAAAGAGGTGGAAACAAGTTAAACAGAATTGTTCTAGATCCCTTCGTCCTGTTTAGCTTAGAAAAAAAGCCATAAAACTGGCTTACACCAAGAACAGCCGCATTCCTACAAACTGATAGAATTTCCCCTTTCATTAAAGAATACGAAGGGAAAGACACCAGCAGGGGCAAAGCCTGACTAAAGGCTTGTTAAACCTGGAGCTTTACTGGGAGCATGCAAAGAGGAACAATGCACCAGCAAGAAAAAGCCCTGTTTATAAAAGAGTAATGTGGTATTCTTTGAATTCAAGGACAGCTCTCTTCCCCACTCACAAGGATTTAAGAAGCCGGGCACTCTGGGGCCAGAAGGTGCCCCTATCGGCCTCTCCAGAAAGGGGGGAATTATGGATGCACCATATCATTAACTCAGACCCTACCTGAAGGTCTGCAACAGGAACAGCCTGTGCCCTCTGCCACCCAGAACCAGTCATGGCTTCTAACTTAAATGACCACAATCTTCTCACTACAGCATCTAAGGAGACGTGTAGCTGCATGTGATGAAACCACAGCGGAGGTTCACCTGCCTCCTCCAGAGCCCAGGTTAACCAGCAGGCTCAGCGAAGGCCTGAGGGCAAAAAAAAGGCACTCGCTTACTCTCAGGGGGTTTTCATTGAGGTAGGGGGGTTCTCCTTCGATCATCTCGATGGCCATTATCCCCAGTGACCAGATGTCCACTTTGGGCCCGTAGGCTTTTCGTGTCACCACTTCAGGCGCCATCCAGTACGGGGTCCCCACCATGGTGCTGCGCTTGCTCTGTTCGGGAGTGATCTGGGCACAGAAGCCAAAGTCAGCTGGAAAAGCAAAGAAGGAGGGAAGAAAAAGTTAGAAATCAGCAGGTTTCTCCAAAAACAACACGTACTGATGCCAATGCTGTGGTACAAGCTAGCCTGTTGCACTGCCTGCTACATTGCTGCTGCAAAGGAGGCCCTGGTTTTGTGGTTAACAAGGTGTTCAGGAGTAAGCTTCTAAATCTGACTCGCTGAGGCCATCAACATCACAGAGCTGCTCACTTGTCGATGTGATGTGATGGTGATCAGTAAAGAGCTGTACATGGATGCTGTGAAACGTGGCAGTGCAGCATTTGGCAGCTGTAATACACTGTGTAACACATGCTCTCAAGCCTGTTCCTGGGTCTGTGAAAACAGAAACCAATGCCCAGTCTGTCCTCCCTCCACCCACACCCACCAGCATTATCTGGTCGTATTTTCAGTCCCAGAGATAGTATTTCCCCAGAAGATGTACCATCTCTCAAACACGATTTGCTTTCTAGAGCAAATACTGTGTTCAGAATAAATTTAAGGACCTAATTTGGTACTTATTATTTTCTTTGAGAAGACAGAAAGCTGGAGAGCCTTCCTGTGGAAATTGCTTGGCCCTGTCTTATTTGCATTTGACTTTCCAAAAGATCACAGAATAATAGAATCATAGGAAAACTAAGGTTGGAAAAGCCCTCCAAGATCACCTGGTCCAACCATCCCCCTACAAACAATGTCACCCACGAAACCACGTCCCCAAGCACCACGTCCAACCTTGCCTTGAACACCCCCAGGGACAGGGACTCCACCACCTCCCTGGGCAACGCGTCCCAATGCCTGACCGCTCTTTCTGAGAAGAAACGTCTCCTAATTGTTTTAATTGGTGAAGAGTAGCACTCTTTGTTCAATTCTTTGTTTTAATTGTTGAAGAGTAAGGGCATGACGTTTCCATTTTTCCACTCACCAGTGACATCACCCGACTGCCAGGACTTTTCAACTGTGATGGAGAGCGGCTTGGCAACCCCATCAGCCAGTTCCCTCAGGACCCTGGGATTCATGTCACCAGGTCCCATAGACCTGGACCTGTTTACATTCAGCAGGTGGTCTCGAACCTGCTCTTCACTTACCGTGCGTGGGACTTTGCTCCCCCAGCCTCCACCTACAGGTTCAGGGAAATGAAAGACTTGGGAAGCCCATCTACCAGTGCAGACGGAGGCAAAGAAGTTGCTGAGTACCTCAGCCTTCTCCGTGTCTGTCGTTACCAATTACTCAGGTATAGAAACTCACTCCTAATATAAGAAATTAGCCACCTCTAATCGCTTCCACACTACTATTTTCACCCCTCAGTTTATTTTCACAAATGTTAAAGGCGCATGGTGGCCCCTGGGGACTCCTCCTGTCAGCCCAGCGCAGCAGCCCAAAGGGAGCTGGGTCCTCTCTTGTGCTCTTCCTCGAGGCTCTGTGCAGAGGGGCTGACACCTCTCGCACAAGGGCTGGCGGGTGGGAAAGAAACACGCACACAAGCCCTGAATATCAGCAAGAGTTCTTTATTGCCAGGTGTTTGGTGGCTCCAAGCTAATGCCTGGGATGGAGCCTGCGCGACGAGGAGTAGGGAGCTCGCCGGGCCCTGCTGCGTAGCTACCGGTGTTCTCTCATGGCACGCAGCAGAGAGCTGCCGGGGTAGTCCCAGGTCTGATGTGGCCGAGGTGGATCCACTTCCATGGGTTCCTCCGCCTCTTCTTGTGGATCCACCTCCATGGGCTCCACGGTGTCAGGCAGGAGGACAAGCCAGTCCTTGCCTGGGACTGCCCACACGGGATGCCTCCCATCAGCTGTGTTCTCCGGCCAGGGTGCCGAACGAGGGGGTCGCCCAGTTCCATTGCCTGGTCCCATGCCACTCTCCACTTGATATTCATTCGTGGGTTTCACGCCGCCATCTCTTTTACGGCCACGGCTGGGTCCCTCGCTGCGATCTGGCCGATGGGCACGCCTCTGCTCCCCACGGCTCTCCGCATCACGCTCCCGTCTTCGCTCCACACCACCACTGCACCTCTGGTTAGGCCCAGGCCCCCTGCTGCTGGATGTCTGAGGGGCCGGCCTGTTCCCCGCATCGCTGCGGTGCCAGTGATATCTCCAATAATCGTCTCTGGGCCGGGCAGCAGGCTTCCCCCAGGCACTGATGTCTTTTGTGCCGCAGGTGCTGTCCCTCTGCCCATGAGACATCTTTCTCCCATTAGCTGCCATCTTCTCGGTGCTTCCTCAGATCGCTTCGCGGTCCTCACACCGAGGAGGGCTGCCGCTCGCCTTGCTCCTTTCTCTGGCCTTCCTCCTGCCGCTTACGCTGGCTCTCAGAGGACCGAGTCGCTGAGCAAGTGGCGGGCCAGCGGCAGGGGGCCTCTTTTATAGGGCCCGGGGCAAAGGCGTGACAGCGGTGGCCACTGTGACCTCAGCAAGGCTCTGTGATGGAGTGGCCCGTGCGAGGCCAAAGGCGGCTGCGTTGGGAGAGGCCTGGAAGATGCCCTCATGTGGACAAGGAGGAGGGCTGGGGGGGCTGAGGGGCCCCTTTTCTGGGGCTGGCTCCCCCCCAGGCCATTTGGCTTGACAGAGAGAAAGGCTGCCCCATGCAATCCTGCCTCAACCCATTTTTTCTCCCCATCTCCAAGGCTTAGAATCTCTGGTTAACAAAAGAAAACTCCATCAACAAAACCAAACCAGACCCATTCAAAAGGCTAAAGCGGTCACAGCTGAAGTACCCATCTTCAGGAGATCTTTGATCTGTTTGAGGGCAGCACAGCCCCAGGAATTGGAGGGGAGCAGCCAGGTTAAGCCCGGCAAGCTCACGGAGTTCAAGCTCTAAATTCTCCCAAAAGATGAGCCTCGGGACCAAAACTTGGGACCCTTCTGGGCAATAAAAATCAGGGATGCAGGAAAAACATCACTTATATAAAGTGCAGCAGTTTTCCCTGAAGCATGCGATAATAACCCTCTCTTCCTCTCTTGTACCTACCAGCGTATTGCCTCTGCTCCTGCTCATTCCCCCCACTTCGCTCCCAAATAATAAGACCCTGCAGAACTGTTCCCACCAGTGAAAACGCTAAATTTAGGTATGAAAAAGTAAAAGTTTAAAGATCCAGGGCAGGTTTTGTGTGTCCCAGTGCATATTTAGCCTTGGGACACCCCTCTGAGATAACCACAGGTACATTTCCCTCCCGTGCAGGTGGAAAAAAAAGGCAGCAGTGGGATGAGAGGACTGGGGTTGGGAAGCATTTTGCAGCCACGAGGTTTCAACCAGGACCTCTGCAGAAGCTCCTCTCCTTTGCCATGGGACTAAAATAAAATAAAATAAAATAAAATAAACACTCAAGTAATGGTGTTGAGGGAAATACTGGCAGAGCCACCAGCCCCGTTACCACTTTTTCAGGCACTTTTGGGGTACGTTACCAGGCCCTCCGGTCTGCCTGGTGCCCGGCTTTGTGAAGTTTCACGAGGGGAGCAGCAGGATGCAGGATGACACAGTTTGGCTGCCGGGCTCTCGTGGGACAAGGACATGGACATGGGATGCACATCGCAGCAGTGCCACCACCAACTAGTTTGCCAGCTCCCCCTTCCAGACGTTCCCTTTTCTTCCAGCTCCCCCTCCGACGTGGGGCTCAGCACCCAAATGGCTTCTGAGAGCTCGGCAGGGCTCCCAGCGCCAGGAGGCTGAGCTGGGAAAGTCCTCTTCACGTTAGGCTTGGTTTCTTGGACTTCCAGCACCCAGCTCTGCCCTACAGCCACAAGCGGATAAAATCCTACAGCAGGGGGCTTGTGGGGGCACACGTGTCCTCCCCTTAATATTCCTTAACCCAAGCTGGGACGAGGCACTTGCACAATTATGTAGGTGATAAACTCCTGCTCTTGTCATCAGCCTCACCCTACTGACCCCACATGTAAAAGTGATGCTGGGGAGGGCAGCTTTAGGGACCGATCCCAAATCCTCCCCCGTTTCCTCCTCTGCACCTGGAGCCGCAGACACCAAGCTCTGCCTGGGGAGACAACAGGCAACCAGGAGGGTCCATTTCACCACCTGCCTCCTCCTCTTCCTCCTCAAGCTGGGCTCTACATCCTGCTTCCACACTGGTGTTTCTCAGAGCATTAATGACTTCCAAACAGGTGAAAATAAGCAGTAGAAATCACACTTTCTGCATCAGCTTTCAGTGTAAAGTCACTTTGCTCTATCAAGTAAGATCTAATTAAAACAGATCAGAGAAACACAACTCCTTCAAGCACCCCCCCATTCATTTCTGCAAGCGTCATTGAAACAAAGGGGAGGAGAAGCAGGTCATTCATTCTGGTTTTATTTAAGGTTTCAGCTTTGCTTTCTAAATGGCTGAGCTGACCCTAACAAACCGGGCACTACCGGAGAGTTACACCAAGGCAGTACAAAGAAAGAGAAACACGTTTTCCAGCTGATTTTAAAACGGCAAATGCCCTTGTTATTTCCCAGCAGGACAAGACACACAGACATCTGGCAGCAGGTCAGATTAGCTCCAGCTCACTTAGCACGGGTTGTTGCTCAAAGACATAAGGCTCAGTCCTCACTCTGAGCACCCCTTCATTGCACAGGAGCCCCCCGCTCCTTCCTGCTCCCAAACAGGATGCCTCAATCCACCGCAGGCTGCTCCAGCACCCTCCAAATTTCCTCAGCAGTTGGGAAACTGAGCTTTTACCTTTTGCTTCCACCTACACCTGCAACCATCCTCTTCCTCAGACCAACACCATCCTCTGTTGCCCTCCCACCCCTTTCCTGGGGGCATCCATTTCGGCTGCAAGTTTCCATCGCTGTTCTGCCACCAGCGGCAGCTCCCTGCTTCTCCAAGACCCCAGCCTTGATGCTGAGAGCTGTCATTAGCAGCAAACCATGAGATCCGCCCTAGGACATTATCTGTACGCTCAATCCAGTGTGTTTACAGCCCCAAAATACATCCACATGTTCTCTATTACTATCAAAATAAGCCACTGAAAAGTCTCCGTATTTTATGCTAGGGAGACAAACAGACTCAGCCTTCACCTTTGACAGCTTCCATATGAAAGATGCTGGGGAATCTGTAAGCTCATAATTAAGAAAGGCGTTCAAATACGTACCATTCTTCTTGGACTTTGGGCTGGACCTTTCACTGCCAGCTGAGCTCAGCAAACTTGAAGTACCAGCAGCCTACAGGCCACTTCAGCCCATCCTTGCATGGTAAATATCATCTGGTGATACCAACCCGTGATACCTTGAGACAGACACGTTCGGATACTAACGGAGATCTCAGCTCAGAAGCGATCTCAGCTCAGCCAGCCCCTCTCACCCAAACTCTTGGCCCCACTGAACTTAAATCAATCATTTGTTTAAATAAAACCTAGGGCTACAGTAACACAACTCCATATCAGCTCTTTAAATATAAGAAGCTTGAAATGCACCAGCTGCTTCTTAAATACGACAATCTTCAGTGCTTTGGAAAAAAAAGAGATGAGTTTTACCTTCCGCCACCACCAGGAGCTCTGGGAGCTGTAGCACATTGTGCCATTTCGGCACCTAACCTGATGGGGTTGCTGAGGATCCCTTAAAAAGGAAGCAGGTTTTCAGGATGGATAGTCAAACAACTGAATATTTAATGTTCTCATATAGAAGAGAGAATCTAATAATCAAATAAATAAGGGCTGTGATTTAAAATGGTTCAGACTCAGTGAAATTAGTTCATGCAGTAGGTATATTAAAAATATATATTAAAAAATGCCACCAAATCAGTTCTCTTGTTGGAATTTGCTTTCACATCCCAGCAGTAAGGATGCACTCAGAAAAAAAAAAAAAAGAAAAAAAAAAAAGCCACAGAGGAAAATTTTAAGTCAGACAGTTGTGCTAACAGCTCTCTGTAGTGACCAGAAAGTGCTGTAAGAGGCTATGCAGAAGCTGCCACCAGTGCTGAAGCTGGGCGATGCCCAGATGAACCTAAGAGTAGAGAAAAGGATCCATATCTCAGAAAAAAATATATACCTCATTCTCCTAAGCTAACTAAATTTTATTTATTTTTTTAAGATTTCTGAGAACGTGAAAACATGATGTGTCTGTTAACTTGGAATTGGGGCTAGGTACAAAGTAGCAAGTCAAACTCTTTCGCATCATAGACAGGTAAAAAATAAAATAAAACAGATGACATGTCTACAGTCACTGTCTTACAGCTTCCCAGTGCATAGCTCTCAGTCCTTACCAAACCAGTAAGGACCAATTCACAGCTGAAGTCAATGAGACAGAAGCACATCACAGGCTTAAGAATGGGGAGAAACAGTCACTCCTGCAGATTCCTTTCCAATAGGCAACAGAGAATCCAGCAGAGTAACTTAAATACAAGTCACCCTTTTTACCATTTTTCCTCCTGCAGAAAAATAAGCTCACGGATTTGCTCGCAGGTAGGGCACATCTGCATTAACACTCTCATCTCAAAGGGGTGTCAAGGATGGAGTGGGAAGGGAAGGCGAAGGGAAGTCAGCAACATTCAATAAATTCATGGATCAGGTTTAATCCTGTGCTGTCCAAAAAAGTCAATTGGTGGGTCGGTAAAACCAGAGCCACATTAGATTTTAGACCTAGTGAGCTCTAGCCCATCATTCCTTCCACCGCACACATGGCATTTTGAGACTTGCATAGAAAATAAAACCAAACTCCTCACCAAAGAGAATTATCCGAGGGCAGTGGCCTTCCCTTTCCCGATCTCCACCCCAGCCCCAAGCAGAGGAGCTCATCAAGAGATCAGGTCCCCCCCAGGGCTGGCAGCTTTGCTGCTCTGCCCAAGGAATTCATCTTGTAAGGGGAAATTTTTCATATTACACGAAGATGAAGAATATATACAAGGGGAGGAAGGCAGAAGATTTGGCAATGGGCTTCAGACGTTACAGCCTCACGTCAGACAGTGGCCACCTTGTAGCCTGAAGGATGGGAGAAGACACCAAAAAAGCAAGGGACCTTACAGGCTTTATCTACGCCTGTAAAACCAGTGCAAGGGCTGTCACGTATCGCAGAGTGAATGGGGAAAAATATATGTATATATTTCAATCACAAGCCCAGGGCAGGGAGGAAAGGACTGATCCAGCAGCAGGTGTCAGCAAGAAGCAGGAATGAGTTTCTGTGCAACACAAGTGCTTTGGGGAGAGGAGAACTGGATTAAACTCACCCTGGAAATGACCAAAGCGATACGAACAGAGAAAGCAAGATCTTTTATCCGTTCCCTCTGTGTGCAGTTACTCCTCTTCAGAGCCACTCGCTATCCCACAGGACTACAGAAGCTTGTATCACTTAATGCATCGCTTGTAAGCACCCAGTGACGAGAACATGAAAACCCATCCCATCCGACAGAGTTGTCTGGTGACAGTGAATTCTCCAACCCTCCCTCAGCCCCGAGTTAAGAAATGCAGCAGTCCTTTTATTAAAAATCAGGATACAGTTCAACATAACGCCAGTGTTTACACCCGATCTCTCTAGTAGTTCCAGGATCGCTGTTGTTTTACATATCATTAGCAACCAAAGGAGTCAGTAGCATAAAGATATCAGTTCACTCGCTCATTTCAAAAAAAAAATAATAAAATGAATGCCCCTATGCTTCCAAGGAAACACTGTCCATGATCAGTTTGTTTTCTGTTGGCCTTGGTCTAAGAAGCAAGAGTTTTCACCATCATCTTGCAGGCAGATCTTATCTTCCTAAGAGCAATTGTTCTGTTTGCTTTCTCTTACAGGGCAGGTCTCCACGAAGCCTGACAGCACTAATAAAATAACCCTAAAAGAAATCCCAGTTGATTTTTCCTGTGATTTTTCTAGAAATATCAGAACTATTTGAAAGCTGTTTAATTACTTGAGTTGAAACGAAAGTGTGCGGGGAAGGACCTTGATTCACACAATTTGGCAAAAAGATCACGACTTGTCCAACAGCTGCAAGAAGCACACACAGGCTTTCTCCTTGCTCCCCCGAAGCATCCAGCGGTGCTGCAGGAGGGCTGCATGGTCCTGCCCTCGTTCCCCTTCCAGTTGTTTTAGCTGTTCCGATTGCTGCTGCCTGCTTCCTTCCCTCCTCAAGTCATCCAAAGCAGAGAGCAGCCTCAGTGCTGGAAGAGCAGCTTGGCAAAAGCAGGAGGAGTCCAGCCAGCAGAAGATTTACTTTATTAAGATAAACATGGTCTAAAGGCTCCACATTATCTTTAAAAATAAACACAGTAAGAAATACGAAAACAAACTGGCTTTGCTACGGGTAGGTCAGGTTCAGATGTTCTCAGAAGATCTTCCCAGCCATAAAATATACCCTTCCCCTACCGTGCCCATCAAGGAGGATGGAAAGACAGTTCACTACGCAAGATCAGCAGCGTACCTGTTGCGTGCCCTCCCACATTCAGCAAACGATACATCTGCTACCCTTCAAGGCAGATCAAAGTTTTAAGAACACCCCTGTGAAGGAGGAGCGGGAGGGGACAGGGACAGGTAATTCGGTTTCTGTAGGGAACATCTAAAAGGCTTGACACGACGGCTGTGCTGGCTCCCCCGCTTTAATGGTTGTTCTTTGCTGCTTCTTTAGCAGCAAGAATCAGAGGAGTGAGACTAGAAAGAGGCTTTGCAATTTTCAGGAACTGGTGCTAGGAAGAGGAAAAAGGAAAAAAAAAGGTTACATTTCTCAGAACATGTCCCAAAAGCCTGGTGTTTACACAAAATATCAGGACCTAGACCTGTATGAACTCCAACAACCTCCAAGCAGGCGAAACAAAAAAGGCACGATGAGCAAGAAAGTTCACCGTGACTTTTGGGCCTCACCTGAACTGATAAAGAGCTTTGCACCCAACACATCCTAGTTTCTCCAATGTTTATACACTCTCAAGACTAAGCAAGTTCTCCCAGGAAATAAATTCATGCAAAATCTACAGTGAAATTCTTTGTGGAAGGGAGGTGTAAGTAAAAGCAACCTGTGCAGTTCCAAAACATTGCACAGGGCTTCCTGCAGCAATCATCTCTCCATTCTTCCTTTCCTGTCACCACAGATCTGCTGAAAACATTGCCTTGGCCTTCTAAAGCTATTAGAAATTTTCAGAACAGCTGGGACTGAGGAGCACAGCAGGGAATTCACAACAGGACCAGTCAGGCCATCTCCTATACCAGGTGCGCTGTTCTGTTAAACAATATTGATTATCGAGCATGCAACAAGCAGTAGGTGGTGTCACAAAGTGCTTCTTGCAGCACATGTGGTGTTTGTTTCGGGGGCAAGGTTTAAAACATAACATCTGGAACAGAGGAAGAAGTTTTCCCTGTGTTCAGGGTTAAGTGGAAAGCTTGCAATACTCCAGCCTCGCAGAGAAAGTCTAGGTTGGGGACAGAGACTGACACAAAACAGCTAATCAGACGAGTGGAGGCATGAAGCCCACAAGCCGTTCAGAAAACCCAAAATAATTAAGTCCCCCAGGACTTCTGAGCACCAGAAGGGATCAACCACCCAATCTGAACACACTTCAGAGGTGGAAAAATCCGAGGCTAAAAGGTAAAGGCAGGCAGAAATGCTGCAGTCCCAATGTTCTCCTGCCCCAAGGAACACAACCCTGCTGCTGTCTGATACTCTGGAGCTGGCAAGTCCAGGAGAAAAAGTCAGCTTTCATCTACTGCCATTCTTTCTGCCGGTGATTAATGCTTCATTAGTGTCTCAGAAAGGCAGCAGCACTCCCAAAGCTGAACCCAGTAGACAAACTAAAGGAAAGAAAGGAACACCAAAAAAGAGACAACTGTCTCACAGTCGACATCTGAGGGCCCCATCATCACAGATTTATTTTACAAAGAGATGAAGCACATTTTCCACCCCCGTGGGAGGTCTGACAAAAGGAAACACATGAACACTCCTCATCTGTGTTGGTAAAAAGCCTGGCAGCTTCGTCCTTCACTTTCACCACGAGTCCAGACAAAGACACCAGGTTTTCAGTGAAATAACTGAGGATTTCTCACAAGCTTGGTTCCATCACCTCTGCAGGAAGAGCTGTATCTGGCAAAATGTGTTAATGCCAAACTGCTGCAGTTAGTGCAAGACGTGCCCCTTCCAGAAAGCTTTGGGAACTCTCCCGCAGAAGGGAGACAACCAGAGCATTCGATAGCTGGAAGCCCTCCTGTTATCCAAACGGGAACAAGCACGGCCAGACCGCAACACCACAGCCAGATGTTAGGGTGAGCTGCGTGAAGAAGCCACGGGAATTAAGGGGCACGGCAGCTGGCAGGATCGGGGCACGGCAATTATTTGAGGTTGGTTACAGAACACGCTGCACAGCTGCTGCCAGTAGCAAGTACAGCACAAAAAGGAAAGTACTCTGTTAACGCTTCGTTAGGGATTTGGGGTTTTTTGGTTGGTTGGTTTTGGTTTTTTTTGTTCGTTTCTTCATGGTAAATTATCTCTGCTGTGCTTGTGACTTCAGATGACGCAGTATTTAAGACCCCAAATGACATTGCTCCACGTGCCTATTCTCACTCTAGAATGCTTAATTCCGTCCCGTTCCCCGGCACTTACCTGGAGCAGCTCTTTTGCAGAACCTCTTTTTTCCACGTCCATTTCAAGACAGCGATTTAGGAAGTCTCGGAATATGGGTGAAAGCTTTTCTGGATTCTGCAGTTCCGGAGTCCCGTTAGTAGCAATGAGATACAGGGCCTAAAGCAAAGCAAGCACCAAAGAAACAGGAGGTTACGAAGGTCAGACTCCAGCTGCAGATTACAGAGGCACCCATTTTTCCTCTCCCTCCCCACAGTTCAATGGGGAAAAACAAAACCAAAACAAACCCTTATCAGGGTGACTAATAAATGCTTAAGTTTCAGCAAAGAGAAGAGCTGCCGGCCCTATTTTTATGTGGATGGGATCCAATCCTTTCTTGCTTTACCCTCGTAATCTGGGTTTGGATCCTGCAGCCCTCTCAAGGGATTAAGAGGACAAAACCAGCAGTCCAGACTGTGTTTACAGAGGGAAGTTGGCTGGCACAGCTCTGCCAGTGCTCGACTCCTGCAATAACTATATCCTCATGGGAAGGTACCCCTGAAGAAACAGGAGGCTTTCTTCTCTCGATACTTTGCCCAAATGCACAAGGCCTAAAAAGTCAATACTCTAAAGATGCAGTTGGTCCTTTACAAAAGATGGCCAGTAGGTTCTCAAGCAGCACTTAACACCCTACAGAAACAAGTGGAGTCGTTTTGCTGCTGCTTGGGAATGAAGAATTCTCTAAGAATCAGGAAATTCAGAATTCATCCACTGCAAAATTTTACTATTAAAAGAAAATCGCTAGATGCCTTTTAAAAGGAAACAGACATCTGGCAGAGGCCTTTGGAGCTCATCGCTCATCACATCTCAAGGTAGAGGTCTGATAGCCTGGGAACTGCAACAAGTTAAGTTAAATGAGAGCAAAGCACCCCGTTGCTTAGCCATCCTCATTTAACTCCACACCAACTTTTTCCTTTTGCATTTCTTCACTGCTGCGCTTCTCTCCCAAAATCACCTCCAGTCAAAGAGGTGGAAACAAGTTAAACAGAACTGTTCTAGATCCCTTCGTCCTGTTTAGCTTAGAAAAAAAGCCATAAAACTGGCTTACACCAAGAACAGCCGCATTCCTACAAACAGACAGAATTTCCCCCTTCATTAAAGAATATGAAGGGAAAGACACCAGCGGGGCAAAGCCTGACTAAAGGCTTGTTAAACCTGGAGCTTTACTGAGAGCACGCAAAGAGGAACAATGCACCAGCAAGAAAAAGCCCTGTTTATAAAAGAGTAATGTGGTATTCTTTGAATTCAAGGACAGCTCTCTTCCCCACTCACAAGGATTTAAGAAGCCGGGCGCTCTGGGGCCAGAAGGTGCCCCTATCGGCCTCTCCAGAAAGGGGGGAATTATGGATGCACCACATCATTAACTCAGACCCTACCTGAAGGTCTGCAACAGGAAGAGCCTGTGCCCTCTGCCACCCAGAACCAGCCATGGCTTCTAACTTAAATGACCACAATCTTCTCACTACAGCATCTAAGGAGACGTGTAGCTGCATGTGATGAAACCACAGCGGAGGTTCACCTGCCTCCTCCAGAGCCCAGGTTAACCAGCAGGCTCAGCGAAGGCCTGAGGGCAAAAAAAAGGCACTCGCTTACTCTCAGGGGGTTTTCATTGAGGTAGGGGGGTTCTCCTTCGATCATCTCGATGGCCATTATCCCCAGTGACCAGATGTCCACTTTGGGCCCGTAGGCTTTTCGTGTCACCACTTCAGGCGCCATCCAGTACGGGGTCCCCACCATGGTGCTGCGCTTGCTCTGTTCGGGAGTGATCTGGGCACAGAAGCCAAAGTCAGCTGGAAAAGCAAAGAAGGAGGGAAGAAAAAGTTAGAAATCAGCAGGTTTCTCCAAAAACAACACGTACTGATGCCAATGCTGTGGTACAAGCTAGCCTGTTGCACTGCCTGCTACATTGCTGCTGCAAAGGAGGCCCTGGTTTTGTGGTTAACAAGGTGTTCAGGAGTAAGCTTCTAAATCTGACTCGCTGAGGCCATCAACATCACAGAGCTGCTCACTTGTCGATGTGAAGGCTGGTGATCAGTAAAGAGCTGTACATGGATGCTGTGAAACGTGGCAGTGCAGCATTTGGCAGCTGTAATACACTGTGTAACACATGCTCTCAAGTCTGTTCCTGGGTCTGTGAAAACAGAAACCAATGCCCAGTCTGTCCTCCCTCCACCCACACCCACCAGTATTATCTGGTCGTATTTTCAGTCCCAGAGATAGTATTTCCCCAGAAGATGTACCATCTCGCAAACACGATTTGCTTTCTAGAGCAAATACTGTGTTCAGAATAAATTTAAGGACCTAATTTGGTACTTATTATTTTCTTTGAGAAGACAGAAAGCTGAAGAGCCTTCCTGTGGAAATTGCTTGGCCCTGTCTTATTTGCATTTGACTTTCCAGAAGATCACAGAATAATAGAATCATAGGAAAATTAAGGTTGGAAAAGCCCTCCAAGATCACCTGGTCCAACCATCCCCCTACGAACAATGTCACCCACGAAACCACGTCCCCAAGCACCACGTCCAACCTTGCCTTGAACACCCCCAGGGACGGGGACTCCACCACCTCCCTGGGCAACGCGTCCCAATGCCTGACCGCTCTTTCTGAGAAGAAATGTCTCCTAATTGTTTTAATTGGTGAAGAGTAGCACTCTTTGTTCAATTCTTTGTTTTAATTGTTGAAGAGTAAGGGCATGACGTTTCCATTTTTCCACTCACCAGTGACATCACCCGACTGCCAGGACTTTTCAACTGTGATGGAGAGCGGCTTGGCAACCCCATCAGCCAGTTCCCTCAGGACCCTGGGATTCATGTCATCAGGTCCCATAGACCTGGACCTGTTTACATTCAGCAGGTGGTCTCGAACCTGCTCTTCACTTACCGTGGGTGGGACTTTGCTCCCCCAGCCTCCACCTACAGGTTCAGGGAAATGAAAGACTTGGGAAGCCCATCTACCAGTGCAGACGGAGGCAAAGAAGTTGCTGAGTACCTCAGCCTTCTCCGTGTCTGTCGTTACCAATTACTCAGGTATAGAAACTCACTCCTAATATAAGAAATTAGCCACCTCTAATCGCTTCCACACTACTATTTTCACCCCTCAGTTTATTTTCACAAATGTTAAAGGCGCATGGTGGCCCCTGGGGACTCCTCCTGTCAGCCCAGCGCAGCAGCCCGAAGGGAGCTGGGTCCTCTCTTGTGCTCTTCCTCGAGGCTCTGTGCAGAGGGGCTGACACCTCTCGCACAAGGGCTGGCGGGTGGGAAAGAAACACGCACACAAGCCCTGAATATCAGCAAGAGTTCTTTATTGCCAGGTGTTTGGTGGCTCCAAGCTAATGCCTGGGATGGAGCCTGCGCGACGAGGAGTAGGGAGCTCGCCGGGCCCTGCTGCGTAGCTACCGGTGTTCTCTCATGGCACGCAGCAGAGAGCTGCCGGGGTAGTCCCAGGTCTGATGTGGCCGAGGTGGATCCACTTCCATGGGTTCCTCCGCCTCTTCTTGTGGATCCACCTCCATGGGCTCCACGGTGTCAGGCAGGAGGACAAGCCAGTCCTTGCCTGGGACTGCCCACACGGGATGCCTCCCATCAGCTGTGTTCTCCGGCCAGGGTGCCGAACGAGGGGGTCGCCCAGTTCCATTGCCTGGTCCCATGCCACTCTCCACTTGATATTCATTCGTGGGTTTCACGCCGCCATCTCTTTTACGGCCACGGCTGGGTCCCTCGCTGCGATCTGGCCGATGGGCACGCCTCTGCTCCCCACGGCTCTCTGCATCACGCTCCCGTCTTCGCTCCACACCACCACTGCACCTCTGGTTAGGCCCAGGCCCCCTGCTGCTGGATGTCTGAGGGGCCGGCCTGTTCCCCGCATCGCTGCGGTGCCAGTGATATCTCCAATAATCGTCTCTGGGCCGGGCAGCAGACTTCCCCCAGGCACTGATGTCTTTTGTGCCGCAGGTGCTGTCCCTCTGCCCATGAGACATCTTTCTCCCATTAGCTGCCATCTTCTCGGTGCTTCCTCAGATCGCTTCGCGGTCCTCACACCGAGGAGGGCTGCCGCTCGCCTTGCTCCTTTCTCTGGCCTTCCTCCTGCCGCTTACGCTGGCTCTCAGAGGACCGAGTCGCTGAGCAAGTGGCGGGCCAGCGGCAGGGGGCCTCTTTTATAGGGCCCGGGGCAAAGGCGTGACAGCGGTGGCCACTGTGACCTCAGCAAGGCTCTGTGATGGAGTGGCCCGTGCGAGGCCAAAGGCGGCTGCGTTGGGAGAGGCCTGGAAGATGCCCTCATGTGGACAAGGAGGAGGGCTGGGGGGGCTGAGGGGCCCCTTTTCTGGGGCTGGCTCCCCCCCAGGCCATTTGGCTTGACAGAGAGAAAGGCTGCCCCATGCAATCCTGCCTCAACCCATTTTTTCTCCCCATCTCCAAGGCTTAGAATCTCTGGTTAACAAAAGAAAACTCCATCAACAAAACCAAACCAGACCCATTCAAAAGGCTAAAGCGGTCACAGCTGAAGTACCCATCTTCAGGAGATCTTTGATCTGTTTGAGGGCAGCACAGCCCCAGGAATTGGAGGGGAGCAGCCAGGTTAAGCCCGGCAAGCTCACGGAGTTCAAGCTCTAAATTCTCCCAAAAGATGAGCCTCGGGACCAAAACTTGGGACCCTTCTGGGCAATAAAAATCAGGGATGCAGGAAAAACATCACTTATATAAAGTGCAGCAGTTTTCCCTGAAGCATGCGATAATAACCCTCTCTTCCTCTCCTGTACCTACCAGCGTATTGCCTCTGCTCCTGCTCATTCCCCCCACTTCGCTCCCAAATAATAAGACCCTGCAGAACTGTTCCCACCAGTGAAAACGCTAAATTTAGGTATGAAAAAGTAAAAGTTTAAAGATCCAGGGCAGGTTTTGTGTGTCCCAGTGCATATTTAGCCTTGGGACACCCCTCTGAGATAACCACAGGTACATTTCCCTCCCGTGCAGGTGGAAAAAAAAGGCAGCAGTGGGATGAGAGGACTGGGGTTGGGAAGCATTTTGCAGCCACGAGGTTTCAACCAGGACCTCTGCAGAAGCTCCTCTCCTTTGCCATGGGACTAAAAATAAAATAAAATAAAATAAAATAAAATAAAATAAAATAAAATAAAATAAAATAAAAACACTCAAGTAATGGTGTTGAGGGAAATACTGGCAGAGCCACCAGCCCCGTTACCACTTTTTCAGGCACTTTTGGGGTACGTTACCAGGCCCTCCGGTCTGCCTGGTGCCCGGCTTTGTGAAGTTTCACGAGGGGAGCAGCAGGATGCAGGATGACACAGTTTGGCTGCCGGGCTCTCATGGGACAAGGACATGGACATGGGATGCACATCGCAGCAGTGCCACCACCAACTAGTTTGCCAGCTCCCCCTTCCAGACATTCCCTTTTTCTTCCCCCTCCGACGTGGGGCTCAGCACCCAAATGGCTTGTGAGAGCTCGGCAGGGCTCCCAGCGCCAGGAGGCTGAGCTGGGAAAGTCCTCTTCACGTTAGGCTTGGTTTCTTGGACTTCCAGCACCCAGCTCTGCCCTACAGCCACAAGCGGATAAAATCCTACAGCAGGGGGCTTGTGGGGGCACACGTGTCCTCCCCTTAATATTCCTTAATCCAAGCTGGGACGAGGCACTTGCACAATTATGTAGGTGATAAACTCCTGCTCTTGTCATCAGCCTCACCCTACTGACCCCACATGTAAAAGTGATGCTGGGGAGGGCAGCTTTAGGGACCGATCCCAAATCCTCCCCCGTTTCCTCCTCTGCACCTGGAGCCGCAGACACCAAGCTCTGCCTGGGGAGACAACAAGCAGCCAGGAGGGTCCATTTCATCATCTGCCTCCTCCTCTTCCTCCTCAAGCTGGGCTCTACATCCTGCTTCCACACTGGTGTTTCTCAGAGCATTAATGACTTCCAAACAGGTGAAAATAAGCAGTAGAAATCACACTTTCTGCATCAGCTTTCAGCGTAAAGTCACTTTGCTCTATCAAGTAAGATCTAATTAAAACAGATCAGAGAAACACAACTCCTTCAAGCACCCCCCAATTCATTTCTGCAAGCGTCATTGAAACAAAGGGGAGGAGAAGCAGGTCATTCATTCAGGTTTTATTTAAGGTTTCAGTTTTGCTTTCTAAATGGCTGAGCTGACCCTAACAAACCGGGCACTACCGGAGAGTTACACCAAGGCAGTACAAAGAAAGAGAAACACGTTTTCCAGCTGATTTTAAAACGGCAAATGCCCTTGTTATTTCCCAGCAGGACAAGACACACAGACACCTGGCAGCAGGTCAGATTAGCTCCAGCTCACTTAGCACGAGTTGTTGCTCAAAGACATAAGGCTCAGTCCTCACTCTGAGCACCCCTTCATTGCACAGGAGCCCCCCGCTCCTTCCTGCTCCCAAACAGGATGCCTCAATCCACCGTAGGCTGCTCCAGCATCCTCCAAATTCCCTCAGCAGTTGGGAAACTGAGCTTTTACCTTTTGCATCCTCCTACCCCAGCACCCGTCTTCTTCCTCAGACCAACACCATCTTCTGTTGCCCTCCCACCCCTTTCCTGGGGGCATCCATTTCGGCTGCAAGTTTCCATCCAGCCCCCGCCGGCATCGCTGTTCTGCCACCACCAGCAGCTCCCTGCTTCTCCAAGACCCCAGCCTTGATGCTGAGAATTGTCATTAGCAGCAAACCATGAGATCCGCCCTAGGACATTATCTATATGCTCAATCCAGTGCGTTTACAACCCCAAAATACATCCACATGTTCTCTATTACTATCAAAATAAGCCACTGAAAAGTCTCCGTATTTTATGCTAGGGAGACAAACAGACTCAGCCTTCACCTTTGACAGCTTCCATATGAAAGATGCTGGGGAATCTGTAAGCTCATAATTAAGAAAGGCGTTCAGATACGTACCATTCTTCTTGGACTTTGGGCTGGACCTTTCACTGCCAGCTGAGCTCAGCAAACTTGAAGTACCAGCAGCCTACAGGCCATTTCACCCCATCCTTGCATGGTAAATATCATCTGGTGATACCAACCCGTGATACCTTGAGACAGACACGTTCGGATACTAACAGAGATCTCAGCTCAGAAGCGATCTCAGCTCAGCCAGCCCCTCTCACCCAAACTCTTGGCCCCACTGAACTTAAATCAATCATTTGTTTAAAGAAAACCTAGGGCTGCAGTAATCCAGCTCAATATCAGCTCTTTAAATATAGGAAGCTTGAAATGCACCAGCTGCTTCTTAAATACGATATTCTTCAGTGCTTTGGAAAAAAAAGAGATGAGTTTTACCTTCCGCCACCACCAGGAGCTCTGGGAGCTGTAGCACGTTGTGCCATTTCGGCACCTAACCTGATGGGGTTGCTGAGGATCCCATAAAAACAAAGCAGGTTTTCAGGATGGATAGTCAAACTGAATATTTCATGTTCTCATATAGAAGAGAGAATCTAATAATCAAATAAATAAGGGCTGTGATTAAAAATGGTTCAGACTCAGTAGAATTAGTTCATACTGTAGGTATATTAAAATATATTTTAAAATGCTACCAAATCAGTTCTCTTCTCTTGGAAGTTGCGTTCAAATCCCAGCAGTAAGGATGTTCTCAGAAAAAAAAATAAGAATTAGTAAGTCAGACACTTGTGCTAACAGCTCTCTGTAGTGACCAGAAAGTGCTGTAAAAGGCTATGCAGCAGCTGCCACCAGTGCTGAAGCTGAGCGATGCCCAGATGAACCTAAGAGTAGAGAAAAGGATCCATCTCTGGACAAAAAAAAATGTATCTCATTCTCCTAAACTAACTACATTCTTTTATTTATCTTTTTATTTAAGATTTCTGAGACCATGAAAACACGATGCGTCTGTTAACTTGGAATTGGGGCTAGGTACAAAGTAGCAAGTCAAACTCTTTCGCATCACAGGTTGGTAAAATAAAAACAGGAGAAGATGACATGTCTACAGCCGCTGTCTTACAGCTTCCCAGTGCATAGCTCTCAGTCCTTACCAAACCAGTAAGGACCAATCCACAGTCGAAGTCAATGAGACAGAAGCACATCACAGGCTTAAGAATGGGGAGAAACAGTCACTCCTGCAGATTCCTTTCCAATAGGCAACAGAGAATCCAGCAGAGTAACTTAAATACAAGTCACCCTTTTTACCATTTTTCCTCCTGCAGAAAAATAAGCTCACGGATTTGCTCGCAGGTAGGGCACATCTGCATTACCGCTCTCACCTCAAAGGGGTGTCAAGGATGGAGTGGGAAGGGAAGGCGAAGGGAAGTCAGCAACACTCAGTACATTCATGGATCGGGTTTAATCCTGTGCTGTCAAAAACAGTCAGTTGGTGGGTCGGTAAGACCAGAGCCACATTAGATTTTAGACCTAGTGAGATCTAGCCCATCATTCCTTCCCATCTACCCCACGCATGGCATTTTGAGACTTGCATAGAAAATAAAACCAAACTCCTCACCAAAGAGAATTATCCGAGGGCAGTGGCCTTCCCTTTCCCGATCTCCACCCCAGCCCCAAGCAGAGGAGCTCATCAAGAGATCAGGTTCCCCTCAGGGCTGGCAGCTTTGCTGCTCTGCCCAAGGAATTCATCTTGCGAGGGGAAACTCTCCATATTACATGAAGATGAAGAATATATACAAGGGGAGGAAGGCAGAAGATTTGGCAATGGGCTTCAGACATTACAGACTCACGTCAGACAGTGGCCACCCTGTAGCCTGAAGGATGGGAGAAGACACCAAAAAAGCAAGGGACCTTACAGGCTTTATCTACGCCTGTAAAACCAGTGCAAGGGCTGTCACGTATCGCAGAGTGAATGGGGAAAAATATATGTATATATTTCAATCACAAGCCCAGGGCAGGGAGGAAAGGACTGATCCAGCAGCAGGTGTCAGCAAGAAGCAGGAATGAGTTTCTGTGCAACACAAGTGCTTTGGGGAGAGGAGAACTGGATTAAACTCACCCTGGAAATGACCAAAGCGATACGTACAGAGAAAGCAAGATCTTTTATCCGTTCCCTCTGTGTGCAGTTACTCCTCTTCAGAGCCACTCGCTATCCCACAGGACTACAGAAGCTTGTATCACTTAATGCATCGCTTGTAAGCACCCAGTGACGATAACATGAAAACCCATCCCATCCGACAGAGTTGTCTGGTGACAGTGAATTCTCCAACCCTCCCTCAGCCCCGAGTTAAGAAATGCAGCAGTCCTTTTATTAAAAATCAGGATACAGTTCAACATAACGCCAGTGTTTACACCCGATCTCTCTAGTAGTTCCAGGATTGCTGTTGTTTTACATATCATTAGCAACCGAAGGAGTCAGTAGCATAAAGATATCAGTTCACTCGCTCATTTCAAAAAAAAAAATAAAATGAATGCCCCTATGCTTCCAACGAAACACTGTCCATGATCAGTTTGTTTTCTGTTGGCCTTGGTCTAAGAAGCAAGAGTTTTCACCATCATCTTGCAGGCAGATCTTATCTTCCTAAGAGCAATTGTTCTGTTTGCTTTCTCTTACAGGGCAGGTCTCCACGAAGCCTGACAGCACTAATAAAATAACCCTAAAAGAAATCCCAGTTGATTTTTCCTGTGATTTTTCTAGAATATCAGAACTCTTTGAAAGCTGTTTAATTACTTGAGTTGAAACGAAAGTGTGCGGGGAAGGACCTTGATTCACACAATTTGGCAAAAAGATCACGACTTGTCCAACAGCTGCAAGAAGCACACACAGGCTTTCTCCTTGCTCCCCCGAAGCATCCAGCGGTGCTGCAGGAGGGCTGCATGGTCCTGCCCTCGTTCCCTTCCAGTTGTTTTAGCTGTCCCGATTGCTGCTGCCTGCTTCCTTCCCTCCTCAAGTCATCCACAGCAGAGAGCAGCCTCAGTGCTGGAAGAGCAGCTTGGCAAAAGCAGGAAGAGTCCAGCCAGCAGAAGATTTACTTTATTAAGATAAACATGGCCTAAAGGCTCCACATTATCTTTAAAAATAAACACAGTAAGAAATACGAAAACAAACTGGCTTTGCTACGGGTAGGTCAGGTTCAGATGTTCTCAGAAGATCTTCCCAGCCATAAAATATACCCTTCCCCTACCGTGCCCATCAAGGAGGATGGAAAGACAGTTCACTACGCAAGATCAGCAGCGTACCTGTTGCGTGCCCTCCCACATTCAGCAAACGATACATCTGCTACCCTTCAAGGCAGATCAAAGTTTTAAGAACACCCCTGTGAAGGAGGAGCAGGAGGGGACAGGGACAGGTAATTCGGTTTCTGTAGGGAACATCTAAAAGGCTTGACACGACGGCTGTGCTGGCTCCCCCGCTTTAATGGTTGTTCTTTGCTGCTTCTTTAGCAGCAAGAATCAGAGGAGTGAGACTAGAAAGAGGCTTTGCAATTTTCAGGAACTGGTGCTAGGAAGAGGAAAAAGGAAAAAAAAAGGTTACATTTCTCAGAACATGTCCCAAAAGCCTGGTGTTTACACAAAATATCAGGACCTAGACCTGTATGAACTCCAACAACCTCCAAGCAGGTGAAACAAAAAAGGCACGATGAGCAAGAAAGTTCACCGTGACTTTTGGGCCTTACCTGAACTGATAAAGAGCTTTGCACCCAACACATCCTAATTTCTCCAATGTTTATACACTCTCAAGACCAAGCAAGTTCTCCCAGGAAATAAATTCATGCAAAATCTACAGTGAAATTCTTTGTGGAAGGGAGGTGTAAGTAAAAGCAACCTGTGCAGTTCCAAAACATTGCACAGGGCTTCCTGCAGCAATCATCTCTCCATTCTTCCTTTCCTGTCACCACAGATCTGCTGAAAACATTGCCTTGGCCTTCTAAAGCTATTAGAAATTTTCAGAACAGCTGGGACTGAAGAGCACAGCAGGGAATTCACAACAGGACCAGTCAGGCCATCTCCTATACCAGGTGCGCTGTTCTGTTAAACAATATTGATTATCGAGCATGCAACAAGCTGTAGGTGGTGTCACAAAGTGCTTCTTGCAGCACATGTGGTGTTTGTTTCGGGGGCAAGGTTTAAAACATAACATCTGGAACAGAGGAAGGAGTTTTCCCTGTGTTCAGGGTTAAGTGGAAAGCTTGCAATACTCCAGCCTCGCAGAGAAAGTCTAGGTTGAGGACAGAGACTGACACAAAACAGCCAATCAGACGAGTGGAGGCATGAAACCCACAAGCTGTTCAGAAAACCCAAAATAATTAAGTCCCCCAGGACTTCTGAGCACCAGAAGGGATCAACCACCCAATCTGAACACACTTCAGAGGTGGTAAAATCCGAGGCCAAAAGGTAAAGGCAGGCAGAAATGCTGCAGTCCCAATGTTCTCCTGCCCCAAGGAACACAACCCTGCTGCTGTCTGATACTCTGGAGCTGGCAAGTCCAGGAGAAAAAGTCAGCTTTCATCTACTGCCATTCTTTCTGCCGGTGATTAATGCTTCATTAGTGTCTCAGAAAGGCAGCAGCACTCCCAAAGCTGAACCCAGTAGACAAACTAAAGGAAAGAAGGGAACACCAAAAAAGAGACAACTGTCTCACAGTCGACATCTGAGGGCCCCATCATCACCGATTTATTTTACAAAGAGCTGAAGCACATTTTCCACCCCCGTGGGAGGTCTGACAAAAGGAAACACATGAACACTCCTCATCTGTGTTGGTAAAAAGCCTGGGAGCTTTGTCCTTCACTTTCACCACGAGTCCAGACAAAGACACCAGGTTTTCAGTGAAATAACTGAGGATTTCTCACAAGCTTGGTTCCATCACCTCTGCAGGAAGAGCTGTATCTGGCAAAATGTGTTAACGCCAAACTGCTGCAGTTAATGCAAGACGTGCCCCTTCCAGAAAGCTTTGGGAACTCTCCCCCAGAAGGGAGACAACCAGAGCATTCGATAGCTGGAAGCCCTCCTGTTATCCAAATGGGAACAAGCACGGCCAGACCGCAACACCACAGCCAGATGTTAGGGTGAGCTGCGTGAAGAAGCCACGGGAATTAAGGGGCTCGGCAGCTGGCAGGATCGGGGCACGGCAATTATTTGAGGTTGGTTACAGAACACGCTGCACAGCTGCTGCCAGTAGCAAGTACAGCACAAAAAGGAAAGTACTCTGTTAACGCTTCGTTAGGGATTTGGGGTTTTTTGGTTGGTTGGTTTTGGTTTTTTTTGTTCGTTTCTTCATGGTAAATTATCTCTGCTGTGCTTGTGACTTCAGATGACGCAGTATTTAAGACCCCAAATGACATTGCTCCACGTGCCTATTCTCACTCTAGAATGCTTAATTCCGTCCCGTTCCCCGGCACTTACCTGGAGCAGCTCTTTTGCAGAACCTCTTTTTTCCACGTCCATTTCAAGACAGCGATTTAGGAAGTCTCGGAATATGGGTGAAAGCTTTTCTGGATTCTGCAGTTCCGGAGTCCCGTTAGTAGCAATGAGATACAGGGCCTAAAGCAAAGCAAGCACCAAAGAAACAGGAGGTTACGAAGGTCAGACTCCAGCTGCAGATTACAGAGGCACCCATTTTTCCTCTCCCTCCCCACAGTTCAATGGGGAAAAACAAAACCAAAACAAACCCTTATCAGGGTGACTAATAAATGCTTAAGTTTCAGCAAAGAGAAGAGCTGCCGGCCCTATTTTTATGTGGATGGGATCCAATCCTTTCTTGCTTTACCCTCGTAATCTGGGTTTGGATCCTGCAGCCCTCTCAAGGGATTAAGAGGACAAAACCAGCAGTCCAGACTGTGTTTACAGAGGGAAGTTGGCTGGCACAGCTCTGCCAGTGCTCGACTCCTGCAATAACTATATCCTCATGGGAAGGTACCCCTGAAGAAACAGGAGGCTTTCTTCTCTCGATACTTTGCCCAAATGCACAAGGCCTAAAAAGTCAATACTCTAAAGATGCAGTTGGTCCTTTACAAAAGATGGCCAGTAGGTTCTCAAGCAGCACTTAACACCCTACAGAAACAAGTGGAGTCGTTTTGCTGCTGCTTGGGAATGAAGAATTCTCTAAGAATCAGGAAATTCAGAATTCATCCACTGCAAAATTTTACTATTAAAAGAAAATCGCTAGATGCCTTTTAAAAGGAAACAGACATCTGGCAGAGGCCTTCTGAGCTCACTGCTCATCACATCTCAAGGTAGAGGTCTGATAGCCTGGGAACTGCAACAAGTTAAGTTAAATGAGAGCAAAGCACCCCGTTGCTTAGCCGTCCTCATTTAACTCCATACCAACTTTTTCCTTTCGCATTTCTTCACTGCTGCGCTTCTCTCCCAAAATCATCTCCAGTAAAAGAGGTGGAAACAAGTTAAACAGAATTGTTCTAGATCCCTTCGTCCTGTTTAGCTTAGAAAAAAAGCCATAAAACTGGCTTACACCAAGAACAGCCGCATTCCTACAAACTGATAGAATTTCCCCTTTCATTAAAGAATACGAAGGGAAAGACACCAGCAGGGGCAAAGCCTGACTAAAGGCTTGTTAAACCTGGAGCTTTACTGGGAGCATGCAAAGAGGAACAATGCACCAGCAAGAAAAAGCCCTGTTTATAAAAGAGTAATGTGGTATTCTTTGAATTCAAGGACAGCTCTCTTCCCCACTCACAAGGATTTAAGAAGCCGGGCACTCTGGGGCCAGAAGGTGCCCCTATCGGCCTCTCCAGAAAGGGGGGAATTATGGATGCACCACATCATTAACTCAGACCCTACCTGAAGGTCTGCAACAGGAACAGCCTGTGCCCTCTGCCACCCAGAACCAGTCATGGCTTCTAACTTAAATGACCACAATCTTCTCACTACAGCATCTAAGGAGACGTGTAGCTGCATGTGATGAAACCACAGCGGAGGTTCACCTGCCTCCTCCAGAGCCCAGGTTAACCAGCAGGCTCAGCGAAGGCCTGAGGGCAAAAAAAAGGCACTCGCTTACTCTCAGGGGGTTTTCATTGAGGTAGGGGGGTTCTCCTTCGATCATCTCGATGGCCATTATCCCCAGTGACCAGATGTCCACTTTGGGCCCGTAGGCTTTTCGTGTCACCACTTCAGGCGCCATCCAGTACGGGGTCCCCACCATGGTGCTGCGCTTGCTCTGTTCGGGAGTGATCTGGGCACAGAAGCCAAAGTCAGCTGGAAAAGCAAAGAAGGAGGGAAGAAAAAGTTAGAAATCAGCAGGTTTCTCCAAAAACAACACGTACTGATGCCAATGCTGTGGTACAAGCTAGCCTGTTGCACTGCCTGCTACATTGCTGCTGCAAAGGAGGCCCTGGTTTTGTGGTTAACAAGGTGTTCAGGAGTAAGCTTCTAAATCTGACTCGCTGAGGCCATCAACATCACAGAGCTGCTCACTTGTCGATGTGATGTGATGGTGATCAGTAAAGAGCTGTACATGGATGCTGTGAAACGTGGCAGTGCAGCATTTGGCAGCTGTAATACACTGTGTAACACATGCTCTCAAGCCTGTTCCTGGGTCTGTGAAAACAGAAACCAATGCCCAGTCTGTCCTCCCTCCACCCACACCCACCAGCATTATCTGGTCGTATTTTCAGTCCCAGAGATAGTATTTCCCCAGAAGATGTACCATCTCTCAAACACGATTTGCTTTCTAGAGCAAATACTGTGTTCAGAATAAATTTAAGTACCTAATTTGGTACTTATTATTTTCTTTGAGAAGACAGAAAGCTGGAGAGCCTTCCTGTGGAAATTGCTTGGCCCTGTCTTATTTGCATTTGACTTTCCAAAAGATCACAGAATAATAGAATCATAGGAAAATTAAGGTTGGAAAAGCCCTCCAAGATCACCTGGTCCAACCATCCCCCTACAAACAATGTCACCCACGAAACCACGTCCCCAAGCACCACGTCCAACCTTGCCTTGAACACCCCCAGGGACAGGGACTCCACCACCTCCCTGGGCAACGCGTCCCAATGCCTGACCGCTCTTTCTGAGAAGAAACGTCTCCTAATTGTTTTAATTGGTGAAGAGTAGCACTCTTTGTTCAATTCTTTGTTTTAATTGTTGAAGAGTAAGGGCATGACGTTTCCATTTTTCCACTCACCAGTGACATCACCTGACTGCCAGGACTTTTCAACTGTGATGGAGAGCGGCTTGGCAACCCCATCAGCCAGTTCCCTCAGGACCCTGGGATTCATGTCACCAGGTCCCATAGACCTGGACCTGTTTACATTCAGCAGGTGGTCTCGAACCTGCTCTTCACTTACCGTGGGTGGGACTTTGCTCCCCCAGCCTCCACCTACAGGTTCAGGGAAATGAAAGACTTGGGAAGCCCATCTACCAGTGCAGACGGAGGCAAAGAAGTTGCTGAGTACCTCAGCCTTCTCCGTGTCTGTCGTTACCAATTACTCAGGTATAGAAACTCACTCCTAATATAAGAAATTAGCCACCTCTAATCGCTTCCACACTACTATTTTCACCCCTCAGTTTATTTTCACAAATGTTAAAGGCGCATGGTGGCCCCTGGGGACTCCTCCTGTCAGCCCAGCGCAGCAGCCCAAAGGGAGCTGGGTCCTCTCTTGTGCTCTTCCTCGAGGCTCTGTGCAGAGGGGCTGACACCTCTCGCACAAGGGCTGGCGGGTGGGAAAGAAACACGCACACAAGCCCTGAATATCAGCAAGAGTTCTTTATTGCCAGGTGTTTGGTGGCTCCAAGCTAATGCCTGGGATGGAGCCTGCGCGACGAGGAGTAGGGAGCTCGCCGGGCCCTGCTGCGTAGCTACCGGTGTTCTCTCATGGCACGCAGCAGAGAGCTGCCGGGGTAGTCCCAGGTCTGATGTGGCCGAGGTGGATCCACTTCCATGGGTTCCTCCGCCTCTTCTTGTGGATCCACCTCCATGGGCTCCACGGTGTCAGGCAGGAGGACAAGCCAGTCCTTGCCTGGGACTGCCCACACGGGATGCCTCCCATCAGCTGTGTTCTCCGGCCAGGGTGCCGAACGAGGGGGTCGCCCAGTTCCATTGCCTGGTCCCATGCCACTCTCCACTTGATATTCATTCGTGGGTTTCACGCCGCCATCTCTTTTACGGCCACGGCTGGGTCCCTCGCTGCGATCTGGCCGATGGGCACGCCTCTGCTCCCCACGGCTCTCCGCATCACGCTCCCGTCTTCGCTCCACACCACCACTGCACCTCTGGTTAGGCCCAGGCCCCCTGCTGCTGGATGTCTGAGGGGCCGGCCTGTTCCCCGCATCGCTGCGGTGCCAGTGATATCTCCGATAATTGTCTCTGGGCCGGGCAGCAGGCTTCCCCCAGGCACTGATGTCTTTTGTGCCGCAGGTGCTGTCCCTCTGCCCATGAGACATCTTTCTCCCATTAGCTGCCATCTTCTCGGTGCTTCCTCAGATCGCTTCGCGGTCCTCACACCGAGGAGGGCTGCCGCTCGCCTTGCTCCTTTCTCTGGCCTTCCTCCTGCCGCTTACGCTGGCTCTCAGAGGACCGAGTCGCTGAGCAAGTGGCGGGCCAGCGGCAGGGGGCCTCTTTTATAGGGCCCGGGGCAAAGGCGTGACAGCGGTGGCCACTGTGACCTCAGCAAGGCTCTGTGATGGAGTGGCCCGTGCGAGGCCAAAGGCGGCTGCGTTGGGAGAGGCCTGGAAGATGCCCTCATGTGGACAAGGAGGAGGGCTGGGGGGGCTGAGGGGCCCCTTTTCTGGGGCTGGCTCCCCCCCAGGCCATTTGGCTTGACAGAGAGAAAGGCTGCCCCATGCAATCCTGCCTCAACCCATTTTTTCTCCCCATCTCCAAGGCTTAGAATCTCTGGTTAACAAAAGAAAACTCCATCAACAAAACCAAACCAGACCCATTCAAAAGGCTAAAGCGGTCACAGCTGAAGTACCCATCTTCAGGAGATCTTTGATCTCCTTCTATGACCAAGTGACGCGCTTGGTGGATGAGGGAAAGGCTGTGGATGTGGTTTACCTTGACCTCAGTAAGGCTTTTGACACCGTTCCCCACAACATTCTCCTCAAGAAACTGGCTGCTCGGGGCTTGGACTGGCGTACGCTTCGCTGGGTTAGAAACTGGCTGGATGGCCGGGCCCAGAGAGTTGTGGTGAATGGAGTCAAATCTGGTTGGAGGCCGGTCACTAGTGGAGTCCCCCAGGGCTCGGTACTGGGGCCGGTCCTCTTTAATATCTTTATTGATGATCTGGATGAGGGCGTCCAGTGCACCCTCAGTAAGTTTGCAGATGACACCAAGCTAAGTGCGTGTGTCGATCTGCTCGAGGGCAGGAAGGCTCTGCAGGAGGATCTGGATAGGCTGGAGCGATGGGTGAGGTCAACTGCATGAAGTTCAACAAGGCCAAGTGCCGGGTCCTGCACCTGGGGCGCAACAACCCCAAGCAGCGCTACAGGCTGGGAGATGAGTGGCTGGAAAGCTGCCTGGCCGAGAAGGACCTGGGAGTATTGGTGGATAGTCGGCTGAATATGAGCCAGCAGTGTGCTCAGGTGGCCAAGAAGGCCAACAGCATCCTGGCTTGTATAAGAAGCAGTGTGGCCAGCAGGTCTAGGGAAGTGATTGTCCCCCTGTACTCGGCTCTGGTGAGGCCGCACCTCGAGTACTGTGTTCAGTTTTGGGCCCCTCGCTACAGGAAGGACATGGACGTGCTCGAGCGAGTCCAGAGAAGGGCGACCAAGCTTGTGAGGGGTCTGGAGAACAAGTCTTACGAGGAGCGGCTGAGGGAGCTGGGCTTGTTCAGCCTGGAGAAGAGGAGGCTCAGGGGCGACCTCATTGCTCTCTACAGTTACCTGAAAGGAGGCTGTAGAGAGGTGGGGGTTGGTCTATTCTCCCACGTGCCTAGTGACAGGACGAGGGGGAATGGGCTAAAGTTGCGACAGGGGAGTTTTAGGTTGGATGTTAGGAAGTACTTCTTTACCGAAAGGGTTATTAAGCATTGGAACGGGCTGCCCAGGGAGGTGGTGGAGTCACCATCCCTGGAGGTCTTTAAAAGACGTTTAGATGTAGAACTTAGGGATATGGTTTAGTGGAGTACTTAGTGTTAGGTCGGAGGTTGGACTCGATGATCTTGAGGTCTCTTCCAACCTAGAGAAATCTGTGAATCTGTGAATCTGTGGGAGGCTGTGCTTAGTGGTCTAGTATTCCTTCCCAGTGATCCCTTACACAGCCTGAGACCACGTAGGCAGCAGGTGAATTACGTGGGGACATTTTCATCTCAGCTCCAAAGCATGCACCACTGCTGAATGTAGCTTACCAGACTGATCAAAAAACTCCCGCTCCTGTTTAGAGGGGTTGGCAGCCCATGGAGACAGACCAAGTCCTGTGAGATGTCTTCACCCTGGTGGGTTTGTTCTACTGGGCAATATTCTTTCATTGTTGCTGCCCATCTCCCTCACCACCCATTGCCATCACCCCTTCTCTTGTGGTTAGAAGCTTTTTTTTTTTTTTTTTTTTTTATTTCAGTAGAAAAGGTGCTTGGGTAGGGTCCAAAAGGGACTTTTCTGAGCCCTAGGAAAGGAAAAATGACTACCTTTGGACACAGCGGGAGACAGATACTCTGTAAAACTGTGAATAGCCACTTGGTGTAAGAGTTCTTTATTCTGGTGTTGTGAACAGCCTTCCAGGTGAAGCACTGGTTACACACAGTCCATTTTATCCCTGTAACCTCTCCACCTTTCCTTTTGCTTTTCCTTTGCCACCAGGCCACCACCCAAGCACACCCTGAGCAGGGTCATGATCACCAAGAGCCGTGGGAAGGACAAGTTGTGGTGTTACACCCGTGAGCCCATCAAACAGCCGTTGCTGAAGAAGATCCTGGGGAGCGAGGAGCTGTCCCAAGAAGCCTGCATGGCCTTCATTGATATCCTTCCACTTCCTGGGGCACCCCTTGGGCAACAGGGCTGACAGGCAAAGGGCTGAGCAGCTTCTTCAGAGACCCAACTAAAGCCCATAGAAAGGTTTCTGGTCCCTCTTAAGGGCTTTGGGACCATGTCATGGACTTGGAGATGGATCTGATCCCGAAATCTGTATTTGAGCATCCTTGAGAGCTGATGGGTGTCTTCTCCATAAGCAAGGTCCAGGGAGTAAGTTACTGAGTCTTGCAGGTACACATCGCTTAGCGGTTAACTCAACAGTTCTGTTTTGGCTTGCTTCAACTCTCCAGGATGCATCTGCTGTAGAAGGGAGTAGACCTAATCATTATGGATACAAACTAGTCCTCATGGCCTCAGGGACAGGGCTTGATGCCTGAGTATCACTTTCCTGGCAGAATAAAGACAGCATGGGAGAAAGAAGCTGAGTACAAATATAAATCTAACCTGTGGAAGTCGCCTTTGTGTTTTGGTAGGGTTTTGCTCTAGGATACAGACTTTAGTTCGAACAGTTCTGTTGGTATAAACCCGGTACTGATGCTACAGCACAGTTACTGCTGCTACAGTTTTCCTCCTAGCAGCAAATAACAGCAGTAGTAGGAACTAAAAGGACTGGTAAAAATTGAGAACATCTGCAATTTTATCATTCTCCTTTCCATGTTAAACACATTTATTCAGAATACTGTGACCTGTTGTCATGCAGAATAGGTACAATATGGTGAAGTGGTGAAGGTCATCATTTGGTTTATGTTACCACAGCTCCAGTGCTGTCTGCAGAGCTCTGCCTCATGACACCAGCTGAAAATCTGGTCTTTTATAGTGGTATCACTATGTGTGATCAGGTAACACAGTAGTCACAGAACTTCCCTAGGCCTACATCCCAACCACAAAGTGGTTCTTTCTGACCTGAGATGATGCATGAAAAAGAGAGAGAGCTCGCTGGACATCTCCTAAAGAAATTTAAAGCCTTACCACTGTGCCCCCTCCACCAAATTGCAGCCACTTCTGTAGTCAAATGTGGGATGTCTTTTATCACATCATCAACAGAAGGGCTTCTCCAGACCTCCCGCTTAGCTGATCCTTGACTCCTGTCTCCCACCAGTGCTGAAGTACATGGGTGACTACCCATCCAAAAGGACCCGCTCAGTCAATGAGCTGACAGACCAAATATTTGAAGGTGCCTTGAAAGCTGAGCCTCTGAAGGATGAAATCTACTGCCAGACCCTGAAGCAGCTTACGGACAACCACATCAAGTAAGAGTCGTTGGTTTTGCTTGGCCCAAAGACACTAGCCTCTGTTGGGCAAAGGAGATCTGGAGCCTAAGCACGTCTCCTCCCCTCTAGCTGAGAACCACCCACCCATGCCAAAGCACAGAGCAGTGTCCACGCCATAACTTTTTTCCTCCTGGATCTTTCCTCATTTAGGTACAGTGAAGAGAAAGGCTGGGAGCTGCTGTGGTTGTGTACAGGCCTTTTCCCTCCAAGTAACATCCTCCTGCCCCATGTCCAGAGGTTTCTGCAGTCCCGAAAACATCACCCGTTGGCAGCAGACTGCATCCAAAGACTCCAGAAAGCCCTAAGGTACAGCACCAAAAGACCTCCTAGTCCTGACCATGTCACAGCATCCAAATATGCATTAGAAATTACAAGTAGGAGATGTTTTGGTAGTAGTTGGAGGGACACTGGAAGCTCACAGCCTTTCTCTGCATTCAGCCAAACTGAACTAAAAGGACTTTGGGTGGAGGATGTTGCTGATGCTATGGCACTTGCCTCTCCCTGTTTTGCAGGAATGGATCCAGAAAGTACCCTCCCCATCTCGTAGAAGTGGAAGCCATTCAACACAAAACCACCCAGATTTTCCACAAGGTTTACTTTCCTGATGACACCGATGAGGTAAATGGGATAGAAGGAAACTTCATTTTTGTCAGGATGGATGTCAATTTTCTTATTAAAATCCCAGAAAAGGCTACTGTTGTTTCTGATTCAGAAAAAATTCAGCCTTCCCAGAAGAGTCTGAAACAGCAGCATCAGAAAGATCCATCCTTATCTACCTTGGTGAGGCAGGATAGAAGACTGGAGCTCAGGGGTCTGATTTCCTGCAATTCACCTTCTCCAGACATGGGTGCTGAGTCAGTCTTCACTGCAAATTTTGACTCCAGGAAGAGAGAAACAGGATGTGTTCATCTCCATCCACGCCCTCAGTGGTTCACAGGCCTTGGCCATCAGTTATTTGCAGCCTCAACTGACAGATTCAGTCCACCAAACCATACCCAGCTGGGTACCAGTCCCAGGGACTGGGCTGGGAGCTGGCAAGAAGGAAACTAAAATTATTCCCCATTCTGACCTGAGATGATGCAGAAATCATAACATCTGCACTCAGGAACCTTTCATTAATCATCTTAGACATTAATAAGGCATGTAGATAAATTGAGGCTGGAGCAGATAGGCATGTCCTTGCAGGTACTGCTCTCTCATGCTACTGATTAGTCTCCCAGTGAGGTTTGCCTGCTCCTCTCTTTCATCATGCCCTTGGGCACAACTAAATTCTTGTATTTCCAAGGGAGTTTATGTGAAAAGCAGTGCACACCCATGAAGGGAAAAGGGTATTCTTCTCCAGTAGCTGTGTGTGTGCCCATGTTTTTCTGTAACGGGGTTTTACAGATCTCCTGGGACTTCTTATCACTCTGAGTATTTTTTCTATGTGACTAGTAATAAGCTGCTTTATACACACGCATCTTTGTGACAGCCAGTAGAAGGAGGCAGAGGGGACTTCGGCACGTGTCTGTGGTCCCTTTGACCATGGCAGTCACCCAGGTGGGCTGGCCAAGTAGTGTCCCTGTGGTACAACACGCATTTGCACTGAGGGGCAGTGGCACTGAGCTCCAGGCCATTCTCTCATGGTATGTGGAACATGGGTTCTGGTGGTTCAGGCAAACGTGGCCATGCATGGGACTGGCAGAAGTTTAAGTTCCCAATAAGTTCCCAATAAGAAGTTCATGGCTGAACTTCTGCAAATTTCCTTTTCACATGTCCAGAGCCACAATCCATAAAATCACTTCTTTCGTTGGTGGTGGGCACTTACATCTTTTCACATATCTGAGCCTAGAGCTCCTCGAAGAGAGCATGAAGCAGAAATTAATCTTGAGGTAGCAGTGGTGATGATCTTCCTTTCTTTGTAGGCATTTGAGGTGGAGTCCAGCACAAAAGCCAAGGATTTCTGCCAGAACATCTCCAACAGGCTGCTCCTAAAATCTTCTGAAGGCTTCAGCCTCTTCGTCAAAATCTCTGACAAGGTGAGTGACCCACACAGAGGCTGGGGTAATGCCAAAACACTCGGTGCTTCACAGCAATCATCCCAAAGGGCTTAAAACACAAACAGGCAAAGGTCTCCTGTGTTGAGAGCAGGTGGCTTTAACGCCCGATGATAGCACTGTGGCAGCCTGCTGTGTCCTGCTGACTGAGTGATGCAGCCAGTGCCACCCTATGTGCAGGATCTCACACTAATTGTGGCCCACCGAATCCCTGTGTGATCCAGAGTGAGGCAAGAGTCACTCTTTTTTTGCCTTTGTTGTCATTTTTGTCATTTTTTGCCCAAAGAGGTCACTGCATTGCGAATTAATTGAATGTTAAAGAGCACATGGGGACTGCCAGATGGAGCCAGCCTGGTCCCCTCTGGGTAGCTGTTCCTGTGATGCTGCATTGATCTGGGGCAAAGGAGATAGGGTCCATCAGGAGAAAGAGGTAGAAGACCCATGTTGCTGAGACGGTGTCCTGGTTTTGGCTGGTTTATAAGGATTAAGAAAAATGTGCAAGCTTAGAGCTGCCTTGGGCAACTGGAAGAAATCTACAGAGATAGTCATCAGGAAGGGAAATTAATTGCTCCAGGGAAACAGGAAGGTGCAATAAGAATTAATGGGTGGAATTAGAGCGAGTTGTTGGCAATGGCTTTCTGGCATCAGCAGTTTGTAGCAGAGAAGTCTAATTGAGACAAAGCAGTGAGCAAAAACTGCAGGAGATGGGGCAACAGCCAGCCCTGCCTGTGGCCTCTCGCTGCTTCCTCAGCCTTTGTAACCATGTGCTGTGCCCCCAGGTCATCAGTGTGCCCGAGGGCGATTTCTTCTTTGACTTTGTGAGACACCTGACGGACTGGATAAAGAAAGCAAGACCAGCGAAAGATGGTAACAGTGACTTTTCTCCCTTTGGGGTCACGCACAGCCCTCCTTGAGCCCTCCAGCCCTTTTAAAGATGGGCCACGCTGCTGTGGTTGTGCTGCCCGTGCCAGCCCTGGGGGCAAAACCTGACAGATGACCTGGCTGGTGCTCTCAGCATTGCTCTCAGATCTGCTCCCTGCTTCCTTCGCACAGGTATAGTGCCTTCCCTCACCTACCAAGTGTTCTTCATGAAAAAGCTCTGGACCAACACAACGCCTGGAAAGGATTCGATGGCAGATTCGATCTTCCACTATTACCAGGTGCTCTGGGAACCTGAGATAGCAGCAGAGACTTTGGGAGGAATTAGGGTGGAAAGACTGTGTATGTGCAGATGCATGAAGTTTTACTTTTAACAGAACAAAGTCCTGCCTTCAACAGAGAGCTATGAAGAACAGTTGGGTTGTATGGCAAGGACCAGGCTTCATGCACTGTAAGGCAACCAACTCAGCTGAGATTTGGGCCAGATGTTCTTGGGAAAGTAGCAAGAAGTGGGACACTGTAGCACTCAGCCTTAGCAGGGAGTACAAATTCACAAGCATTCTGAAGGTTTTCAGCTCCTTCATTCTTGGGCGTGAGCTGTGATGGTCCCAGCAGCCAGTCAAGAAGCTGCAGCTCTTCTGCACTTGTTTCATCTGGGAAGAAAGAGACACGTGCATGTCCCAAAGCTTTTTCATACAAGTATGCAAATACACAGATGTTCCCTGTGTTCTTGCCTGGATAAAGCAATTATCCTAATATTATCATAGCCTCTGATGCTTTGATAGTTACCTGACACATTTTCAAGCATCTTTTCGTAATGGGGGAATAGATTGAAAAAAAAATGAAAAGGAAAAATAAAGGGAGGAAAAAAAACACATTCAATTCCAATTGTCCATTACAAGGGTTGGATTTTCAGCAATGAGGGAGGGAGAACAAGACTGTAGGTTCACACATCTGATACCTACCACAGGGACCACCCTGTAACACGAGAACGTTTCAGGCCAGAGAGGATCTTTAGACATCAAGTGTGGTCTCAGCTGAGCAGCTGCCTGTCCACCACACTTGGTACAACAACTATGAGTGTTCCTAAGGCAGAGCCTCATATCCAGGAGCTGGAGACCTCCAAAAATGTGATTTAGCACCAGAGGGTGAAGGTCTGAGGTCACCCCCTCTATTTCTGAATGGCTTTCTTCCACATACAGGAGTTACCAAAGTACCTGCGCGGCTACCACAAGTGTACACGGGAAGAGGTCCTGCAGTTGGCAGCTCTCATCTACCGGGTGAAGTTTGAGGATGACAAATCCTATTTCCCCAGCATCCCCAAGCTTCTGAAGGAGCTGGTGCCTCAGGACCTCGTCCGGCAGCTCTCTCCAGATGACTGGAAGCGGGTAAAACAGCAGCTTTAGTCATAGGTCAGGCTTGGTGGGGGGAAACCCAGCATCTCGTGTGACTTGTCTGATGTTCAACACTGAAGTCAGGTTGCCAGAAGGAGTGACCCATGGTCCCTCTTGAGCCTTAAAAGGGCCACAGTCTCTCCAACAGCACCAAGAGAAGGAATTGTACATGTGTTCAGACACACACACACGTTGTGGGCTTTGTGCTGCACGTTGCTGTGACTGTAGTGGTGGATGCAGTGCTGTATGGACACATCTAGGGGATGGTCTCATGTAAAGCTTTGTTGTTGAAGGCAGACTGCTGAGCAGAAAGGCAATTCTCCCCGCTTTACACAAGGAGAGCTGTGGCACAGGTACGGACAAGTCTAGGCCATAAAGTAATGTAGATGTCTCACTGCCAAGAAACAATCTTGTAAGTCCTTTCTGTTTGCTGGGACTTGAACTTGGCCATGTGTCTAACAAGCAAATTATTGGCTTCTCTGTGTCGAAGTCCCCTCAGTCCCTTCTGCTCCCAAAATTGAAAGATCAAAATTTATAATCCCTATAATGGAGTCATCAGTACAGCTTCTAAGAAAGGACCTACTTTAGTTCCAGGCTCTGCTCCAGTGACCCACCAACACTTCTGTGAAGTGTTCATTGGAGCAGAGACTAGAATAGATGTCTCCACCTGGAAAACTTCTCCAGCTACTTTCTTGGCCCAATTAATATTTACTCATCCCAAGAAACTTGCCATCTGAGAACAGCTAATAGGCAGGAAGAACTGATCACAGGTTCACCATATGCTGTGGTTTGTTAATGAATCTCAGCGAAAGCCCAGTTACCGTGAAGCAATTATGGTTTCTGGTAGGATAGTCCGTCTTTGTAGCATGATGCTTCTTTACCTGCAAAAATCTTTGGTCCAAGGTAATGCAAACCCTCCAGCTCTGCTGTCCTCTCTGTTGCAGTCCATCGTGGCATACTACAATAAGCACGCAGGCAAAACGAGAGAAGAAGCCAAGCTTGCCTTCCTAAAGATTATCTTCAAGTGGCCTACATTTGGATCAGCATTCTTTGAAGTGAAGGTACCTGCTCTGCCTGGGGGTTCCCTGGCAGCTTTGAGACAGTATCAGAAGTCCCGTATCATGGAGGGGTTCCAGGTATGCAGGGTTGTCCCAGTGCCTGGAGTGGAACAACCCTGATAAGACAGGGAAAGGATGTAAGTCTCTCCATCAGTAAAGGGCTGAGATACTCATTTATGGCTGCCCTGTCTCTTTACAATACTGGGGCATTGTAGAGCATCAACGTATCTCAGTCCTCTTCAGGTCTATCCTCGCAGCTGTACTGCTGAGGAGGCAAGAGCCATTCTCTGTTTTGTGAAGGGAAAGGGGAACGTGTAATTTTCACACACCTGCACACACTGTGAACCCAATCCAGATCACCCATCATGGCACCAGGTTCCCATCACAGGCAGGGGAGGCCAGTAGTGATGAAGTCCAAGAACTCTGGGCACCTTATTGCAACCCCCCATACTCAGGGACCATACATTAAGCATGGTGTGGAAACATGACGCTGAAACCGTTCATGATATCTTTGAACTTAGGCACCTTAATTTCTGTCATGTTCATTAGATGGCATAGTGGATCTGAATAATATCCTGTGATTTTTCCACCCAGAGTGATTTAGCTGCCAAATGTAAATGCAAATGCTGGCAGAAGATACTGGGTGAGGAAATAGGAAAGCACCTGATTTAGCACGACGCTTCCCCTAACCAGTTCATCTCATTTCCAACAGCAAACTACAGAGCCAAATTATCCAGAAATCCTTCTAATTGCCATCAATAAGCATGGAGTGAGCCTCATTGATCCCAAAACCAAGGTAAGCAAAACTGAGGTCTTCACCAGGTGCTCCTGAGCCAACTCCCCAACCCCTTACAGGGTTAATCCCAAAGGCTGTGCTATTCCACCAGCCACATGGACCTTCCAGTAGAGCAGTCCTCCACGAGAATGGAGGATCCGCAGTCTTGCACTTCACTGCTGTTCCTGTGAGGCCATGGTATATTCTCATTTCAGCAGACATCCTTGGTCTGCTTGAAGGAAAGTTAAAGGTTGAGGCTCTCGTGTTGAGTGTGAGTCTTGTGTTCCCACCAGGATATTCTCATCACTCACCCCTTCACCAAGATCTCCAACTGGAGCAGTGGCAACACCTACTTCCATATAACTATCGGCAACCTGGTGAGGGGAAGCAAGCTGCTCTGCGAGACATCCCTGGTAAGGAGTGTTAAAGATTGATGGGCACAGTTAGAAAAAATCCTGACTTTGGCAGGCTAAAATAAACTGCTTCCCATAAGCCATGTCTCAGGGATTCTCTGGACTGAAAGTGGTCTCATAGAAGACCCAACAATGTGTGTTTTTCTTTTTTTATTTTTATATTTTTTCCCCTTGATTTCAGCACTGTCTGGTTGCTATCTCCAGAACAGCTTTTCCTAGGGATGATTTAGATATTAAGTATGGGGATATGTTAAGTGTGTAAGGCCTCACCTCCTATGCATCCATGGAGAGCTTTATGGCAGCACAGAGTTCATCCAAGACTTCCCTGCCACTGCCCCCAGGGCAGTAGCACTGGACAAGCCTGTAGTAAGCAAACAAGCAGCACTCACACCATGGCTCTGCCCAAGCAACTGGGGCTCTCATTAGGTCCATCTTCCAAGTTACAGGCAAGCCTGAGGTTCTTAGGGCATTGCCGACCCAGGAACATGGGACACTGCTCCATGTCACTGGAGTGAAAAACGTATCAAAGCAGATGTGGGCTCAGGGGGTGTCCTTTTACCAAGATCCTTTGCCCAGCTTGTACCTACTAACAGCCACAAGGAAAAAAAAAAAGAAAACAAAACACTTCTGCTTAGTCTATCTTAAACTCAAAGCATGTAGGATAAAAAGTCCTGTCCTGTTATTAATTTGGGGCGTTCACATTATTTTTGGCCATTTGAAAAATCCACTCCCCTTCCAAAGCTCCACACATCCTTAGCCTCAGCAGCCTCCTGGGAGAGACTTGCACTGTAAATTGTGTTTGATCCTTGTGTCAGGGCCATATCACTCAAGGAGAACTGTGGAAAAAGGAAGAAGGAAAAAGAAAAAAAAAAAAAGAAGGGAAAAATATACCTGGAAACATATATATAAGTTAACGACTTGTAGCAAGTGTGTTCAAGAAGCATGAGCCAGAGACCAAGCTGTGCTATAAAGGCAGGTAACATCTTCTCTCTCCTCACCAGGGCTACAAGATGGATGATCTTTTGACCTCGTACATCAGCCAGATGCTAACAGCCATGAGCAAACAGAGGAGTGCAAAGGGTAGCAAGTGAACTGCAAGAAGCCACTGGCAGGTGGCCATGGGGCTAATTCGCCAGCTGAGGGCTGTGGGGTACCCATGCAGCTGGGGGAGAACCTTTGCCTCCCAGATGTGGAAGATGAGCCGAACGCCGTCAGGGAGTTCGCTGGACTCTGACCTCGAAGGCTCCAATCCCACCTCCCCTTCGAGCGAGGATGACTATCTCTGACCCCCCGTCCTCCTTCCCCACCCTGCACCCCGACTCCACCTTAAACCTCAAAGATTTCCAGGGGACACCACCGCTCTCAGGCAGTGACTGAGCAAAGAAACTCCGGCAGGACGTTTGCCTGAACCCAACAGCTGCCATCAAAAAGGCTCTGGGAAGAGGATTTGTGTGTGTGTGCGTGTGCGTGTGGCTTGGTTTGGTTTGTGTTTTTATTTTAAGTAAAGAGAGAGCTATCGAGATGCTAACGGCTTTTGGTGAGCTTATGGGCATTTCAGGTTTGAAGAGGAGTAGCAGAGCCCCAGTCCATGCTGGAAAGGTGTCTGATGAACACTGCGGGGCTTGTTTTTTGACATCACAGAAGAATACACCGTGTTCTTAAGGACAGGAAGAAAAAGCAGGCTGGGAGGAGCACATTTTAACCAGGAATCAGAACAAACAAACCACTGATCGAACAGGCTAGAGTACTGAAGTGCTGTCCGTGCAATGCTGGAAATATTTAAAGAACAAATTTTAAAGTTCTGTTTCTTCTTCTATTTATTTTTTAAAATATTAAAAAGAAAAAAAAATATCCCGCAATTTGCGCTGGTATCTGGACGATGACTCAGGGCTGAGGGCGACCTGCAGGACAATTCCTCGCCCTAGGATCCCCCTGGCACCGTGACAGCCAGTGACTGGGGCACATCTTCCCCAACCTAAGGGCTCAGCTGGAAGTGAAGCTCAGAAGATGTCATCTCCTTTTGCCCCCCTTGTGTCCAGACAAATTAACCCTGGGAGGATCTTTACTGCAAGCTTCAACGTGGACGTAGGGATTTCGAAGTTCCTGCTCTTGGAAGATTGTGGCCAAGCCCATGTGCAGAAAGGGCTCTGATCTAAACACGGACTTGGCCATCACAGCTGGAAAAAACTTAATGATTTTGTTGTGCTTTTGTGTGTGTTGCTGTATAAAAGGGCTCTCTGCCAGTCCCGGTTGGAGCCTGAAGCACTCTCAGAGAGCACAGGCCCATGATTTCAGAGGGTTTTTCTCCATCTTTGGTTGGCCCTGCCGATCTGCTGGCTGGTTGTCCCATTGTCCACCCAGCACCACGCAGTGTGGAGCAGCTCCTTTGGACCAGAGCTGGGACCTGCCGGCAGAGAGGAGGCTAAAGGCATGTCGTGTCTGGGGGGAGGTAGGGGAAGGAGCATGGGGTGCCTTTCCAAAATCCAGGCTTCAGAGGAGCACGTTCCTGGGCAGGTGGCATCAGGAGGGGTGAGAAGTGTCTGCTGAGAGCTGATGTTGGTGTCACTAACCAGTTAAGCTCAAGTAACCCTTGCTGGGCTTACTGGGCTCAGTCTCCCAGCGCTGTGGCACCAGGAGCACTACCTGCCAGGCCACCAGGAGCACGGCATCTGACGGGGATACAGCAGTGGCTTTGGACCTCGGTCTCTCCACCAAAGCAAACAAAATGCTGCTTGGAGACGTCCACCAGCCAGCCAGGGCTGCTAGGAGATCCCCCTTACCACCACGACGAGCCTCCAGCCACCCCTGCCGCCCACAACACGCTCAGTAGACGATGCAGCCTAGCAATGTTCTCCAGTGCTGGTCTGGGCCAGCTTTCCCCCACCGCCACCCTCGTCCCTTCGTTCACAGCTCTGTTGGCCTCCCGTGCACCCCACCATTTAGGGGGTGCTGGGACTCTTGTGTGCGTGTGCCTGTGTGTCATATGTATTAGCATCTGCTGGCCTCTTTGTATTCACACCGAGCAATGTAACACGAAAAAAAACGTATGTCCAAGTGAAATATTCTCATTAAAAGGCATAAAGTGGCTTGCGGGAGGCTGTCCTGCACTGTGCGGTCGTGGTGGTGGCTCCACGGGTGGGATCAGGGCCCCCAGGTCCTCAGCAGGGAGAGGACTTCTGGTGGAACGGGGCTCCTGGTGAGAATATCCGGCAAGGGGGAGCGAACCGTCAGTGGACACAAAAATTAAGAAAATTAAGAAGGGGGGTAGGGAGCTAACACCATCATTAGGATCCTTTCTGCACGCTTCATAGATCTGGAGCTGCTCTACACCAATCCTTTTGCCCTTTTCCAAGGGAAGCTACTGCTTTTTCGCACATCTAGCCTCCAAAATACCTCAAAATTGCAAGCTTAGAAAATTTGAGTGCTTTTCAGCACAGTTAACTTTGAAACCCTGTACTTCCCTTTCACCTTTTATTTGTGATGATATGTTTAATCAGCAAAAACACACCTCTGAATGATGATGATCTGAATGCCACGTTCTTCCCCTTTCCCAATCCCCTAGAATAAGAACAAAACAGGATTGGAGAGCCAAACTGTATTTAAAACATCACCTAAAATTTACAAAAGAAAAAAAAAAAAAAGTTTTTATTATCTGTTCAAGTAGAAATGTATGGCTTAAACCTGGAGATGTTCACATCTCCCTTGCAGAACAAGGCATGGAATTCCTTCCCTGTATGTGCCAGCAGCCACCGGGAGAAATGAAAATCGGAATAAATCCCAGGATGCAGAGCAGGTAACAAAGACCTTCCCAAGGGAAAAGCAAACAGGACACCTCGTGGAACCAGTTCACACCCAGCTCGATGAAGAAGTGTTGTGCTCCTGGTTACTGTCCCGGTAGTCACATGGCCAAGGCACCAAGAAATCCTTTAGCATCTGTGGAAAATACTCCCTCACCCACAGCCAGGGTGAAGTCTGTCCCATTGGGGTTTACGGCAGGACTAGAGGAGGGGAAAGGAAAACCTAAGCTGTCCCTGCCTGTGTTATGGAGAGGCACAGACCCTGGTGAACCATCCAGCAGCACTTGACCGTCGTGGTGGGGCTGGGGAGCTCCTGGGGCTGGAGCAGACCTGAGAGGAGGAAGGGAGTGTGTGGACAGGAGACTGGAGAGATGTGGACAACCAAGGGCAAGGAGGACCAGAGGGTGCTCGGGTGTTTGCAGCGAAGATAAAAACAAAGCTGCACAAACAGAGGGCTTACACACTGCAGGAGGGCTTACAGGATGAGGTACAGTGGTCTCAGAGGGAAATGGTGGTTCCTACACGAATCCTGCCAGGGAGGTTTAATCCTTTCACCGTGGTGCACAGCTTCGTCATGGACGCAGCCCCATCTGTGCTCCTTTACACCCCAGGGATCCCTGCCAGGCATGGGACTGAGAGGAAAGCAACAGGAGAACAAGGTCAGTGCTCATCTCCATCGGGGTCGTGGTGGCAAATGGCTGCCCCTCGCCAGGCAGGCTGCTGTTTGCACCTCAGCAAGGGGCAGCAGGGCAGGCTTTGCTCTCCGATCCTCCGCGAGATGGCAGGTCTGCACCTCCTCCTTGCCCGCGTCAGGCCACGACAGCAGGCATGTTGCTGAGCTCTGCAACAGAAGACAAGCAGTGAGCTATTGACACACCTCCAGCTATTTTGCCAGCAGTCACAAGCAAACAGCTTGGCCAAAAAAAATCCTGCAGCCCAGGTTGGGTCATTTTGTCTGCTCCTTTAGTCCAGAAATCTGGCGCATGGGGGTATCCCCAACAGACCCCACCTTGCCGTGGAGATCTGAGAGTGCTCAGTGCCCTTCTGTTCTTTTTTCACAGCATCCCAGAGTAAAGCAGGTCAGAGGGGACCTCTGGAGCTCTCTGGTCCAACCTCTGCTTGAAGCAGAGCTCAAGGTTGCTCATGGCTTTGATGAAAAGTGATGTTCATCACTGGGGAGGAACCACAGCACTGCACCCATGCTGAGATAACCCATCCATCCTTCACCACGACATGGGCGTGACAGAGGTGACCCCGAGCAGGATCCATCTCCTGCCCCCCCTCACCCCGCTCACCTGTCCTGAACTTGTTGTAGGTGCCGCTCTCCAGCATCGAGCCACCATCGTGGGCACAGCAGGAGAAACTCCGCTCTCGCCACCTGCCAGGGGCAAAGTGCTTGGATCAGGCCACTGCTTGCTGTGGTTCGCCCCGCAGCTCCCTGGAGCCCCGATCACCCTTTTTCTACTTTGTCAGGGCAGGACCTGGCCTGGTACCTGAGGGTTTGCTCAAGTTTTTAGTGAGAAGGGATCCTGATGCACAGCTGTGATGTCTAAGTGTCCACGTTTCACGTGTAAAACAGCATTTTGAAGGCGCCTTTTTGACTAATCCCTCTCCAGCCTTCCAAAGCAAAAGTATAGCTGTCTCTCCTTTTCCACACCAAAGCAGTCCACATAACCACGCCATGCTTATAAGCAAGCCAGGCTGCTCACCCAGGATCTTCCTGATCTTTCCCCCTGCTGTGACCCGCAGCAGAGCTGTGCTCCCAGCACCCCTGCAGAAAACAGCCCCGAGCTGGCTGGTCTGGTCCCTCCACCCACCCACAGGCAGGTGAAGAGCTGAGCCCAGCACCTCCTGCTGTAGGAGCACAGCCTGGCTTCTGATCCAACCACGGCAGAGCTGAGCATCCAGCAGCCTGACCCCAGTTTCTCCGTTATTAAACATAGATAATGTCTTGGACAGCACAGAAAGAAAGAAAATAGTGTCTGTGACACTCAGGTATTTCTGGGTATATTTCATATTTCAGATAGTTCGTCTGGGAGGATGGATTCCTCAGTGACTCTGATATATGCAGACAGAGACATGAGGTGCACAAATATTAACAATGAGAGCTCTCCTCCTAAGTTACATCCAATGTCCAAATAATCTAAATAGTAAAAAATAGAAAAATCAGTTCGTTTTCCAGCTTTGATAACTGGATTCTGCTGCTACTCTAAACACACCAAGTCTGCACTGAATCCTTTGGGTAGGTGATGTCTGAGTTACCAAAAGGAAAGGGAAATATATAGCAAGCAGGAGCAGTGCAGAGGTTTTTGGAGACTTTAAGGCCTTTTTTTTTTTTTTTTTCTAATTCTTGAAGAGGAAGATGTCCTCTAGAGCAGTTTTAACCCTTCAGGTCACTGAAAGCATCCCTTCATTCCTCCAAGGGGGACAACAGATGAGGCTAGCACGGCCACTAGCAGCTCAGTAGTTACCAGTGCAGAGCGAAGATGAGTGAGATGAGGAGCACAGAGGCCAGGTCCGTCAGGATCCACATGATGTTGTACTGCTGCGGCGTCTGGAAGGGAACAACAGAGGACGTGTCCAACACCAAGGACCCCGAAATACGCAAGAAAGCTGCTCTAGCTCCTCCTTGCTTCTTGATCCTAGCAATTCAGCTCCCTGGTGTGCATGTGAAGTAATATCCTTACGGTGTTTAAGGTATTTGGTGGCATTTTAAAGAGGTCACCTGCCAGTGGGTGTTGGTGCAAAATCATCAGTCTCAATAAGGACAAGTCCGCTGGGTGGCCAAGGAGACTGGACCACATCACAGTAAATACAACAGGGACTTGTTTGGACAGGCAGGCCCTGTAGTTTCCTTTGCTTCCCTATGACATTAATATCAACAGATGGCATTTGGCTGCCCCTGGAAAAACTGTACTTAAGTGAAAACCAGAGAGGGGCTGGGTTGGCTCCTGCTTCAAGTCCAAGAGCATCTGAAGATTTGTCCTCACATCAGACCACTCCCGCCCTCAGAATGGACTGAAATGATGCGGTTTTCTGGGTGGGAGATGGAAGCACTGTAAAATCTACTTCAAGAGTGTGAAACCAGTCATTCAGAGTGGTAACCTGAATGCAGGGACTCTGGTGAGACCAGTGACCCAGGTGCTCCGTAGCCCTATAGGTTGTCAAAGGCACAGTAGAGGGCAGACAAGCAATGTGAAAAGTTCCTCACAGCAGGTTTTTTTTTTTTTTTTTCCCTTTGGGCTTGTGACAACAGACCAAGTTGAGAAGGAATGTAGGCGTTCCTGGGATTTAGGAACTTTTGACAGCAATAAGGTTCTTTAGAAGCTTAGAGATTGAAATCCTCATGCGATATCCACATGTACCCTCAAAGGCCCCTTCCTTTAACCCTAGACAAGTTTCAGTATGACTTATTTTCCCTCATGTCAGGCCTGAGTCTCCAAGTCCAGCCAACCAGGGTTCTTCTCCATGGACCAAAAAGAACCAGGAAATGAGGGTGATGATACCTGGTATGGCTCAGAGGAATGAGGTAAACCAGGTTCATGTTAAGTCCGTCTGCATGCAGAGGGACTTTATTCATGCACAAATCAGCCCATGGTCTCTAAAGGTAGCCATGAATATCTGCCCCCCATTTTGTACCCCGGGAACAAGGGAGGATCACTGCTTACCATGAGGAAGAGAGGCTGGCTGAGATTCTTCAGCGTGTGGACAGCATTAGTGGTCACAGAGTGTGCCCCCGAGCACCACGCCAGGGAGAAGAGCCACGGCTCGTTGATCACATAGAGGTTGGTGGTGATGTTTGCCTCAGCGTATTTCCTTTAAAAGACCAAGAGGCAATTGCCTTCATTAAGGAAAGCAAGGAGGTTAGTACTTCCTTTGGGCTGAATCAAGGAGAGCTGGCAATTCTGTATGGCAATTCTGTCCTAACTTGTTATAGGACGTAGGTCAGGAACAGAAAGGAAGCCCAACCAGCCAATAATCGGTTGATAATATCTAATTCCAACCCCTACATGGGCAGGGACACCTCCTGCTAGGTCAGGTTGTCCAGAGCCCCTTCCAACCGGCCTTGGGCACCGCCAGGGCTGGGGCACCCCCAGCTCCTCTGGGCAGCCTGGGCCAGGGCCTCAGCGCCCTCAGAGGGAAGAATTTCTTCCCAACGCCTCCCCGAAGCCTCCCCCCTGCCAGGCTCCAGCCGGTGCCCCTCGTCCTGTCCCCCCAGCCCTGACAAAGAGTCCCTCCCCAGCTTCCCTGCCCCCCCTGCAGGCCCTGGCAGGCCGCTGGCAGCTCTCCCCGGGGCCTTCTCTTCCCCAGGCCCACCACCCCCAGCTCTCTCAGCCTGGCACCACAGCAGAGCTGCTCCAGCCCCTGAGCATCCTCGCGGCCTCCTCCGGGCCCGCTCCAGCAGCTCCGTGTCCTTGTGCTGGGCCCAGAGCTGAACGCAGCGCTGCAGGGGGGGCCTCCCGAGAGCGGGGCCCAGGGGGACAATCCAGCTGGGGGCTGCCAGCTCATATTCAGTATTCCACCTAAAAATGCATTTGTCATCTCCCAATAGTGTGTTTAAAATAATCTTCAAGGTCATTATTCACATTTCTTATGTTTGCAGCAACAGCTGGCCATCTGTGATGTCCTTATAAGTTACTGAAATTTAATATGAAGTGATACCATTTCTCTGTATAACTCTAAGGGAATGTATCATCAGTATGAGTATTTGTAAATTTATCTATAGTCTGCCCAGGATTTACCCAGATTTACCCAGATGGATCTACCTACCATTTTAAATGTTGGGAAAATTATCATTAAGAAAACATGGACATTATTATTATCCAAAGGGCTAAACGTTTTCTTATACTTGTTTTTAATTATTTTTCAATGCTTTTGAGCATGGGAAAGAACAAAAAATCCTGTTTACAAAAGGAGAGCTGGATAGGTAAGACATTTCATATGTGTTTTTAAAAATATCTGTTTATGTAAGACAACCATTTTGGAGAATCCTTCAATAAATGTGGAGCTTTCCATTGGAGAGATTACACTGTTAGTGTGTCCCAAGCAACAGAGTACTGGTAGCAACAGAGACAATAATGAAGTCTCCAAAATACCATCTACAAGAGTGTTGTGTTCTCTCACCACAGCATTATGCACTCACACCGATGTTTGTGGAGGCCATAGGAGGTTAAATAGTTGTTTGTTCATTCTCTATGGTTCATTATTAGCAATACTGAGGATGGCATGTGTAGAAACCTGGAGACACCTGCATCCTTCTAGTCAGAAAATCCTTAGATCCCAGTGAAGTAGATATGGACTTGGACAAGGAGGGGTGCTACCCTCCTTGCTACGTATGCTACCTCTTGGCCCTACACGGGGTATACAGTAGGAATGAAATAAAGTCCTTCAACTCCAAAATGTAACAGGGTTGGCCACAACCTAAAAGAGCTCTTGCCAAAAATGGTGTAGATCCTAGAGCTGGTCACCGGAGGGAGGCATTGCCACACACATGAAGCAAATATCCTCTAGACAACAGCACTTCGGGCTGAAACTGCAACCTACCGGATATCTTCACTGGACATTTCAGTGTAGGCCAGATTGAGTTTGACAATATTGTCCATCAATAGGTCTTCAACTGGGCCAGCCTACCAGATTGGGTCTAATCCCAGACTCATTGAGGATGACTTCCAGGGTTCTGTTGATCCACGAGTACCTGTAAGGATGTTTCTCTGGAGGGCGGTAGAGATCAAATATAACAAGTTTATTCTGACTGTCTGCAAGGCGCAAGAAATTACTTAGCTTGTAAATTGACTGATTCATTGCCTGGTTTTGATCTGCCCTTGACAGTGAGCCCATGCATGAAAAGGGTTTGTCCTAGAAACAAACAGATGTAAAAAGGAAATCAGTCAGCCAGTCATATCTAGGAGCAAGCTGCATGCAAACATTTCATACCTCTGTAAGCGAAAAAGTTTGGCATCAACCCTCAGTAGGTGAGGATATTCTATTCTGCTTAGCTCTTCTACCTGAGAAACATGGATAATTAACCCAGATGACACTGCTTCTGGGACATAAATTGTGTAGCTAGCTCTGCTGTTCTTCTCTGTCCCATCACGTAAACCGTATTACACACAGCACCTTGCACAAGTACCTGTTTTCTTCTTTCTCCAGACCATCTGTTCTGCTGCTGCCATGATAAGGAGCTACAAGAACACCCACCAGCCAAACAAAATAGGTCTCCTAGGCCTAAAGGCCAAAAGGACAAAGCAAGGAGACCCCCAACTGAATGACTTCTACCAACTAAGTGTGGGCTCAACCAAAAGTTTCTCTCCTAACTTTCATACTAATAAGCTGTAGCCAGCCAGTGTCTCTTCTACAACATCACAGTCATTTATGGTGCTTGCCTTAAGGAACCATGCTCCAGCATTCAACTCCTTCAGGGTATCCCAGGAGAACAAGGCTGCATTTTGAGCAGTGTCGTTGGGATAGACCTCCCTGATGTTGGTTGTCCTCCTCAGGCTGCTGTCATGCATGAGGAAAGGAACTCCGTCGTAGCTCTTGGAGAGCAAGAATTCAGGTCACCTGGAGTGGAGATCATTCATGGCACAAGCAGAGTCAAACCAGGTGAGAACAACGTGTGGGCCACCATGAATGCAGCAGTACAGCCTCCCTTAGAGCAGAGGGTAGGGTAGGAAAGAAGGCTGACACTCAAGATACCAAACTGTTTCAAGCTTAAATATTTCTGGGTGACCTTGGTGAAGCTGTACCTCACTGTGACTCATTTTTCTCAGGGGCAAAGTGGAGATGGTGGCATTTATGCCTGCCAGCCCCTAAAAGAAAATGGGTAGTAACTTGTGGCCAAAGGCTCTTTTTGCTGACACCAAAGTGCTTCTACAGGTTTCAGAGGACTGAAGTTTAAATGGATAGAAAGGCAAAATTCTCTTTTATAGAAAGGTCTTTATTAATAGAACACCTAAGTATTAGTATTTTAGTTACTTAGTGCCTGGAAACTGCTCATCCTGCCCAGTAGGTTAGAAGGTCATGGCAAGGAGTCCCATACACAAAGGTAATTAAAGGTCTAGTAATTATATCAATGATGGCACAGGTCTAAATACAATTTTCTGGTGGTTTCTAGGCCTGATAAGACCTTCAGTGAGGCCTGGAAGTCAGACTACAGTAGGAACTTGTCTCTGTATGTTGCAAAAGTATTTAAAATATACTGTAGAAATAATGACTGTTAGATAAGAGCTTATTGAGAAGAGCCATGTCCCACAGCCCTTAGCATCATGCAGCAGCTGAGGGACCCTGTCCCAGCCGTTGGCAGAACCAAATTGCCCAAAATTACATGGCTCCAAAGGCAACTCTTAGAAGAAGTATCTGCTTTGGGAAGTGTGATGTTTTTCCCTTACCTAATGGTGACATCTGTTTCAAGACCATCCCCACCATGTTCAATTGTCTTCTGAAATGACATCTCAGTGTTTTCTGGTGCCAGCTGGGGAAAAAAAATGGGCCATGAGCAGACTGGCTTTAGACACACTCTGGAGGACTCTGTAAATACTTTCTGTCTCCTTGTAACGCCTGTTTTGTATTAAAGGACCACCATTATCTTGTTAAAGTCTCCCGTTTGCTTTCTTCCACCTTAGCCACCAAACCCACCATGTCTCTCAGGGTTCCCTGTTAGCAAACCCACAGAGCGATCATTTGGCACACAGTTCCAAACGGAAATGTCTCCCTTTCCACCCTCCATTGATTTCTTGGGGGGAAAAAATGATGATGATGAAGGCAACAGCACACAGGATGAGGAAATGATGTAAAATAGCTTCTCCAAACCTACCATCGGTGCTCCGCGGTGTCCAATGAGGGCTGGCTTTGGTCCAAGTGTCCCCTCCTCTCTGATGCAAGGAGAGTACATCCCCAGAGGTATCAAGAAAAGAAAGAGAAGGATAGCCAGGTATGGACCAACAATTACCACCTGAACAACTGCAAAAATTTGAAGGAGGAATGCTAGAGTTAATCCATTTGGTAGCACAGCGTTTGCCTTGCAGCTTGACTTTTAATACAGCCCTCCAGCTAAGTAACTGTTGGGCTTTGTCCCATCCCATTTTCCATCCCTTCTTCCCCTAATTTTCACCGTCTGTCCAAACAATACAGTCCAGGACAAAGAAGGATTTGGGCTGTTTAGGCTAGGATTGCAAGTTTTGTGCTGCAATTGCATCTCACTATGCCTTCCAGCAAGACACAGCCTTCATTTCTTTTTCATTGGAGATGATGCAATGCAATTTCCCCCACCTGCAGAGGAATGATCCTCAACAGAAGGATGCTTTTTTTTTTTTTTTCTTACTCAAATAAGAGCAGGCAACATTTTAAAGTTTCATTCCCCTCCAGGTGAATGCTTCCCTGGTTCCTTCAGACTGCTGTCAGTGGCTTTCTGTATGTGACATGCAGTCTCCTACTGACACTGACTGCATGGGTACTGCATCTCAGAAACCTGCCAAGTCATTACCTATGGTCTCTGGAGTCTGTTGACATATTACTCAAGAGTCCCAGTGGGCAACCTTCACCTCAGAGAATGAAACAGTTCCTCTGAGAAGCACCTGTGCACCAAAATTCCTTATTTAGGTGGCTACCACCACCCCTCTGCACACTGTATTAGTGGCTCTGAAAGAACTTGGGGTTACACCAAGTCAATGTATGGAGTTGAGTGACCATTAGGCACAGTGGGTTGTAAAGTCTTGGGTCCCAACATGTTCCTCCCTACCCCCAGCTGCAGTTAAATGTAGAGAAATTCCTAGGTAGGAAACAAAATGCTCCCACCAGCACATTCTGTCTGAAGTCAATGGTTTCTGTTACAACTCAACATCTGCAGATGGGTGTCATGTAGACAACACTGGATATATGGAGAAACTGGGTCAGAGAAAAAGAGCCAGAGCCAGGCTCTTCTGCAGTTGTTCTTGACTCCTTGCCCTTACACTTCCTGGAGCTCTCAAAGGGATAACACCAGGAAAGGAAAGCAAAATTCCTTAACAACCAATCTGAAAGCTCTTTTCCCCATCCTATCTGGCTTCTCCTAAGATCCTCTAGTATGGACTGACTTTCTGAGACAGTGAAACTGAGCATAGCAATTTCGGACACTGGTTGCTCTCTCCTGCAAAATTCTGACCAAATTTTCACGCATGATCTAGAACTTGGGGACTTTTGCTAATCTCCTTATCTTTAGGGCTTGTCACTACCTTGGTATACACCAAAACTTTGCAAGGTAGCATGCAAATCACTAACAAGTATGGACAGGCCCGAGACAGTGCATAGGCTAAGCCCCAGCCCTGCTAATTTCTCTGGAATACTCAAAAACTAAAATTCAACTCTAGCTGGAATGTGGATGTGGGAGGAAACGGCTCCTGCACGCTTGATTTTCCACACTGATATGTGTCTTTTGTCATACAGGGAGCAGGAAGCAGAGCTACTGTACCTTTCTTATCTGCTCTGATGGCATACAGAGCCATGGGCCAGGAGAGGAGGACCATGATAGTTATTGCCCCTATGTGGAGATAGGGGGCTGTGATCTGGAAAGGAGAAAAAAGGATTTTATTCAAAGGATGAAGTGTGGATACAGACAGAAACAAGCCCCAACACAGCTGCAGCCTCCCACATAGATGGGCTCCTGCTGTGGACATCAGCAGTTTATCTTCTCTCCCACACCCAGGTTGGATCCACAAAACACCTCCTGAGTCAGGGCAGAGAGATGTGCCTGGCTGGTTCCCCGCACTGAGGAGTGCTCCTCACTTCAGTATAAAGCTCTCCTTTCCTCTCAACCAGCCAAAAGGGACAAGTCTGTCCTTGTCCAGGATGGTTTGGCAAACAATCACCTTTACTACTACGTCATAACCTGTGAACATCTTCCAGAGAGCACCAGTTTTAATCCAATCTAATCCAGTCCAATCTTATCCATGTAACAGTCATCTCCACTGCAACTAAATCATCAATCTAATGTCAACAAACCGGAATTTCCTCAGCCTTTCCTACCGCTTGGCCAACTCTCTAAAATGTAAGGGTTGAAGAAAAGCAGAAGTCATTGAGAGATGTCATTGTGTGTGAGAACGTCTGCCCTGGATACCTGATCCCAACTTCTTTTGACCAGAAGCAGGATGCAGTTGCATAAACAAAGGTGCCACCTGAGATGTCCAGGATATTTGAGATAGTTATGCAGGGCTAGTGGACAGAACACAGGATCTGCTAAAGACTGGTGTCCTTTGGGAACAGCAGCTGAAGCATCTCAAAGGGCATGAACACCCAAAATAAACCACACCTGTGGGAAACCCAAAAGATTTTGTGTCTCCTTCTCCCCATCCTCCTCCCCTAGAGTCTGAAAAGGGGAGGAGAAGCTGACACTTTCTCTTTACCTTTGCCAGTGCATTAGCCCTGATTCCCTTCCTCAGGGAATGAAGTTCTTCTGGGTCGCAGGAGACTGAAATTGGGCTAATGCTAAAAGCTGCTGAGCTGGCATGAGCTGAGTAGGGAGTGAGTTCTCACTCCAGTAACCCCACCAGCCAAACGGATCTGATTTACCTGCCCTCAGCACCTGCTAATTAACAGTGCACTTAAAACAAGTTTGCCAAAAAAAAGGGAAAAAAAGATACGACTTCCCCAAAGGAGACATGTTATATCAAACAAATAGCTTGATACCAAACCTCAGGTCTTGGCTTCCTTCCTTCCTACGGGAAATGTTAAGTCTTAATAAAAGTCTATGCAAAACTGCACAGACTGCCAGGAAAACCCATGTGAAAAACATTTACCATATGGAATATTTTCCACTGATTGCCACACAATACTTCAAGAAACCAGTTGCTTTTTTCAAAGAACCTCCTTTCAAACAAACCTCTTACCTGGAATGAGAGGCGGACTGTTTTCCACTGATCTCCCCAGAGTACAGATAATATGAAGAGGGCTGTGATAGAGAAGCCCAGGACAAGAAAAGTCCCAATCTGGGGAGATACAAAGGACATTAATAAGCTTTGGTATTTCTGCATAGGGTGTGCAATCTATTTGCCTAACAGGCTTCTTTAATCAGCTTGGACTCAATACATTCGGGATGCACAAGCTTGGCTGTGCCACTTCATAGACAAAGAGATCTAATGGGACTAAAACCAGACCCACAGTGCTATAAATTGGATTTTCTGTATGGCAAAACTGATTTTACAAGTTAAGTACCTAACCTGAGTCAGCCCTCAAGGCTCCCTCTCTAGTCACGGGAGAAAGAGAGGAATTTACAGAGGTGATCCATTTCCACTTGCTTTATGATAAGGGATGCCTCTCTCTGTCTGTTGATGCAGATGGAGCCTAGATGAACAACTATCGTTAAATTCTGTAGTTGGCTGAACTCAGAAACACCAAGTTAAACCCAAAAGAGACATCAGCACAGCTTCCTTATGCTGAGTTGCTTTGGAAGAGGCTTCAGCAACTGCAAACTTTTCTGTAGTTCAGAAATAAGAATTTAATCTTTAACTAAAAGAAAAGTGAAGGGGTAGCTCATTCTGTGCTGTGGCTTCTTGCCCAGGTTGGTACCAAGCAGTTATGATGGCAGGCTCTTCCTGGAACCTTATTTGTCTGCTGAGAACTAAACACAAGTAGAAACTGGAACCAAGGCCCTAACTAGTCTTCAGGGAGATCCTACAGATCAGCATCCTAATAATCAGTCCCTAATCTCTTCCACATAGGGACGCAGTGTTGGTATTTTCCACAAATTGCTCTACAGCTTTCTGGATCTTCTGGAAGCCCATTTTTGATAGTAAAATTGATCGTTTCCACTGTGTAAATGAAGAAACAGAGGATGGAGTATTCTGACATTCAACTATTCCCCTTCACAGCAAGATTTGCAATCTTATTACGCTTTCCCCTAAGCTTCATGGCTTATTTTTTAAAAGCCTCACCTGGCTTTCAAGAAGTTCTTAAGAAAGGTGGTTTCTAAAGCATCATTTTGCAGCAACAGCTCCCTGAGGAGTTGTTTCTATGCCTTCCAAACTCCACGTGGCTTTTCCAAAACCACCCCAAGACCAAAAGACACGGGGCACCAGGATGCCTTGGAAAAGCCAGGTTTCTGTTCTGCAGAGGAAGCAGCCACTGTTTTTAAAGCTGTTGGGTCCTGCTACAGGGACTTACGCTGTGCTCCTCATGGAAACTTTGCCTTTGTCTACATGCAACCACATGTAGGCATGTCAAATGCAGACATCCTCACCTCAGTGAGTCACCACGGGCTCCTTTTAGAGCCAGTGGGGAAAAAAGGTACTTTAGGTGTGATTCATCTCATCTCAATTTAAGTGTCTATGACCAGCTGGATGATTTGCATCCTCGGAGGGTTCATTTCCCTCATCTGACTGCACAGGGAGCTTGGGGTGATTAGCTCACTTGGAGATATCATTAGTATGGATATTTAAAGCCTCCTAAGATTAACCTCCTCCCTCTCTCCTATGATCTAAGCTGTTTTGCATGCAGGGAAACACCACAGGCTGATGGTTTAAAGCATGGTTAGGGTTACCAGAAAACCCTCTCCCCACCTTGTGACTCCAGTGCAGGTACAGCTGCTGACCTTCTGCAAGCAAACACATCGCTAGGACCTGGGAAAGCAAGAAGAGATTGTTTGCATCCTGGTACAAAATGACAAAATGAGGCATTTCTGGAATTATTTTTGTATAGGGAAGTCACTTTACTCTAGACCTTTGTGCACAATGGCAAGGCAGGACAGGTGGATGGAGAGAAGCGGTTATTGCTACAGTAAATATGTTCCTGAAATGGCCAAGCACTCACCAAAACTGCCTTGTAGGGTCAAAACCTTCTCATGGGTGACAGATAGTTGAGCATTTTGGGGTACACACTTTGTGACTGCACTCTGATATATAGAATATGGCCTGGGCCAGCAGCCATGACATGAAAAATAGAGCAGCAACCTTACTTTTTTTCTATGTATTTGTTGTCACTAAAGGCACATCATCCATGGGGGACAGCTCAGGGAATAAAAGTCTCAAAAAAAAACCAAAAACACAAAACAAACAAACAAACAGAAAAACAGAGCAGAGAGCAAAGGAAAGCACACAGTGACAGTAATTGCAAGAAATGCAAGAAATGCACATCTCAGAACGTGGAAAACTGCCTTGGAGATTCAAAACCTCTGGTTTGTATTAGGTTAATTTTTAATTCCCAGCTGTGGCCCTATGGCTGGTGTGCTCCTTTCCCTGCTGGCAGGTTGGAGCCCTTGGGGATCAGGGTCCCTTAAGGACAGCAAAAACCCCAGCCAGGGCAGGGGACAACCTGAGATGCCCTGAACACCAAGTAAAGGATGAGGAAAACCAGTCCGTGGCTCTTCTGGAGACTAGCTTCAGGTTGTCACAGACAACTGATGAACCTGATGACAAGTTTCACCAGCCCAGATGCCTTGCTGCTGTGCAAACACGTGGGTCTATGCTCAGGTGCATGGAGCAAGCTTCCCAACAAGTGTAAGGGATGGTCTGGGAACCAGTATCACCAGATATGAGGGTTTAGAGAAAAAACATCTGTTAGCAGTCATCAGTGCTCCACTGAGACGATAATTTATGATCCAGGTCCTTGCAGACTGTAACACAGTGGGACTGTGTGAAAGCAGGACAAAGAGATTTAGGGCAATAATGTGCTGGGAAGGGGAGCTGTTCTCCTGAAACCCAACTATAAAGGAATGTAAGGTGATTCCGACCCAGCTACAAATACCCTCTCTTTCCAGGATGATGCTGATTTGAGGCAAGATAAGCTCAGCAGAGAATACAGATCAGCCTTTAAGGGCTACTTGACATGTCAGCCTCCTTTAATTGAATCCTACACCCAGGACATGATGAGTAACCGCGGGAGCAGTTCACAGAGAACTGAATTACTGCTGAAGATCTTAAACCAGGCACATTTAAATAAGCCATTTTAGAAAAATGAAGGGAAAAGACACTTTCAAAATCTCCCCTTTTCTTCAAGCAATGTTACGAAGACTTGGTCCATGCCTAAGGTGCATCCAAACGCCTACTTCAGAGGCCGTGCTCAACTAGACTCTCCCCTGCTACTCCTGTGTAACTTTCCTACAAAAGATGCAGCATATTTGGGGATGACATTGGAGGAAAAGCTCATTTTTATGGATAGAGGTAACGGCTCATTACCAGCTTACAAGAAGAATAATCACCAAGTTTCATCCTCGGATGGTGAAGGAGGAACTCTTGCAGTTGCTCCACTGGTCACTGGAGGAGAACACGTCTTGATGGACCGGTGAGATGATGTGATGTGGACAAGATCTGTCCTCTGTGTGCTCTGGCTCCTCAAAAGCTGCCTCAGGACCTGTCTGATCTGCTCTTCCATGGAGAGCAGCTGTGTTTAGCAGTGTCTCACACGGTTCCACCTACAGCAAGACTTCTTCAGGCCAAAGGACAACCACCACCAGCAGGTCTGGCTCCTCCAAACTGCTCCTACACATACCCTGGGATTCACTGCAATGGGGGCTTGACAGCACAAGCCAGGTTTCTACATTCACTTTCTGGCAAAAAAAAAAAATGCAGGCTTTCAGAGCTTCCATGATACCCCAGTCCCTCAGGGATGAAGGCTTGAGGTCACTCTTTGGGCTTCAGTGCCAATGTACAATTTTGAGTCCTCTTCTTAGCGTATGAATGCAGAGGCCCCAGCACATCTGAACCCCTTTACATTATACAGTCAGGAGTTACCTCCTCAAAAACCCCTTGGAATGAATGTGTTTAACTGCAGAGAGGCAAATATCATCTTCTGTGTTTGAAAGACTGAACAAGAAAGTATTTTTCTTCTCCCCTGAGCCTGAACTGTCCTGCAACAAGACCCCACAGCTTAACCTTTTAGCTCTAATGGGGATGAGAAGATTGCCTTGGGAGTGATAACAATTAAATTAATTGAAACTGATTGTCTGAAGAAAATTACACTGATGCATGCAGGCGGAGAGAGCCTCTGCACAGACAGCAAGTGCTTTGTTGTGCAGCACTTTGTTCAGCCACTGGTGGCTGCTGGGCAGAAGAGTGTTTGCTTCAGTGGTTCACAATAAGGACGTGGAAGGAGGCCTCCAGGCCCCAGTTGGGTGGAGGAAGAGACTACGATGCTCACAAACAAAACCACGCCAAGCACTGCTTGCTGTAAAAACTCTGCTCCAGCAAGGGCATCAGCGTGCTCAGCTTTCTGACACACGGGACTAGTGATGCAAAACATCACAAGGAAGCATTGCCTGGGTGAAGATCTCTGGTCCTTCCTGCAACACGTGGAATCCTCCCTCCTCCACATCCCCATCCCATGTCCCTGCAGGTCAGGATGTCTGTCCCAGGTGATTGAAATTGGCTGATTCAGCCAAAAACTGTTGAGAAATAACAGGCAGGCAGCACAGCCAGCCTCTTAGGAAACAAGGCAAAAGCAAGTTTTCACACGGAGCCAACATGGTCACAGCCCACCATGGTTCAAAAAGGGTTTCTACGTGTGCCTAAGACCTGGTGAAGAACAGACCATGGTTTAACCTAAGTCTAGCTACGATGTGTGATACCAACAGTCTTGTAGGGAAGTCACACATCACAGGAACCACCAGTGGCTCAATGCAGAAGGTATTTCTGCTGTGTTACGCCCCCTGAACATCACTTGGGTAGGAGGGAGAAGTGCTCAGGGAAGTGCCAGCTGGCTGTGGTTGCTCAAGAGTGCTGAACCTCTGGAGATGAATGTTTTTGCTGGGATAGCAGTAGCCTGATGCACCCCAAGGTGGGAGGTCCCTGACTTGCTGTAGCCATGCCCTGCCTCTTTTGCCTCTGTGGAAAGCCACTGCACATTTTGAGATAGCAGGAGCACGAACAGCCTTGTGCCTCCCAGAACTTAACATCAGTGCATGCAGGAGTCTTGCCAAATTAGGCACGATGGACATAATGATGCAAGCAAGAAGGGCAAGTGCCCTTAGAAATACCCAGTGACTTTAGGTGGGTTACTTAACAGCTTCATGAAGATGAGGAGCAAATGGATCCTGACCGCACATGCATCTTTGGCAAAGCTCAGAGTTGCCCAAAGTAACATTGCAACCACCAAACTACCCACACTGATCCATTAACACCAGGAAAGCTAGGTAGACCTAGCTAAATAACAGACATTAAGCTCTACAGCCACCAGCACGCCTCAAAATCCTTGTAATTAAATATTGTTATTTGACCTACTTAAAGATAAGTTATTCCACAGCTTTTATAATGCTATTGATTGCTTGTAGCATGGCCAAGCAGCTGTCCTATTTCTCACTTTGTTATTTTATTGCTAGCACTGAAATAAAATCACTATTTATTTGTACTTCAGCAGGGACAAAGGACCTTGGAAATCTGTTGTGTTGGGCACTGCGTGAGCAAGGCTAAGAGAGGTTCCCTGCCACGGGCAATTTACAGGCTGGCTATATGATGAGACGTCAATGAACGGGTAGGAGCAGCAGGAACTGATGATAAAAGCCAGTTGCCTTGGTCACAGAGGTGAGTCAAAGCCACAGCGTCAGCCCCAGCACCTGGCATCTCAAAACGCAAGCTGGAGCAGGAATGAGACTGAAAGTGGGGAAAATTTAATGCAGTTTGGAAAAGTGAAGACCTCAGGAACATAAACCTCTTTGGGCATAAATTTAAGGAGTGTTTTGTGACCACATCTGCGGTCTCCAACTGGAGACAAGCCCTCCAGCAAGGCAGAGAGAATCAAGGCAGCTTTAGTGATAATGTTTCCCTTCTTCTCATGAGTTTTACACTTCAGGGTTAGAGGAATAACTCTACTTTGACAACCCATCACCACTACAAGACTCAGATCTCCATACTTCCCTGCTGTCAAATAACAAAACTCAGCTTCCACATAACCAATACTGGCACAGCTTTCCTTGTTTTGATGGAGAAATGGGTCAAATTCACCAAAGGGAAATCACTGAGGGAAATCACAGAACCTACATCTAGCTCAGAGACACCTGTGTTGAAAATGCTCATCCGCAGGTGGGAGAAAGTACCACAAATGCTCATTGTGTTCCCAGTCCTCCCCAGGTAGCTACTGTCAAGCGTCAGGGCAAGGCTGAACTTTGGTCTGACACATTAAACCATCCCTGTATTTATTTTCTAGGCCCGTAACTCACTCCTTAACAGGAGCCTTACTTACCAACAGCAGCGCGATGTACATGAACAGGATTGCAGCCACTACCAGGAGAACAAGAGACCAGAGGAACCAGAAGCCCAGGTTCCCATAGTTATACCTAAAAAGCAATAAAACCTTATCATAGTATTTGTGGCACGTTAGCAGAAGGGGCTGCAGGGAAAATATATTTGAAGGAGAAAACGCCAGAAAGCTGGAGGAGCTACAGAGGCGTATCCCAAGCAGAGAGAGGGAAGCTTTCCTTTCTATCCAAAGGCTCAATAACATTATTACACCTGAATAACATTATTACACATTATTATATATTATTATATATTACATATATATTTTATATATTATATATAATATAATATAATTATTATTATATATTTGTATTATATATTATATTATATATAATATTATATATATTATATTATTATAACAATGAATAACATTATTACACCTCCCCTTCTCATGGTATTTGAGCTATCTGGATGGCATCTGATTTTAGGGGCCAGATTTACATAACTGCTACCTACACAGTGCAGAAGGAAAGGATTTGCATAAAACCACACTGGTTATTTCTCTGTCTCCAGACTGGGAACATGAAATTCTCTTTGCTCTGCGATAGCTGCTGCAATACCTCTGATGCCAGCCACTATGCTTCTTCGGAGGGAACAGGAAAAAAGGAAAGATGACCAAGGGAAGGAAAGAGCCATTTAGTCCCTTTCATTCACCATTTTTGCAACAGCGGTTGTTATCTTTCTCACAAATCCACACTTAAACCTGTACACCGTAGCCAAGCAAAGGGCAGAGCCTCAGCACCTCTGGAGACCCTGGGAGTTCATTTAGGGTGCCAGAACCAAGATGTGAAGGGACCAAAGCTTTGGCTCGTGACTGAAGTGCCCGGCCTACCTGGGGTGTCTCATTAAAACCCGAGTGGGAAAGGAGGAAAACGTGGCACTTACCAGTCAAAGTTGTTGTAGTCATTTTTCGCTTCACCCCACATGTACAGGAAGACGAGAGAAAAGCAGAAAGCTCCAACGAGCAATGGGAAAAACACGCATTCCCGCTAGAGAGGGAGACGAAGGACAATCGGTCAGAGCCTCGTTCACTCCAAAGCAAGCAGAGCAAACAGCAGTCACTGCTTGCTTCTAGGCTGTCCGTGAAACACGTGGCTTGATGCTGGACCTTCTGAAGCCGACCTTCTCCTACGAGGAGAGGCTGCGAGAGCTGGGGCTGCTGGGCCTGGAGCAGAGGAGGCTCCGGGGGCTGCCAGCCATGGCCACCAGCACTGCCGGGAGGTGCCGAGAGGCCGGAGCCAGGCTCTGCTCAGGGGTGCCCGGGGCCAGGCCCAGAGGCCCCGGGCCCAGCCTGGAGCCCAGGAGGTGCCCTCTGCCCCTCAGGAAGCACTGCTGGGCTGGGCGGGTGCCGGAGCCCTGGCACAGGCTGCCCAGAGAGGGGCTGGGGGCTCCTCCTTGGGGATCTCCAGCAGCCGCCTGGACGTGGGGCTGGGCCCCCTGCTCGGGGTGGCCCTGCTGGACCAGGGCTGGCACCACAGGGACCCGCAGCTGCCCCACACCACCAGCCACACGGGGACACTCTCTCCATGGTGGCACAGACAAACTGAGCCTGCCAGAGAAGCACAGCAAGCCCTCCAGCCCCAGGAGCTGCCATCTAGGACACCAAGAGACCGCGCTGGGCTCTAAGGGAGGTCAGGCCTTTGACCCACAGCATCAACTGCTTCTCAGCTTGGACTGACTTTTCCCAGTGCAGAAATGAATGTCTTTGCTGATTCTGAGCTAATTTACCGTCTTGCAGCAGCATTTCCCAGGCTCGGTCCTTCTGCGTTGGTACCGCTTCCACCGGCAGCTGTAGAAACCCGCCAGGCAGGAGATGAAGGGCTGGTGCTCGTACCTCTGCAGCAAGTGCCGACGTACCACCTTCAGCTTCCCAAACTTGATCCTCTTGAGGCTGGTGGAACTGGCCTCCATCTGAAGAGCTTTATCTCATCTTCCTCCTGAAATGAGGTCACAAGATTGATGTGAGTCTCCTTGCCTTCGGGGTAAGCTTTTTGTGTCAGAAGGAGAGGAATTGTTCCCAAGAGGATGCAAAGACCAGCAGGAAAGGTGGCTGAGGACACCCCACCTAACTTTACACCCCTGAGAGAGATGTCTAGAAGAAAAGTACGGTCATTTCAAGTCCCCTGAGTGGTCAGTGGTTATAACTTTGGTGCTCTGCATCACCTCTGAGGGAACCTCTGCCTCCCTTTGACTCTACAGGGAGCTCTGGGAAAGGAAATCATTAACTTTAGCCCTCCATGCAGATTCCCAAATAATGTCAGATGAACCTGAGATGAACTTAGCCATGGGAATTAGCTCAATATCGCTGTGACCTCTCTGCAACCCCTTACCAGTTTAAGTAGTTCAGGTAGGAAAGGGACCAAAACTCTCCCAGGACACAGCCCTCTTATCCCAGAAAAACTGCAGCGCTGCAGAGACCGATCCCTGATGGAAAAACTATTTCCTGACTCAAAGAGCTCTACTGGCAGCGTGTTGGAAGGCCAGAAAGAACAGCTGTAAAGATGCACACATGGGAGATCTGTTCATAATCGGGACTTTAAACAAAGACTCCGGTGGTAAGTTGCAGCCGGTGTTAGCAGTGAAGCAAACAGCACAGGGGTTGTGCCAGCAAAGAGCAATTTGCCCAGCAGGGCACTGTCGAGACCACAAGGAAACATTAAGGAAAAATAGTCCTGTGTTGGCAGACGAACAGGCACCGCTATCCATCGCTTCTTTGGAGAACAGAGATAGCCTGAGATGCTCTCCGAGTGCCATAGTGCCCCTGAGTCCATACCGGTCATGTTCAGATGCAGGCATATCTGCTGCAAAGTCCCAGCTCAGGAGTCCAATCCCCTTAATTTATCTGATGTAATAACAGTAATTTAAGAGCAAAAATGAACAGATTGCTGCACTACACACGTGGGTAAAATGTACATGTAAATAGTTTGCAAACAACTCCAAGTCCTGCGTTTCTTTGCAGAAATGAATGGATAACAGCTTGCAAATTGACACTACATAAAAACAACCCCAAAAATCCAGCCCTATGATCAGTTTGCAGAAGGCACAAATAAAACAAGATGCAAGTTAAAACGGAAATGATGCTCTCCTCATGTATTTCCTGCTATATGTTCCCAGCCTAACAGCAGCTGGGTTGCAAAGGAGAGGGGATGGAAATGAAGCACAAGAGTTGTCAGATCAGGCTGGTCCTAACCAAGAAGTGCCCGCATGTGCCATGCCCTGAATGCCTTCCTGAGACAGAGGTGTTTGCCCATCCACGACACTCAGTTCACCAGCATCAGATCCGGAGGCAGCAGGAGGTCACCCCCTGGTAAAAAATTGATGCTGCTCTCACATGGCGACATGGTGAGCCTGCTCTTGAGTAACCCAGCACAGAGGGTTTGTGGGCTCTGTGCCACCGGTGAGTGGTGTAGATGACATTTGATCCTGCTGTCCTAGTCACCTGGACTAAAATATACCTGGCATAAGCCCAGCGATTGCCAAATTGCCCCAGCTGTGTCTTCTGAATACGTTTGAACCTTCAGAGCTCTTACCAGAAGGTTTACATGTGCCATGCGGGTGCAGTATTTGTTACCTTCTAGTAGGATCCCTAGACCATGATTTTCCCCTTCAGTGAAGCACAGCATCGTTTTTTTCCCCAGCCCTTTATTTAATGCTTCATCCTTTCCCTCCAGCAATAGCAATGAAGACACTGGTTCAAAACCAGCAGCTTTGCTGTCAGAGGACCATGAAATTTGCTACTGCATTCTTAATGGAGACACGAGGCTCACACATCGATATTTATCCATCAGTGTATAGGATTTGACAGGAAAACTGATGGCAGAGACCTCAGCACATTGTCCTCTCCATCTGGCTGGCGGGATGTTAAATCTGGATGTTAGTCGAGATGTTAGACTAGCTCTCTCATAAAAAGGGTGATGGAGATACCACCAGCTCCCAAGACAGGCTAATCCTCTCTGAATTTGCTCTACCATTAACAGTTTTTTTTCAGTGCCTGGCCTCATGTCTAACAGTTTAAGCCCACCACTTCACGACCTGATCTTGATGGATCTAGAGAGGAGAGTAAATGTTTCCTCTGTTACGTATTTCACAACTGTTTGGATGACTGCCGTCTCGCTGGAGCTTTTGGAACGGGTAAGCACAACATCTCACATAATGGGAAACATTCACGTAGCAGCCTTTAAGAGAGCTTCAGTCTTAACCACGGCCAAACAAACCAAGAAATCCTCTTGAGGATCCACTTCCTGGCAGCATGAGGTGGGTTTGGGATGTCCATGTGCAGATCTCAGAGCCCTCGGTGCTCAAAGGGTTCATCTTGTCTCACGGCTGAGCCCTGGGACCCCGGATAATGTCCTCAGGGGACCCTGGCACCCACTGCTTGTCATCCTTTTGGGAAATGACACTTAGAAAGCTGAAGTTTCGGAATCTCAGTTTGCAAATTCTGCACCGAGGAACATCTGCAACCCAGGAAACGTCTTCAGAGCTGTTTATAAGAAGGAGCCCATCATCCTCAATCATCCTCTACCATTCTGCCTCTCCAGCATGGACTGACTAGGGGATGAGAGCTCCTGGGGCTGAAATCCTATCCTGCCCAAAAGAGAAACAGCAATGCACAGAAGACCTTGCAGTGACTTGCCAGCCCCATCCAGAAGTACAAGAGGCTGCCGGAGGTTAGAGACCAGGGATGCCAATAAAGCCATTATATCACAGCTGGTGGGAGCAGAAAGCTTTCAGCCAAAGCTGAACGTGCCCTGCTAAGCCCCAGATCATGACTTGCCCCACAGCTGCTCCTGCTCCCACTGGGCATGCGGGGCTCACACTGGAAAAGCAAATGGGAGACTTGGAGCCCCACGGCTGCAAGGGACTGCTGGGTCCACTGGGGAGCAAAGCACAGGAGATGCTTGAGATATCGAATAAAGAAGGCATTTATGTGTAAATTCAAAGGAAAGGGTTGATAGGGATAAAGAAAACCAGGCCTTTCACACAAGGGCAGGCAGAAATGTCCCTCTCAGCTCCAAATGGGTTCAAATCCTCAGCCTCCCCGTCCTTCTCTTTCTCTGTGTCCTCAGATATCGTGTTTAATTTAATGCAAGCTTCCTCACACCTCTGCCCCCTTTCGCTTTCTCCATGACCCTCCATCCCACAAACTCATCCTTGCTCCCAAATTTCCAGCCTGCTGTTACAGCTGCACTGGGGCGTTCAGAAGCCACAGAAACATCTCTCCCAAGGTATGGCCGAAACTGCAATGCCTCAGACCACATCAAGCACTGAAGCCTTTGACTTCACTAGCACCTGATCCCAACAAAGATAATATCCCAGCTTCTGGACCCAGCAACTGGGATAAAGGGGCAAAGAACATTGCAGCATATGGTGGGTGCAGAGTCCAAAAGACAGGAGGGCCACACGAGGATCTGGAGCAGTTCAGCCATTGTTAGGACACAGCAAGAGACCTCACAGTGCTTGGTCTAGATTTGAAGCAGAGTGCTCCTAAAACTTGGAGGCTGCCTGCAACCCCTCCCCAGCTCCACCAGGCAAAAGTAAATGGCTGGAAAAAGGGGACAGCATACCCCAAATCCATTCACTGGGAAAGCCATGGGAGCAAAGAGCAAGCAGGAAAACATGCATCAGCAGGAGAGCAAAGTTTAGGGCTTCAGCAAGTGAGCCATGACAGCAGTAACACATGTTTTCCAGCTCCATAATCCCAAGAGACCTCAGGTCTTTCCCTTGCAAACAGAGACTGTTTGCTCACAGATAAGAGTCCCCGTAATTGCAGGCATTTGAGCGGGGCTGCTCATTTCCCACTGCTCGACAGAGAGGGAGGAAAAGCATGAGAACTAGCCCGGGGGGTGGTGGAGAAATGAGCTGGAGAAAAAATTGGGAAATATATTCAGCTGCAAAGCCTGGATGCAGAAGGTAGTGCAAGCAGAGCTGGCTGGAGAGGCAAGCGCACGAGCAAGGAGAGGATCCTTGCCTCATTATTGTTATTATTATTATTATCTGATGCTTAGAGCTGGGGAACTCATCTTCTGAGTGGTAAACAGGTACAGAAGCCAAACCTGGCATCACCTATAGCTTTCTCCTTGAGGCTTTGAAGTCCATGCTTTCTCCTCAGCATCATGATGCTTTGTGAAGCCTGATGCAGGCGGCAGGTAGGGGTGATCCATGCTTTGCCCATCCCATTTCTAAGGAATTTGGACAGAATTTGGAGAGAAAGTAAACCCTGTGCCAAGGCTGAGCCTTCCCAGCGCCTGCAGCTCCTTCGCCTGATGGTGGAGATGCCACTGAAGTCGCCTGGCACAGGGACCCCCAGTGCCATCCCTCTGCTCTCTGGGGACATCACACCCTGCCCCTCTACCTGGGAATCTTCAACATTATCACACCAACAAATCAGAAGGACTAAAATCAACATCCAGACATGGTGCTGGTTGGTCACCGTCCCCATGAGCTGCACACAGACCTTGCCACCAGCCAGAAAACTCAGCAAAGAGCCTCCCTTAAACCTGCATTTCCAGCTCACGGTGTGCCCAAGGATCTGGATCACAGCCTTGGTTTCCTCTTGTTCCACTGCCATCAGCCTTCACTTTCTTTTCAGAAAACAGAAGAGGTTTGACACAGGGAAGGAAGAAGGTTGATATGAAACACGACTAGTCAACACCTCCCTGTGATACGGGATATACATCCTTTCCTTTCCCTGGCAGGTGATAATTATAATTTATCAGCAAGACATTCAACAGCTTCTTTATTAGCCCTAATTATGCCTTGCTTCTGCGTGGGATCCCAGGGAGGATGTGCAGCTCGACTCGAGTGTGTGCAAAGTAGCCCTGAGGACTGATTAGCTGTCGGTTTGAGGCAGATGACAGCCCTCAGCACACAGAAATGCTGGGCCTTACCCCAGAAAATAATGAATGAACATGGAAAGAGAAGGGGTTAATGAGGAATAAGTGCTCCCGTGGCTGCAGGAACAATACTCGTTTCATTTTGTGTGCTCTTGTACACCTCCAGCATGCAGTGGCTGTGGCTCTCAGAGCTCTGGGGAGGTTTCCAGCAAGGTTAATGTCCCATGTTTTGCAATATGCCTCCGCAGTTTGAACAGTCATAAATAATCACGCCTGCTTCAGACAAATGAACCTGAAAATACAGATGAAGCTTTGCATCTCTTCGGGTTGCAGAGGGACTTACAGAGCAGTCTTGGTGCTGGGGCTCAAAGGTCAGCCATCCAGCGTGAGTTGTGCTCGGAAGGGGTGCTGTACCCTGCTCAACACGAGCCACACTGGCTGGTTAGACCAGGATTCATCTGAGGATGCAGGCAAATGGATTTTCCGAGGCAACCAACCATGTATTTTGGGGTGGAGGTGGGGGTCAACTTGACAAGCCCTACAGGAACCCCAATTGATGAGGATGATCGGTGCGGTTTTGGAAACACTTCTGCCAGCCCCAGGCTTCTGCACATATCCCTGCGTGGAGAAGCAGACATCACTCCGATGGTGATGGGCTCACCTCAGAGCAAAGCCAGGCATCATCCATGAGAGTCTGGAGCAGAAAAGGTACCTTAATCCCTGCCTTTATTTCAGAGGGCTCATCATAGGAAGGAACGCTTCAAAGTTGAACCACGTTTTAGCCCAAATTACTTCTTTTTAAACCTCTCCTTTCCCCAAAAATTGTTTGGTCTCCCTTCACTTCAAGAAACTCTCACAGTACGCTCTCGTGTTTTGACCAAGTTTGTCCCCAGCCCCCGGGGTTGACTCATTATCCACAACCTCTTGCAGAACCCTCGTCTAATCCTAATCATCATCATCACAAATCACAGCTGGTTTTCTTCATCTTCAAAGCACTTTGCGGGCTGCCTCAGCGAATGCGTGCCTAGGAAATTATTGGCCAAGCCTCAGAGCATGTGCGATGGATTTTGTGCAAATGCTTTCAGTTTTGTGTTGAAACAGGCAAGGGGAAATTGTCGTGTTTGTCAAAGGGCCTCACAGCACTACAATAGATTTTTCCCTCTTTCCTGCTAGGAGCAAAATGAGTGTTTAGAATAAAGGCAATGAATAGTAGCTTAGTGGCTTGACATAAAAATAAAAATAAAAGGAAGAAGAAAAAGAAGGGGTGGAGAAAGACTTCCCAAGTGCCACAGCATTGGCTGGACTTTTGGCTGGAGCCATCCCTCGTTACACGGAGACTTCCCAAAAGGGCCGCGTGGTTTTGGGTCTGCAGAGGTTCGCCTGCTGCCCCAGTCCCTCCATCTTCGAGGAGCAAAGGTGTAGGACTGGCACGTATGGGGATGCTTTCATCTACAGAAATTTTCCTTTGAGGGGGAACAGGAGGTAAATCCCAGCATAGCTGTCCCGTCGGGTCGGGGTTTGAATTATTTTTGCCTGCCAGTTGCTTGTAGAGAGGTTCCAGCCCACCTACCTTTCAGAAAGGTCCACCCAGCTCACCCCGCTGTCCTTCTGGGAAGTCCTGCCCGCCCCAACCCTCCTCACGGAAGGTTCCACCAGCCCCAACTGTCCTTCCAGAAACTTCCACCGCACCACTCGAGTGAAGGCCACCCCCAGCCTTCAGCCCATGCCAGTCTCAGGTCTCCAGGACCCCAAGGACTGAAGCTTCAGCCCCTCCATCATGGGGGGACAAGAGGAGGAGAGGGCAGAAGCTGCACCGACCCCTGCCCTGGGGCTCGTTCCTCCAGGGAGGGGATGCTCCAGGGCCAAGGGGAGAAATGGGGGAGAGAAAATTCTGGCTGAGAATAATGAAGTCCTAAACTCTGACATCAAGTGTTGACCCAAACGTAGCAGGTTTTTATGCTGTGGTGTCTCTTTCCTGTAATTTGTCATGAGCTAAAATGTGGAGAGGGTCCAGTTCAGCCATGGAAGGGCCTGAAAAACATCAGAAAACTCAAGTAAAATAAAATAAAAGGTCGACATTCACTCATAGGACATGGCTCTTTCTTTCTCCTAGAAGACGAATTATAAGGCCTGGAAACAAGGTGGGACTATGTAGGTGCAGAACCAGGGGTAGTGCCCCAGGAGAGCCCAGATCTGCACACCAGGGTTGCCAGATATCGGGGTGTTAAAGGGCTCCACTTGCAACGAGCCCCGGGATCGCATCGCTTCCCAAACTTCCCTTTCAGGCTCGTTTCATTCACGCCCACGAGAAAGCTGAAGGGTTGAGAAATCCCCCGCTGAGCAGCCAGCGTCTCGCACGCGATGCTGGAGCAGCAGCAAATGAGGTGGGATGTCCCGGCTGGGACAGGAGATTTTTTTTGCTTAAAGTGAAGAGGGAAATGCTGTGTGGCATTAAATATCCATTAATGCAGAAGCAAGGCTTCTTTTTGTCCTGTGGTACCTTGCTGCATATCCCTAGAGACATGATGCACTGCACAGCATCAAATTTGGGGTTAAAGGACCTTGTGGGGGTTATTACCCGCTAGACCAGAGCTTGGGGTGGGCTTCGAGCCTCCCTACATGAGACTCATCCCTCCTAGAACCAGAGGGCACTCCCTGGGCAGCCGTACACGGTGTCTTTACCTGCCCTGCCTCTTCGGGCCACTAGCCACCGTGGTGGCCAGCCCCCCAAAACACCCTGGAACAGCCACGGCATTGCCCCACCACATGTGGGGTGGCACACAGGTAGCTCTGGCCCCATTGCTGGGCCATCAGCAGTTCCTTTCTTCTGTTTTTTACCCTGAGAGCCTTCATATAGCTGATTTGTAACCCATGAGCTTGGGCTACAGCCCCACATTGCTCAACATGTCCGTTATATGGATGTCCAGTCTTTTGGGGGAGCTGGATTCCCTCCTCTGGGCACTACAGGTGGGCAAAGGCAGAAATTAGCCCCCAAAAGGGTCGGGAACTGTGAGCTTCCAGCTGTGAGCACAAGGAGGTGGTTGAAGCCAGATGTCGGCCCCATTCACAAGGCAGCTGACAGCCCCGAGATTAGGGACACGGTTTGGTGGGTGACATTGGTGGTAGGGGGATGGTTGGACCAGATGATCTCGGAGGGCTTTTCCAACCCTAATGATGCTGTGATTCTATGAGATGTCCGTGTCCACATGTCATTTTGGTCATGCCAAGAGCGAATGGGGAGCACTGGGGAGATCCTACCTACAGGTCAAGCCTGAAAACAAGCCTGAAACTCAAAGCGACTGGTTTGAGAGGAAGCTGCTCCCCACATTTCGGCATGGTCAACAGGAGGGTTTTGTCCTCACCTGGCTCATAGCAACTTTGCAGGTGGTGCAGGGCATGGGGCTGTGCTCAGCACGGTCTCAGGTCACACGTGGAGCTCAGCCTGGGGCTGTGCCCCTGGGTGGCCCCCAGCTCTCCAAGAAGTCTCCGCCACCCTTGAAAAGTGGCCACAGCGAAGAAAAAAGGGCTGGGGAAGGAGGAGGAATAAATCCCTTGGAAGCCAAAAAAAAAATAAAAAATTAAAAATGGTGCTCAGAAAAGGGGGGAAACATTCCTTTGAAGATAAATCCCACTTTGTGCAGTTCAGCACATCCTGGCTCGGCTCCCACTCTGCTCCTGGGAATTCCTAAGCGGCTCTTTGTGCCCTACTGCTCAGGGGAGATGATGAGATGGGGACGCAGCGTGGGGGACCCCCGCCGGCCCCCCCAGCCCTGCTGAGGGCAGCGCAATGCCGCCAGCGCCATCTCCAAGGGAAGACTTTGTCAGTCGGCCAAAAGGGGGAGAAGAAAAGAGGTCTGCAGATCACATACCTCCGCCGGCGGCTCTGCAGAGCCCTATTCAGCCAGGACAAAGGACGGGGGCCCTGGACGGTCACCGCCCGAAGCCCCCAGCGCCGGCCCTCCCGCGGGCTGCCCGTGTTAAAGTTCAGGGTTTGGAGCAAAACAGCCCTGCAAGGAGGGGAGGAAGGGACGCTTTCCACGCCGTCGGCCGGAGGTTTCTCTATTCAGCTATCCGCAGCATCCATATGCATCAGGGCTGGCCCGTTTTTACCCCGTAACAATGCCGCCCCGCTGTTCCCAGCGCACCCCCCTTTCTGGCTAATTCAGTGCTACGCGTTTCTGCATAAGTCATCGCAGGATAGTTTTGAAGGGATTTAGGGAAAGGATGGCCTGACACTCAAGATCCACGCCCAAGATCCCCATCCTGACTCCAGCCTCCCAGTGCGGTGGAGCCATCACCCAGAGCCTCCTTTTCCCCCTCATGAACATCTCCATCAGCAGTCATTCCCTGTGCCATTTTCCATGGGGCAGGGGCGTGCTGAAAGCACGGTGAAAGCAGCAGATGACGACTTCACAGCTCATTTCTTTTTCACCCATCGTGAAAATCTCCAGGGCCTGCTCAGCAAGGCAGGTGCATGGTGGTTTTCATCGCATGGGCACCACCTCATGCAGAAAACCAGCGTGCAGGACCCCGATGGACAACCTCAGGACCTAGGGTATGGTTGGCTCTGCTGGGTCAACACCCAGCAGCGCTCACATCCCAACAGATCAGAAGAGGGTAATTTATTTAGCCGTAGAGTCTGTGGTGGGTGTTTCAATTCCTCTGTTTTAATTCCTCTAGGACCCATCTCCTCCGTGTTTGAGTGGTTACAAGGAGTGAAGAGGAATGGGTACAACTCAACCCATCCAAGAGCAGGCATCTTGAACAGGTTGGATGAACACAGCCAGAGTGCCAGGGCATGAATCCAGCCCAAGACATAAGGACATTCATCACTCCAACCCAAAAAACCCAAGCACCATTTCTTGGGCCTCCCAAGTTGCCTCGATTTAAGTATGGCCCTTGGGCACCAAAGCCCATTGCTGCCTGGAAACCCTGCCTTTGCTCTGGGTCTGTCCCCGCTGCAGTAGGAAGAAATGCAGGATTTCTCCATGCATGGTTAAAGGAAGCAGTCACGGGGACCACAGAAGTTCAACAGGCTGATTGAAGGCGGTAGTTCCCAATGCTGTAGTGCCTCATTCTTGTGGAATGGCCCCAAAACATCAAGCCCCAACCAACAGTCACCATAACACAGTAACACAGGCACAGCCTGGCAGCAGGCGAGGGAAGGAAGAGGTAAAGCACTGCTTGTGTAGTTTGGGGGAAGGGGAAGAAAAATGGATCAGAGCCGTTCACCTGCATTTCACGCCCAAATTGGGATTTGCCTAAGCAAGAAGCTTTAAGAAGTTTTCAGGGAAACGGAGCACTTCGGAGAGCGCTGACCCCGCAGAACCTCTCAGACCGCTTTAAGGCATGAATCAATTAAAGCAATCACGGAGCAAAGGTTAATCAGTAGCAAGTACATCTTAAGAAATAAGTAGCCTTTTAAAAAGCCATTGCTCCTGCCAATTCCTCCCCCCTCCCCTTCTTTTCTAAAGTGGCTTTTAGTTCTCGGACTCTGGAGACCTTCCAAAATAAGTCCTGTTATTAAGAGCGGCTGCAAAATCGTGCAGCGGCAGGGGATGGACCCGAGGTACTTGCAGCAGCTCGGTACCACGGGGGGCTGAACACCTTCCAGGGGCCTCCAGCTTAATTAGAGCAGATGGAGGCGGGAGGGACGAGGGATTGCTTTTTGCAGTTAGTTTTGAGAAGGGAGGAAATGAGGCGGGAGGGTAAGGAGGGGACTGGCTCCACAGCAGGTCTACGCAAGCAGCGAGGCTCCAGCTCGAGCATGCAGGCACACGGCGGTGCTTCGAGCTGTTCCCGTGCCGTGTCCTGCCTGCAGAGGTGTTCCTCCTTCGGGCAGCCTCCTCTGCTCCCCTGCACAGGGTGTCCGAGCCGAGCCCATGCTCAGCCTGGTGTGAAGCCCACCGCAGGCATCCTCTCCGAGCTGCTCCATCCGTTGCCTCCCTTCCTGTGGGATCTGGAGCCCAAAGGATCTTCCCAACTTCTTATCCTATCCACTCTTCTCTGAAATAGTCCAAGACCCTCCTGTCCCAAGCCACCAAGAGGTCACTTGGGCAGGATTTGCTCCACGTGGGGAGGATGCAGGAGCCCATGTGCCGGGTTAGGGCACCTCAGCTGATGGGTGATGCCTTCAGAAGCCGCTTGCACACGATTATTACAAATATTTTTCTGAAGCTTCTGGGCTCTTGCACAGCAAGCAAACAAAGCCTCATTGCCCCAAAGCTACAAATGTAGAGAAATAATGCTTCTTGTATGTCTTGGCTGTTATTTTATCACACTAAACACCACCATACATCAACTATTTGCACAGAGGAACTTCCTAAGACACACGCAGTCCCGCAGCAAGTGATCACCAAGATTAAAGAGCTGCTTTTTCATCACCCCTAATGACACCTCGAGCCCAAAAGACACCATCCAGTCACCTCCTCGGTCCAATGCCATGCCATATTCTGTGATTCTGTGATAAGAAAGCCACGGGACCGGCTGTGAAACCCAGCTTTCTATTTCTCCGCAAAGTTTCCAGGTCGCCCTGGAAACCCTGCACACCTTTTAAACATTTCAATTGCAAAGTTGCAAAGAGGCAGCTTTGGCTCCCTTCGCATGCGGAGCATTTTTTCAGTTAAAATCCAGCTGGTCCCACAGCACATTCTGCATTTTCTTTTGTTAAATGCAGCTAAACTCTTTGAGCAGCTGTAGGAAATTATTTCCCTTCTCCTTTACCCTTCCACCTGGTGTCATGTGCCGGAGAATAAGTCCAGAGAGAGACTCCCTTTGGAGACCTGGATTCCCAAAGAAAAAGTAGGAGGGAAGAGAGGGTGATGTACACCCTCTGGACCTCCAGCCAGATGAAATCTGCGTTATCCAACCCCAATTGGTCCCCGCGTTGACACCAGCTAACCGAGCTGCTCCTGATTTACACCAGCACTCAGCCCTGCGCCAGGGCACCCAGCCTGGGGAAGGGAAGAGGTCGCCCATCCGAGCTGGCTCGCAGCGGGTGGCAGACCCGAGAGCCTTTGCCCCCTTCCAGCCATCCCTAAGAGGTCTCGATGATTTGCAGCTCTTCCCAGATGTTTGCCCTTTCACGGGTTATTTGCTCCCGGGACGACCTCCCTGTTCACACGCCGGGCAAGCTCGCGGAAAGAAAGAGAGGCTCCTTTCTCCCGTTTGCTATGGAAACAGCCCTTTATCCGAGGCATTACAAATGCTCAGCTGCCAGCTCCCTCCCACCAGCCCCCGGCTCCAGCAGCCCCACCGGCCACCCACCGCTCACGTCTCTCCCCAGCTCCCCTTCCTCCCCTCAACAGGTGACGGCAAACTTCTCTGGCAGGGGTGCCAGAGCGAAGCCGGACTCCTAAACTCCTTTTTCTCTCCAAGAAGTCACCGGGAACACCCCCCTTTGCAAATAATCCCCTTTTGTTCCCGCTTCTCCCCATCCTCCTGCTTTTCGGGCTTTGTTTCTCTGCCACCCAGGCAGCAGCTGCGACAATCGCCCCGCTGTCGGACGCCAACCAACACTCTCAAAACTCCGAAGAATACAAGAAAAGTCCTAAAAATCCACCTTCCCCCTCGCAAAGCTAACTTTTAGGGCAGGCAGGAACGGGCAAGGAGGTATGCATTTCACATAGGTGGGGGGAATCTTTAGCACGAGGACGTTGGAGGTAACTCACCTCGCCGGGACGCACATGGAGGGGTTATTTTTTGCTTTCTGCTGCTCTTGGATCGCTGTGTCCTCTGCTCGTGACACTCAGGACCCGAATGGTGGCACCGCTGTGTGACACCCAGTGTTAGGGAGGCTGCCGGAGCCGTCCCTCCCACCGTAGGAGGGGCCACGTGAGGCTTCATAAATTCAGCCCCCCGAGGCTGGGAAAATTAAAATCCCATCGTGGGATGGGGGCATGGCTCCTGGAGGAGCTGGGGACTCGTGGGTGAAGCCGGGTTTTATCCGTCCCACGCCCTGACCACCCAGAATGTGAGAGGCTGGTGTTAAAACGCTGCCCTGGCAGAATTATGTGCCCGCAGGTTGGGATTCGAGGAGATATCCCAAAGGCGATTTGGGCAAGACATTGCTGATCTTCAGAATTAAAACTAACAAGCTTCCTCCTGGAAAGCATCTCCTGCAGCCATGAGCCCGGGGCATGAATCTGTAGCACACAATTTCTGAGCAGCCCCAGATGCAAACAGTGCTTATTTTATTTTATTTTATTTTATTTATTTTTTATTTTGCAATGGTTTTTGGCTTTAAGATCTTAATCCTATTAGAGACATAACTCCCTTTGGAGGGGGTGAGGGGCAGATCAGTGCAACAAGAGCAGTTTGTGCGGTTGAATTTTGTAACTTCCAATGCATGGTGGCCTTTTGGAGGGATATCCGTGAAGTTTCTCAGGCTATAAGGCTTACCTTACACAGCTCCAACTTCTATTTAGTTCTCCACTGCACAAGAGGCCAAAAAAAAAAATCCCCCCTTGCCCCAAAGGGCTGCCTGAAATGCCACCACTGCAGGCTTTTCATCCCCATCACTTTTTACACTGGGATTTTTCCTGTTGGATGAAGAGAAGGTCCCTGAAAAGAAAATTCAGCAAACTGCTGTCTAAATGGAGAGGAGAAGAAGGGGGCAGAAATGATGGCCCAGTGTTTTTTAGGCAGATCACATTACAAATATAAACTTTTGATTAGAAGATGGGCCACAGAGATGACAGCCTGATTCACTCTGAAACCTAATGACGAGCAAAGGGCATATAACAGTTCCACTGTAAAAGCAGTACTGGTAATCCTTGGGTAGCACTAGATCCTACAGTACCATCATTTTCCTTTGGAGTTAGAATATTAAATAATGAGGGAGCCACAAAAGGTTGCCGAAGGCAGAAGCAGCTGTTTCTGTTGCTGCTTGTTTCTATTCCTGACCACCTTCAAGCTAACACTCAGCTGGCTGGGGTAGAGGCACGGCGTGGGGCTGTGTGCAAGCCTGTAGATAAATTACTTGGTTTATGGTCTGATTTCTGGAAAACTGATAGCGAGGGCAGGGAAGGGTGAGACTGAGAAGCCTGATGGCACTGATACGATGCAGGGAGCAGCAAGAGCAGCTTCCCCAGGTACCTGACAGGTGGGTGTCCAGCAGTTTTAGTCTCTGGGGTTGATGTGCTGGGTTATCCTCCTGAGCGGTGTGCTTGTGGCTGTGCTGAGCCCAGTTTCACTGCGGTCCTTGCCCGGGCTGCCTTTCCTCCAGCTGCTGCATCCTCAAGGTGTGGACAGGCTCCATTGGGTATGTGGGGAAAAAGGGGACAGGGCTGAGCAACGTCATCAGCACAAAACTCCTCCCTGCAGCAAAGGGCAGACCATGAAAAAGGAAAGGACCATCACTGAAAACACAACCAAAGCCCTACCCCAAACCAGCAAATATCCCTGCTTCCCCCCCCCCCTCCAAAATACCAGCGTGCTTTTGCATCCTGCCCTTTCCTCTGGGTGCAGAGACGCAAAGCCCTCGGTTTGCTCTGCGATCACCTGGCAGATGACGTAGGGGCAGGGCGGGGGCTGCTCTGCCTGCGGTATCTTTGGCTCAGAGTTCAGCAGCTTATCTCAACCAGAAAATCCTTGCCCGGTGTCCCGGCCGGTGTCCCAGCCCTTCCAGCAGCTGACATTGAAGGGAGAGCAAGCGAGCGGGGTTGTTATCACGCTCCACGTGATGGACCTCATCCAGACCTGCTTTGCACCAGGACCTGCTGGAGCCCTGCCCTGAGGTTTATGAGCCCATAAAGAGGGCATCTGTAACAGCCCGGCTCGGGGATATCAGCCTTGAACTCCGCTGAATTTTGCCTCTATTCGTGTCAGGAGAAGATAAAACCGCGGGGGGAACGGCACAAACAGGGAGCGCCGGGAGCAGGGACATCTCGGTGCCCAGGTGCCTGACTAGATGCAGAGTCCCGGGCTGCATTTTGGTGAGAAATAATCACATTTTCATCCTACCACTGTCCCCCAGTGGCTTGGGACATTTGTATCGATGGGGTCGGTCACCCCTGGGCTGAGCTTGTGTCCCCGCTCCGTAGGGTTGCACAAGGAGCTGCTGCGGAGCCTTGACAGCAGGTGACTCGTGCAGGGAGCGAGGTCCCCGTAAGATTAACCACAGAAACTGCAGTGTTTATGGGCAGGAACGATACAGGAGGAGGGCAGGAGGGGACTTCAGCCCCTGCTCTCCCCTGGGGTTGTTCTCCTGTGGCAGCAGGCAAGTCTGCCTTTTGCAGGGAGCTGTGTCCCACCGAAAGGCAGAAGGTCCAGTTAGCGATGGGCTGGGGGTGGAAAGGAGCAGGGGTTCAGTAAGGAGAAGCACAAAGTCCTGCAGCAGGATGTGCTGGGGGCCCCCAGCTGGGCAGCAGCTCTGCAAAAATGGACCTGGGGGTCCTGGTGGGCACCGGGTGGAACGGGAGGCAGCCACGTGCCCTTGGCACTCAGAGGCCTCGTGGTCTTCTGGGCTGCCTGGGGCAGAGCAGGGCCAGCAGGCCGAGGGAGGTGATCCTTCCCCTCTGCTCAGCGCTGCTGAAGCCGCCCCTGCAGTGCTGGGCCCAGCGCTGGGCCCCCCAGCCCCAGCCAGAGCTGGGCACCCTGGGGAGAGCCCAGCGCAGGGCCCCCGAGGTGCCGAAGGGCCTGGAGCACCTCTGCCGTGAGGAGAGGCTGCGAGAGCTGGGGCTGCTGGGCCTGGAGCAGAGGAGGCTCCGGGGGCTGCCAGCCATGGCCACCGGCACTGCCGGGAGGTGCCGAGAGGCCGGAGCCAGGCTCTGCTCAGGGGTGCCCGGGGCCAGGCCCAGAGGCCCCGGGCAGAGATACCTCCAGACCCTCGACACGGGGCATGTCTGAATGTAAAGACTCTGAGGGCAGCTTCACGCTGAGCAAAGGAGGAGCAAAGCCCATGTAGACGTGCCAGAGGTTTCTTCTAGAGCCCGTGACCTGCTGGCTGCACACCTTACCCAAAGCGACAGAATTTAAACTCAAAAATCAGCTTTAGGCAGCCAGGCAGTTTCTCCTGAGCCCTGGGACTTACAGCTGGGCTTTGAGCATCTTCTCCTAATGAGCTACATCCCTCGGGCAGGCAGCCAGCTGGGACCACACAGATTTATCCTACAGCCCAATGCAACACCCAGCTACAGGGAGCACAAATACAGGCTGTGGTATGGCCAGGGAAACTTTCACACTGCACCCCAAAGCTCTCCCTCCCACAGCAACAAGCGCTCTGCCTCTTGTAACTCCATTGCCTACTCTCCTTCATGGGGCTGGTGCTGCTGCATTGTGGTCCGGCTTGCATGGCATTACAAAAAAAGGGTGAAAGCCTGTCCTCTCCTTTCTTCTTCTCTGTTTCATGGCTGTCTTTTAGTCATCATTTTGCTCTTTCCCAGCAGAAACTAGGAGTTTGCAATGCAGGTCAAACAGGAGGATGCAACTTGTGATAACCCAAAGGTCCAAGGAAGTCTCAGTGAAGCAGATTCAAGGAGCAGCGAGGAATGAAAACCCCTGGGAAAAGCTCAGGAAAATGCCAAACGTTTCTGTGCCTGAGCAGAGTGAGGTGGGGGAGACACCGCTGGATGTCGGGAAAAGAACACAGAGAAGTTTTGCTTTGTTTTCTGCCTGCTCTGCTGCTCTGCACTGCCTCCTGCCTCACGCTCCTCCAGATTCAGTGGGTCAATCTGGACCAAGGCGTTTGTCCCTTCTCTGGTGGCCCCCGGGTTATAGGGACACCCTGCTACACCCAGCAGGGACGTCACAGCGAGGTTCCCCCACCCCTGGGTTACAAACCCCATGGCTGGGCGCCCTTTAGGGACCAGCACCAGCTGCTCCTGAGCCCCACTGAGTTTGGAGGGGCTCAGATTTGGTGCTCCAGTTTCGATGTTTCCAACGGCCCAGGCTGTGCTTGGTGGCACTTGACCTCTCCAGAGGCTTCTCACCCTTCTGCCCATGGCCCTTTATGGCACAATCCCAGTGTGCTCGAGTCCTGGAGACCACTAGAGGACTTTAGCTTGAGCAGGACAGGGGAAGCCACCTTGCACTCATCCCATAGCTCTAAGCAGGCCCTGATGCTGGTGCCAATACCTATCAAACCCACCAGCTGTCACAGCACAGTGGCGACAGGTCCCTTCCCTCTAATCACGCTTAGTGAGTATGGGGCCACCAGAAGGCCCCGTTAGACCTGGGGAAGCACGAGGGCACCTGCAGGCACCCACCCTGCTGATGCTCAGACATGCACCCTGGGGGCTCTTCTCTTCTCTTCTCTTCTCTTCTCTTCTCTTCTCTTCTCTTCTCTTCTCTTCTCTTCTCTTCTCTTCTCTTCTCTTCTCTTCTCTTCTCTTCTCTTCTCTTCTCTTCTCTTCTCTTCTCTTCTCTTCTCTTCTCTTCTCTTCTCTTCTCTTCTCTTCTCTTCTCTTCTCTTCTCTTCTCTTCTCTTCTCTTCTCTTCTCTTCTCTTCTCTTTTCTCTTCTCTTCTCTTCTCTTCTCTTCTCTTCTCTTCTCTTCTCTTCTCTTCTCTTCTCTTCTCTTCTCTTCTCTTCTCTTCTCTTCTCTTCTCTTCTCTTCTCTTCCCTGCTCTGCTCTCTTTTCTCTGCTCTCTCCTCTCCTCTCCTCTCCTCTCCTCTCCTCTCCTCTCCTCTCCTCTCCTCTCCTCTCCTCTCCTCTCCTCTCCTCTCCTCTCCTCTCCTCTCCTCTCCTCTCCTCTCCTCTCCTCTCCTCTCCTCTCCTCTCCTCTCCTCTCCTCTCCTCTCCTCTCCTCTCCTCTCCTCTCCTCTCCTCTCCTCTCCTCTCCTCTCCTCTCCTCTCCTCTCCTCAGGGCTAACCAAACATTAAAGCACATTCCTGAGAGCATTTTCCAAACGCCCCTTGAATGCTGGCAGGCTTGGGGCATCAACCACCTCCCGAGGAAGCCTGTGCCAGTGTCTGAGCACCCTCATGGTAAAGAAAATTTTCCTGCTGTCCAGGCTGAGCCTCCCCTGGCACAGCTCCGTGCCATTCCCACGTAACCCAACGTCGGTGCCCAGGGAGCAGAAGCCAGTGCCTCTCTCTCTGCATTCCCTCCTCAGGGAGCTGCAGGGAGCAGCGAGGCCACCCCACAGCCTCCTCTTCTCCACCCAGGTGCCCTCAGCCTCTCCTCTCAGCACCTGCCTTCCAGCCCTTTCCCCACCTTTGTTCCCCTGCTCCGGAGGCGCAGGCACTCCTCAACGCCCAGCTCTCAAGGTGAGGTGCAGGACGCCTCCTCCAGACCGTGGCACAAACCTCGACCAGATGGAGGTGGAGGACGTGGGATGGTGGCCAAGGACCGTGCTGGAGCACCACAACCATCTCCTGATGCCTGCTGGGGTGTGCTGCCTGCCTTCAGCCTCCAAACTTGGAGCCTTGCAGTGGCAGCAGGGGAACACAAAGAGGAATTATCCCCAGTGCAGCTGCCCGGAGAGGGCAGCACAGCCCCAGGAATTGGAGGGGAGCAGCCAGGTTAAGCCCGGCAAGCTCATGGAGTTCAAGCTCTAAATTCTCCCAAAAGATGAGCCTCGGGACCAAAACTTGGGACCCTTCTGGGCAATAAAAATCAGGGATGCAGGAAAAACATCACTTATATAAAGTGCAGCAGTTTTCCCTGATGCTTGCGATAATAAACCTCTCTTCCTCTCTTGTACCTACCAGCGTATTGCCTCTGCTCCTGCTCATTCCCCCCACTTCGCTCCCAAATAATAAGACCCTGCAGAACTGTTCCCACCAGTGAAAACGTTAAATTTAGGTATGAAAAAGTAAAAGTTTAAAGATCCAGGGCAGGTTTTGTGAGTCCCAGTGCATATTTAGCCTTGGGACACCCCTCTGAGATAATCAGAGGTACATTTCCCTCCCGTGCAGGTGGAAAAAAAAGGCAGCAGTGGGATGAGAGGACTGGGGTTGGGAAGCATTTTGCAGCCCCGAGGTTTCAACCAGGAACTCTGCACAAGCTCCTCTCCTTTGCCATGGGACTAAAATAAAATAAAATAAAATAAAATAAAATAAAATAAAATAAAATAAACACTCAAGTAATGGTGTTGAGGGAAATACTGGCAGAGCCACCAGCCCCGTTACCACTTTTTCAGGCACTTTTGGGGTACGTTACCAGGCCCTCCGGTCTGCCTGGTGCCCGGCTTTGTGAAGTTTCACGAGGGGAGCAGCAGGATGCAGGATGACACAGTTTGGCTGCCTGGCTCTCATGGGACAAGGACATGGACATGGGATGCACATCGCAGCAGTGCCACCACCAACTAGTTTGCCAGCTCCCCCTTCCAGATGTTCCCTTTTCTTCCAGCTCCCCCTCCGACGTGGGGCTCAGCACCCAAATGGCTTGTGAGAGCTCGGCAGGGCTCCCAGTGCCAGGAGGCTGACCTGGGAAAGTCCTCTTCACGTTAGGCTTGGTTTCTTGGACTTCCAGCACCCAGCTCTGCCCTACAGCCACAAGCGGATAAAATCCTACAGCAGGGGGCTTGTGGGGGCACACGTGTCCTCCCCTTAATATTCCTTAACCCAAGCTGGGACGAGGCACTTGCACAATTATGTAGGTGATAAACTCCTGCTCTTGTCATCAGCCTCACCCTACTGACCCCACATGTAAAAGTGATGCTGGGGAGGGCAGCTTTAGGGACCGATCCCAAATCCTCCCCCGTTTCCTCCTCTGCACCTGGAGCCGCAGACACCAAGCTCTACCTGGGGAGACAGCAAGCAGCCAGGAGGGTCAATTTCACCACCTGCCTCCTCCTCTTCCTCCTCAAGCTGGGCTCTACATCCTGCTTCCACACTGGTGTTTCTCAGAGCATTAATGACTTCCAAACAGGTGAAAATAAGCAGTAGAAATCACACTTTCTGCATCAGCTTTCAGTGTAAAGTCACTTTGCTCTATCAAGTAAGATCTAATTAAAACAGATCAGAGAAACACAACTCCTTCAAGCACCCCCCCATTCATTTCTGCAAGCGTCATTGAAACAAAGGGGAGGAGAAGCAGGTCATTCATTCAGGTTTTATTTAAGGTTTCAGCTTTGCTTTCTAAATGGCTGAGCTGACCCTAACAAACCGGGCACTACCGGAGAGTTACACCAAGGCAGTACAAAGAAAGAGAAACACATTTTCCAGCTGATTTTAAAACGGCAAAGGCTCTTGTTATTTCCCAGCAGGACCAGACACACAGACACCTGGCAGCAGGTCAGATTAGCTCCAGCTCACTTAGCATGAGTTGTTGCTCAAAGACATAAGGCTCAGTCCTCACTCTGAGCACCCCTTCATTGCACAGGAGCCCCCCGCTCCTTTCTGCTCCCAAACAGGATGCCTCAATCCACCGTAGGCTGCTCCAGCATCCTCCAAATTCCCTCAGCAGTTGGGAAACTGAGCTTTTACCTTTTGCTTCCACCTACACCTGCAACCATCCTCTTCCTCAGACCAACACCATCCTCTGTTGCCCTCCCACCCCTTTCCTGGGGGCATCCATTTCGGCTGCAAGTTTCCGTCCAGCCCCCGCCGGCATCGCTGTTCTGCCACCACCAGCGGCAGCTCCCTGCTTCTCCAAGACCCCAGCCTTGATGCTGAGAGCCGTCATTAGCAGCAAACCATGAGATCCGCCCTAGGACATTATCTGTACGCTCAATCCAGTGCGTTTACAACCCCAAAATACATCCACGTGTTCTCTATTACTATCAAAATAAGCCACTGAAAAGTCTCCGTATTTTATGCTAGGGAGACAAACAGACTCAGCCTTCACCTTTGACAGCTTCCATATGAAAGATGCTGGGGAATCTGTAAGCTCATAATTAAGAAAGGCGTTCAGATACGTACCATTCTTCTTGGACTTTGGGCTGGACCTTTCACTGCCAGCTGAGCTCAGCAAACTTGAAGTACCAGCAGCCTACAGGCCACTTCAGCCCATCCTTGCATGGTAAATATCATCTGGTGATACCAACCCGTGATACCTTGAGACAGACACGTTCGGATACTAACAGAGATCTCAGCTCAGAAGCGATCTCAGCTCAGCCAGCCCCTCTCACCCAAACTCTTGGCCCCACTGAACTTAAATCAATCATTTGTTTAAATAAAACCTAGGGCTACAGTAACACAACTCCATATCAGCTCTTTAAATATAAGAAGCTTGAAATGCACCAGCTGCTTCTTAAATACGACAATCTTCAGTGCTTTGGAAAAAAAAGAGATGGGTTTTACCTTCCGCCACCACCAGGAGCTCTGGGAGCTGTAGCACATTGTGCCATTTCGGCACCTAACCTGATGGGGTTGCTGAGGATCCCATAAAAACAAAGCAGGTTTTCAGGATGGATAGTCAAACAACTGAATATTTCATATTCTAATATAGAAGAGAGAATCTAATAATCAAATAAATAATTAAGGGCTGCGATTAAAAATGGTTCAGACTCAGTAAAATTAGTTCATACTGTAGGTATATTAAAATATATTTTAAAATGCTACCAAATCAGTTCTCTTCTCTTGGAAGTTGCGTTCAAATCCCAGCAGTAAGGATGTTCTCAGAAAAAAAAATAAGAATTATTAAGTCAGACACTTGTGCTAACAGCTCTCTGTAGTGACCAGAAAGTGCTGTAAAAGGCTATGCAGCAGCTGCCACCAGTGCTGAAGCTGAGCGATGCCCAGATGAACCTAAGAGTAGAGAAAAGGATCCATCTCTGGACAAAAAAAATGTATCTCATTCTCCTAAACTAACTAAATTCTTTTATTTATCTTTTTATTCAAGATTTCTGAGACCATGAAAACACGATGCATCTGTTAACTTGGAACTGGGGCTAGGCACACAGTAGCAAGTCAACTTCTTTCTCATCACAGGTTGGTAAAATAAAAACAGGAGAAGATGACAGGTCTACAGCCGCTGTCTTACAGCTTCCCAGAGCACAGCTCTCAGTCCTTACCAAACCAGTAAGGACCAATCCACAGTCGAAGTCAATGAGACAGAAGCACATCACAGGCTTAAGAATGGGGAGAAACAGTCACTCCTGCAGATTCCTTTCCAATAGGCAACAGAGAATCCAGCAGAGTAACTTAAACACAAGTCACCCTTTTTACCATTTTTCCTCCTGCAGAAAAATAAGCTCACGGATTTGCTCGCAGGTAGGGCACATCTGCATTACCACTCTCATCTCAAAGGGGTGTCAAGGATGGAGTGGGAAGGGAAGGCGAAGGGAAGTCAGCAACACTCAGTACATTCATGGATCAGGTTTAATCCTGTGCTGTCAAAAAATGTCAATTGATGGGTCAATAAGACCAGAGCAACATTAGATTTTAGATCAAGTGAGCTCTAGCCCATCATTCCTTCCACCGCACACATGGCATTTTGAGACTTGCATAGAAAATAAAACCAAACTCCTCACCAAAGAGAATTATCCGAGGGCAGTGGCCTTCCCTTTCCCGATCTCCACCCCAGCCCCAAGCAGAGGAGCTCATCAAGAGATCAGGTTCCCCCCAGGGCTGGCAGCTTTGCTGCTCTGCCCAAGGAATTCATCTTGCGAGGGGAAACTCTCCGTATTACATGAAGATGAAGAATGTACACAAGGGGAGGAAGGCAGCAGATTTGGCAATGGGCTTCAGACATTACAGCCTCACGTCAAACAGTGGCCACCCTGTAGCCTGAAGGATGGGAGAAGACACCAAAAAAGACAAATATATGTATATGTTTCAATCACATGCCCAGGGCAGGGAGGAAAGGACTGATCCAGCAGCAGGTCTCAGCAAGAAGCAGGAATGAGTTTCTGTGCAACACAAGTGCTTTGGGGAGAGGAGAACTGGATTAAACTCACCCTGGAAATGACCAAAGCGATACGTACAGAGAAAGCAAGATCTTTTATCCGTTCCCTCTGTGTGCAGTTACTCCTCTTCAGAGCCACTCGCTATCCCACAGGACTACAGAAGCTTGTATCACTTAATGCATCGCTTGTAAGCACCCAGTGACGATAACATGAAAACCCATCCCATCCGACAGAGTTGTCTGGTGACAGTGAATTCTCCAACCCTCCCTCAGCCCCGAGTTAAGAAATGCAGCAGTCCTTTTATTAAAAATCAGGATACAGTTCAACATAACGCCAGTGTTTACACCCGATCTCTCTAGTAGTTCCAGGATTGCTGTTGTTTTACATATCATTAGCAACCAAAGGAGTCAGTAGCATAAAGATATCAGTTCACTCGCTCATTTCAAAAAAAAAATAATAAAATGAATGCCCCTATGCTTCCAAGGAAACACTGTCCATGATCAGTTTGTTTTCTGTTGGCCTTGGTCTAAGAAGCAAGAGTTTTCACCATCATCTTGCAGGCAGATCTTATCTTCCTAAGAGCAATTATTCTGTTTGCTTTCTCTTACAGGGCAGGTCTCCACGAAGCCTGACAGCACTAATAAAATAACCCTAAAAGAAATCCCAGTTGATTTTTCCTGTGATTTTTCTAGAAATATCAGAACTATTTGAAAGCTGTTTAATTACTTGAGTTGAAACGAAAGTGTGCGGGGAAGGACCTTGATTCACACAATTTGGCAAAAAGATCACGACTTGTCCAACAGCTGCAAGAAGCACACACAGGCTTTCTCCTTGCTCCCCCGAAGCATCCAGCGGTGCTGCAGGAGGGCTGCATGGTCCTGCCCTCGTTCCCCTTCCAGTTGTTTTAGCTGTTCCGATTGCTGCTGCCTGCTTCCTTCCCTCCTCAAGTCATCCAAAGCAGAGAGCAGCCTCAGTGCTGGAAGAGCAGCTTGGCAAAAGCAGGAGGAGTCCAGCCAGCAGAAGATTTACTTTATTAAGATAAACATGGTCTAAAGGCTCCACATTATCTTTAAAAATAAACACAGTAAGAAATACGAAAACAAACTGGCTTTGCTACGGGTAGGTCAGGTTCAGATGTTCTCAGAAGATCTTCCCAGCCATAAAATATACCCTTCCCCTACCGTGCCCATCAAGGAGGATGGAAAGACAGTTCACTACGCAAGATCAGCAGCGTACCTGTTGCGTGCCCTCCCACATTCAGCAAACGATACATCTGCTACCCTTCAAGGCAGATCAAAGTTTTAAGAACACCCCTGTGAAGGAGGAGCGGGAGGGGACAGGGACAGGTAATTCGGTTTCTGTAGGGAACATCTAAAAGGCTTGACACGACGGCTGTGCTGGCTCCCCCGCTTTAATGGTTGTTCTTTGCTGCTTCTTTAGCAGCAAGAATCAGAGGAGTGAGACTAGAAAGAGGCTTTGCAATTTTCAGGAACTGGTGCTAGGAAGAGGAAAAAGGAAAAAAAAAGGTTACATTTCTCAGAACATGTCCCAAAAGCCTGGTGTTTACACAAAATATCAGGACCTAGACCTGTATGAACTCCAACAACCTCCAAGCAGGCGAAACAAAAAAGGCACGATGAGCAAGAAAGTTCACCGTGACTTTTGGGCCTCACCTGAACTGATAAAGATCTTTGCACCCAACACATCCTAGTTTCTCCAATGTTTATACACTCTCAAGACTAAGCAAGTTCTCCCAGGAAATAAATTCATGCAAAATCTACAGTGAAATTCTTTGTGGAAGGGAGGTGTAAGTAAAAGCAACCTGTGCAGTTCCAAAACATTGCACAGGGCTTCCTGCAGCAATCATCTCTCCATTCTTCCTTTCCTGTCACCACAGATCTGCTGAAAACAATGCCTTGGCCTTCTAAAGCTATTAGAAATTTTCAGAACAGCTGGGACTGAGGAGCACAGCAGGGAATTCACAACAGGACCAGTCAGGCCATCTCCTATACCAGGTGCTCTGTTCTGTTAAACAATATTGATTATCGAGCATGCAACAAGCAGTAGGTGGTGTCACAAAGTGCTTCTTGCAGCACATGTGGTGTTTGTTTCAGGGGCAAGGCTTAAAACATAACATCTGGAACAGAGGAAGGAGTTTTCCCTGTGTTCAGGGTTAAGTGGAAAGCTTGCAATACTCCAGCCTCGCAGAGAAAGTCTAGTTGGGGACAGAGACTGACACAAAACAGCTAATCAGACGAGTGGAGGCATGAAGCCCACAAGCCGTTCAGAAAACCCAAAATAATTAAGTCCCCCAGGACTTCTGAGCACCAGAAGGGATCAACCACCCAATCTGAACACACTTCAGAGGTGGAAAAATCCGAGGCTAAAAGGTAAAGGCAGGCAGAAATGCTGCAGTCCCAATGTTCTCCTGCCCCAAGGAACACAACCCTGCTGCTGTCTGATACTCTGGAGCTGGCAAGTCCAGGAGAAAAAGTCAGCTTTCATCTACTGCCATTCTTTCTGCCGGTGATTAATGCTTCATTAGTGTCTCAGAAAGGCAGCAGCACTCCCAAAGCTGAACCCAGTAGACAAACTAAAGGAAAGAAAGGAACACCAAAAAAGAGACAACTGTCTCACAGTCGACATCTGAGGGCCCCATCATCACCGATTTATTTTACAAAGAGATGAAGCACATTTTCCACCCCCGTGGGAGGTCTGACAAAAGGAAACACATGAACACTCCTCATCTGTGTTGGTAAAAAGCCTGGCAGCTTCGTCCTTCACTTTCACCACGAGTCCAGACAAAGACACCAGGTTTTCAGTGAAATAACTGAGGATTTCTCACAAGCTTGGTTCCATCACCTCTGCAGGAAGAGCTGTATCTGGCAAAATGTGTTAACGCCAAACTGCTGCAGTTAATGCAAGACGTGCCCCTTCCAGAAAGCTTTGGGAACTCTCCCCCAGAAGGGAGACAACCAGAGCATTCGATAGCTGGAAGCCCTCCTGTTATCCAAACGGGAACAAGCACGGCCAGACCGCAACACCACAGCCAGATGTTAGGGTGAGCTGCGTGAAGAAGCCACGGGAATTAAGGGGCTCAGCAGTTGGCAGGCTCGGGGCACGGCAATTATTTGAGGTTGGTTACAGAACACGCTGCACAGCTGCTGCCAGTAGCAAGTACAGCACAAAAAGGAAAGTACTCTGTTAACGCTTCGTTAGGGATTTGGGGTTTTTTGGTTGGTTGGTTTTGGTTTTTTTTGTTCGTTTCTTCATGGTAAATTATCTCTGCTGTGCTTGTGACTTCAGATGACGCGGTATTTAAGACCCCAAATGACATTGCTCCACATGCCTATTCTCACTCTAGAATGCTGAATTCCGTCCCGTTCCCCAGCACTTACCTGGAGCAGCTCTTTTGCAGAACCTCTTTTTTCCACGTCCATTTCAAGACAGCGATTTAGGAAGTCTCGGAATATGGGTGAAAGCTTTTCTGGATTCTGCAGTTCCGGAGTCCCGTTAGTAGCAATGAGATACAGGGCCTAAAGCAAAGCAAGCACCAAAGAAACAGGAGGTTACGAAGGTCAGACTCCAGCTGCAGATTACAGAGGCACCCATTTTTCCTCTCCCTCCCCACAGTTCAATGGGGAAAAACAAAACCAAAACAAACCCTTATCAGGGTGACGAAGAAATGCTTAAGTTTCAGCAAAGAGAGGAGCTGCCAGCCCTATTTTTATGTGGATGGGATCCAATCCTTTCTTGCTTTACCCTCGTAATCTGGGTTTGGATCCTGCAGCCCTCTCAAGGGATTAAGAGGACAAAACCAGCAGTCCAGACTGTGTTTACAGAGGGAAGTTGGCTGGCACAGCTCTGCCAGTGCTCGACTCCTGCAATAACTATATCCTCATGGGAAGGTACCCCTGAAGAAACAGGAGGCTTTCTTCTCTCGATACTTTGCCCAAATGCACAAGGCCTAAAAAGTCAATACTCTAAAGATGCAGTTGGTCCTTTACAAAAGATGGCCAGTAGGTTCTCAAGCAGCACTTAACACCCTACAGAAACAAGTGGAGTCGTTTTGCTGCTGCTTGGGAATGAAGAATTCTCTAAGAACCAGGAAATTCAGAATTCATCCACTGCAAAATTTTACTATTAAAAGAAAATCGCTAGATGCCTTTTAAAAGGAAACAGACATCTGGCAGAGGCCTTCTGAGCTCACTGCTCATCACATCTCAAGGTAGAGGTCTGATAGCCTGGGAACTGCAACAAGTTAAGTTAAATGAGAGCAAAGCACCCCGTTGCTTAGCCATCCTCATTTAACTCCATACCAACTTTTTCCTTTCGCATTTCTTCACTGCTGCGCTTCTCTCCCAAAATCATCTCCAGTAAAAGAGGTGGAAACAAGTTAAACAGAATTGTTCTAGATCCCTTCGTCCTGTTTAGCTTAGAAAAAAAGCCATAAAACTGGCTTACACCAAGAACAGCCGCATTCCTACAAACTGATAGAATTTCCCCTTTCATTAAAGAATACGAAGGGAAAGACACCAGCAGGGGCAAAGCCTGACTAAAGGCTTGTTAAACCTGGAGCTTTACTGGGAGCATGCAAAGAGGAACAATGCACCAGCAAGAAAAAGCCCTGTTTATAAAAGAGTAATGTGGTATTCTTTGAATTCAAGGACAGCTCTCTTCCCCACTCACAAGGATTTAAGAAGCCGGGCACTCTGGGGCCAGAAGGTGCCCCTATCGGCCTCTCCAGAAAGGGGGGAATTATGGATGCACCACATCATTAACTCAGACCCTACCTGAAGGTCTGCAACAGGAACAGCCTGTGCCCTCTGCCACCCAGAACCAGTCATGGCTTCTAACTTAAATGACCACAATCTTCTCACTACAGCATCTAAGGAGACGTGTAGCTGCATGTGATGAAACCACAGCGGAGGTTCACCTGCCTCCTCCAGAGCCCAGGTTAACCAGCAGGCTCAGCGAAGGCCTGAGGGCAAAAAAAAGGCACTCGCTTACTCTCAGGGGGTTTTCATTGAGGTAGGGGGGTTCTCCTTCGATCATCTCGATGGCCATTATCCCCAGTGACCAGATGTCCACTTTGGGCCCGTAGGCTTTTCGTGTCACCACTTCAGGCGCCATCCAGTACGGGGTCCCCACCATGGTGCTGCGCTTGCTCTGTTCGGGAGTGATCTGGGCACAGAAGCCAAAGTCAGCTGGAAAAGCAAAGAAGGAGGGAAGAAAAAGTTAGAAATCAGCAGGTTTCTCCAAAAACAACACGTACTGATGCCAATGCTGTGGTACAAGCTAGCCTGTTGCACTGCCTGCTACATTGCTGCTGCAAAGGAGGCCCTGGTTTTGTGGTTAACAAGGTGTTCAGGAGTAAGCTTCTAAATCTGACTCGCTGAGGCCATCAACATCACAGAGCTGCTCACTTGTCGATGTGATGTGATGGTGATCAGTAAAGAGCTGTACATGGATGCTGTGAAACGTGGCAGTGCAGCATTTGGCAGCTGTAATACACTGTGTAACACATGCTCTCAAGCCTGTTCCTGGGTCTGTGAAAACAGAAACCAATGCCCAGTCTGTCCTCCCTCCACCCACACCCACCAGCATTATCTGGTCGTATTTTCAGTCCCAGAGATAGTATTTCCCCAGAAGATGTACCATCTCTCAAACACGATTTGCTTTCTAGAGCAAATACTGTGTTCAGAATAAATTTAAGTACCTAATTTGGTACTTATTATTTTCTTTGAGAAGACAGAAAGCTGGAGAGCCTTCCTGTGGAAATTGCTTGGCCCTGTCTTATTTGCATTTGACTTTCCAAAAGATCACAGAATAATAGAATCATAGGAAAATTAAGGTTGGAAAAGCCCTCCAAGATCACCTGGTCCAACCATCCCCCTACAAACAATGTCACCCACGAAACCACGTCCCCAAGCACCACGTCCAACCTTGCCTTGAACACCCCCAGGGACAGGGACTCCACCACCTCCCTGGGCAACGCGTCCCAATGCCTGACCGCTCTTTCTGAGAAGAAACGTCTCCTAATTGTTTTAATTGGTGAAGAGTAGCACTCTTTGTTCAATTCTTTGTTTTAATTGTTGAAGAGTAAGGGCATGACGTTTCCATTTTTCCACTCACCAGTGACATCACCTGACTGCCAGGACTTTTCAACTGTGATGGAGAGCGGCTTGGCAACCCCATCAGCCAGTTCCCTCAGGACCCTGGGATTCATGTCACCAGGTCCCATAGACCTGGACCTGTTTACATTCAGCAGGTGGTCTCGAACCTGCTCTTCACTTACCGTGCGTGGGACTTTGCTCCCCCAGCCTCCACCTACAGGTTCAGGGAAATGAAAGACTTGGGAAGCCCATCTACCAGTGCAGACGGAGGCAAAGAAGTTGCTGAGTACCTCAGCCTTCTCCGTGTCTGTCGTTACCAATTACTCAGGTATAGAAACTCACTCCTAATATAAGAAATTAGCCACCTCTAATCGCTTCCACACTACTATTTTCACCCCTCAGTTTATTTTCACAAATGTTAAAGGCGCATGGTGGCCCCTGGGGACTCCTCCTGTCAGCCCAGCGCAGCAGCCCGAAGGGAGCTGGGTCCTCTCTTGTGCTCTTCCTCGAGGCTCTGTGCAGAGGGGCTGACACCTCTCGCACAAGGGCTGGCGGGTGGGAAAGAAACACGCACACAAGCCCTGAATATCAGCAAGAGTTCTTTATTGCCAGGTGTTTGGTGGCTCCAAGCTAATGCCTGGGATGGAGCCTGCGCGACGAGGAGTAGGGAGCTCGCCGGGCCCTGCTGCGTAGCTACCGGTGTTCTCTCATGGCACGCAGCAGAGAGCTGCCGGGGTAGTCCCAGGTCTGATGTGGCCGAGGTGGATCCACTTCCATGGGTTCCTCCGCCTCTTCTTGTGGATCCACCTCCATGGGCTCCACGGTGTCAGGCAGGAGGACAAGCCAGTCCTTGCCTGGGACTGCCCACACGGGATGCCTCCCATCAGCTGTGTTCTCCGGCCAGGGTGCCGAACGAGGGGGTCGCCCAGTTCCATTGCCTGGTCCCATGCCACTCTCCACTTGATATTCATTCGTGGGTTTCACGCCGCCATCTCTTTTACGGCCACGGCTGGGTCCCTCGCTGCGATCTGGCCGATGGGCACGCCTCTGCTCCCCACGGCTCTCCGCATCACGCTCCCGTCTTCGCTCCACACCACCACTGCACCTCTGGTTAGGCCCAGGCCCCCTGCTGCTGGATGTCTGAGGGGCCGGCCTGTTCCCCGCATCGCTGCGGTGCCAGTGATATCTCCAATAATCGTCTCTGGGCCGGGCAGCAGACTTCCCCCAGGCACTGATGTCTTTTGTGCCGCAGGTGCTGTCCCTCTGCCCATGAGACATCTTTCTCCCATTAGCTGCCATCTTCTCGGTGCTTCCTCAGATCGCTTCGCGGTCCTCACACCGAGGAGGGCTGCCGCTCGCCTTGCTCCTTTCTCTGGCCTTCCTCCTGCCGCTTACGCTGGCTCTCAGAGGACCGAGTCGCTGAGCAAGTGGCGGGCCAGCGGCAGGGGGCCTCTTTTATAGGGCCCGGGGCAAAGGCGTGACAGCGGTGGCCACTGTGACCTCAGCAAGGCTCTGTGATGGAGTGGCCCGTGCGAGGCCAAAGGCGGCTGCGTTGGGAGAGGCCTGGAAGATGCCCTCATGTGGACAAGGAGGAGGGCTGGGGGGGCTGAGGGGCCCCTTTTCTGGGGCTGGCTCCCCCCCAGGCCATTTGGCTTGACAGAGAGAAAGGCTGCCCCATGCAATCCTGCCTCAACCCATTTTTTCTCCCCATCTCCAAGGCTTAGAATTTCTGGTTAACAAAAGAAAACTCCATCAACAAAACCAAACCAGACCCATTCAAAAGGCTAAAGCGGTCACAGCTGAAGTACCCATCTTCAGGAGATCTTTGATCTGTTTGAGGGCAGCACAGCCCCAGGAATTGGAGGGGAGCAGCCAGGTTAAGCCCGGCAAGCTCACGGAGTTCCAGCTCTAAATTCTCCCCAAAAGATGAGCCTCGGGACCAAAACTTGGGACCCTTCTGGGCAATAAAAATCAGGGATGCAGGAAAAACATCACTTATATAAAGTGCAGCAGTTTTCCCTGATGCTTGCGATAATAAACCTCTCTTCCTCTCTTGTACCTACCAGCGTATTGCCTCTGCTCCTGCTCATTCCCCCCACTTCGCTCCCAAATAATAAGACCCTGCAGAACTGTTCCCACCAGTGAAAACGCTAAATTTAGGTATGAAAAAGTAAAAGTTTAAAGATCCAGGGCAGGTTTTGTGTGTCCCAGTGCATATTTAGCCTTGGGACACCCCTCTGAGATAACCACAGGTACATTTCCCTCCCGTGCAGGTGGAAAAAAAAGGCAGCAGTGGGATGAGAGGACTGGGGTTGGGAAGCATTTTGCAGCCACGAGGTTTCAACCAGGACCTCTGCAGAAGCTCCTCTCCTTTGCCATGGGACTAAAAATAAAATAAAATAAAATAAAATAAAATAAAATAAAATAAAATAAAAACACTCAAGTAATGGTGTTGAGGGAAATACTGGCAGAGCCACCAGCCCCGTTACCACTTTTTCAGGCACTTTTGGGGTACGTTACCAGGCCCTCCGGTCTGCCTGGTGCCCGGCTTTGTGAAGTTTCACGAGGGGAGCAGCAGGATGCAGGATGACACAGTTTGGCTGCCGGGCTCTCATGGGACAAGGACATGGACATGGGATGCACATCGCAGCAGTGCCACCACCATCTAGTTGGCTCACTCCTACTTCCAGACATTCCCTTTTCTTCCAGCTCCCCCTCCGACGTGGGGCTCAGCACCCAAATGGCTTGTGAGAGCTCGGCAGGGCTCCCAGCGCCAGGAGGCTGAGCTGGGAAAGTCCTCTTCACGTTAGGCTTGGTTTCTTGGACTTCCAGCACCCAGCTCTGCCCTACAGCCACAAGCGGATAAAATCCTACAGCAGGGGGCTTGTGGGGGCACACGTGTCCTCCCCTTAATATTCCTTAATCCAAGCTGGGACGAGGCACTTGCACAATTATGTAGGTGATAAACTCCTGCTCTTGTCATCAGCCTCACCCTACTGACCCCACATGTAAAAGTGATGCTGGGGAGGGCAGCTTTAGGGACCGATCCCAAATCCTCCCCCGTTTCCTCCTCTGCACCTGGAGCCGCAGACACCAAGCTCTGCCTGGGGAGACAACAGGCAACCAGGAGGGTCCATTTCACCACCTGCCTCCTCCTCTTCCTCCTCAAGCTGGGCTCTACATCCTGCTTTCACACTGGTGTTTCTCAGAGCATTAATGACTTCCAAACAGGTGAAAATAAGCAGTAGAAATCACACTTTCTGCATCAGCTTTCAGCGTAAAGTCACTTTGCTCTATCAAGTAAGATCTAATTAAAACAGATCAGAGAAACACAACTCCTTCAAGCACCCCCCCATTCATTTCTGCAAGCGTCATTGAAACAAAGGGGAGGAGAAGCAGGTCATTCATTCAGGTTTTATTTAAGGTTTCAGCTTTGCTTTCTAAATGGCTGAGCTGACCCTAACAAACCGGGCACTACCAGAGAGTTACACCAAGGCAGTACAAAGAAAGAGAAACACATTTTCCAGCTGATTTTAAAACAGAAAAGGCCCTTGCAATTTCCCAGCAGGACAAGACACACAGACATCTGGCAGCAGGTCAGATTAGCTCCAGCTCACTTAGCACGGGTTGTTGCTCAAAGACATAAGGCTCAGTCCTCACTCTGAGCACCCCTTCATTGCACAGGAGCCCCCCGCTCCTTCCTGCTCCCAAACAGGATGCCTCAATCCACCGCAGGCTGCTCCAGCACCCTCCAAATTTCCTCAGCAGTTGGGAAACTGAGCTTTTACCTTTTGCTTCCACCTACACCTGCAACCATCCTCTTCCTCAGACCAACACCATCCTCTGTTGCCCTCCCACCCCTTTCCTGGGGGCATCCATTTCGGCTGCAAGTTTCCGTCCAGCCCCTGCCGGCATCGCTGTTCTGCCACCACCGGCAGCTCCCTGCTTCTCCAAGACCCCAGCCTTGATGCTGAGAGCTGTCATTAGCAGCAAACCATGAGATTCGCCCTAGGACATTATCTGTACGCTCAATCCAGTGTGTTTACAACCCCAAAATACATCCACATGTTCTCTATTACTATCAAAATAAGCCACTGAAAAGTCTCCGTATTTTATGCTAGGGAGACAAACAGACTCAGCCTTCACCTTTGACAGCTTCCATATGAAAGATGCTGGGGAATCTGTAAGCTCATAATTAAGAAAGGCGTTCAGATACGTACCGTTCTTCTTGGACTTTGGGCTGGACCTTTCACTGCCAGCTGAGCTCAGCAAACTTGAAGTTGCAGCAGCCTACAGGCCATTTCACCCCATCCTTGCATGGTAAATATCATCTGGTGATACCAACCGGTGATACCTTGAGACAGACACGTTCGGATACTAACGGAGATCTCAGCTCAGAAGCGATCTCAGCTCAGCCAGCCCCTCTCACCCAAACTCTTGGCCCCACTGAACTTAAATCAATCATTTGTTTAAAGAAAACCTAGGGCTGCAGTAATCCAGCTCAATATCAGCTCTTTAAATATAGGAAGCTTGAAATGCACCAGCTGCTTCTTAAATACGACAATCTTCAGTGCTTTGGAAAAAAAAGAGATGGGTTTTACCTTCCACCTCCACCAGGAGCTCTGGGAGCTGTAGCACATTGTGCCATTTCGGCACCTAACCTGATAGGGTTGCTGAGGATCCCTTAAAAAGGAAGCAGGTTTTCAGGGTGGATAGTCAAACAACTGAATATTTCATATTCTAATATAGAAGAGAGAATCTAATAATCAAATAAATAATTAAGGGCTGTGATTAAAAATGGTTCAGACTCAGTAAAATTAGTTCATACTGTAGGTATATTAAAATATATTTTAAAATGCTACCAAATCAGTTCTCTTCTCTTGGAAGTTGCGTTCAAATCCCAGCAGTAAGGATGTTCTCAGAAAAAAAAATAAGAATTATTAAGTCAGACACTTGTGCTAACAGCTCTCTGTAGTGACCAGAAAGTGCTGTAAGAGGCTATGCAAAAGCTGCCACCAGTGCTGGAGCTGAGCGATGCCCAGATGAACCTAAGAGTAGAGAAAAGGATCCATCTCTGGACAAAAAAAATGTATCTCATTCTCCTAAACTAACTACATTCTTTTATTTATCTTTTTATTCAAGATTTCTGAGACCATGAAAACACGATGCATCTGTTAACTTGGAACTGGGGCTAGGCACACAGTAGCAAGTCAACTTTCTCATCACAGGTTGGTAAAATAAAAACAGGAGAAGATGACATGTCTACAGCCGCTGTCTTACAGCTTCCCAGAGCACAGCTCTCAGTCCTTACCAAACCAGTAAGGACCAATTCACAGCTGAAGTCAATGAGACAGAAGCACATCACAGGCTTAAGAATGGGGAGAAACAGTCACTCCTGCAGATTCCTTTCCAATAGGCAACAGAGAATCCAGCAGAGTAACTTAAATACAAGTCACCCTTTTTACCATTTTTCCTCCTGCAGAAAAATAAGCTCACGGATTTGCTCGCAGGTAGGGCACATCTGCATTACCACTCCCATCTCAAAGGGGTGCCGAGGATGGAGCGGGAAGGGAAGGCGAAGGGAAGTCAGCAACATTCAATAAATTCATGGATCAGGTTTAATCCTGTGCTGTCCAAAAAAGTCAATTGGTGGGTCGGTAAAACCAGAGCCACATTAGATTTTAGTCCTAGTGAGCTCTAGCCCATCATTCCTTCCACCGCACACATGGCATTTTGAGACTTGCATAGAAAATAAAACCAAACTCCTCACCAAAGAGAATTATCCGAGGGCAGTGGCCTTCCCTTTCCCGATCTCCACCCCAGCCCCAAGCAGAGGAGCTCATCAAGAGATCAGGTTCCCCCCAGGGCTGGCAGCTTTGCTGCTCTGCCCAAGGAATTCATCTTGCGAGGGGAAACTCTCCGTATTACATGAAGATGAAGAATGTACACAAGGGGAGGAAGGCAGCAGATTTGGCAATGGGCTTCAGACATTACAGCCTCACGTCAAACAGTGGCCACCCTGTAGCCTGAAGGATGGGAGAAGACACCAAAAAAGACAAATATATGTATATGTTTCAATCACATGCCCAGGGCAGGGAGGAAAGGACTGATCCAGCAGCAGGTGTCAGCAAGAAGCAGGAATGAGTTTCTGTGCAACACAAGTGCTTTGGGGAGAGGAGAACTGGATTAAACTCACCCTGGAAATGACCAAAGCGATACGTACAGAGAAAGCAAGATCTTTTATCCGTTCCCTCTGTGTGCAGTTACTCCTCTTCAGAGCCACTCGCTATCCCACAGGACTACAGAAGCTTGTATCACTTAATGCATCGCTTGTAAGCACCCAGTGACGATAACATGAAAACCCATCCCATCCGACAGAGCTGTCTGGTGACAGTGAATTCTCCAACCCTCCCTCAGCCCCGAGTTAAGAAATGCAGCAGTCCTTTTATTAAAAATCAGGATACAGTTCAACATAACGCCAGTGTTTACACCCGATCTCTCTAGTAGTTCCAGGATCGCTGTTGTTTTACATATCATTAGCAACCAAAGGAGTCAGTAGCATAAAGATATCAGTTCACTCGCTCATTTCAAAAAAAAAATAAAATGAATGCCCCTATGCTTCCAAGGAAACACTGTCCATGATCAGTTTGTTTTCTGTTGGCCTTGGTCTAAGAAGCAAGAGTTTTCACCATCATCTTGCAGGCAGATCTTATCTTCCTAAGAGCAATTGTTCTGTTTGCTTTCTCTTACAGGGCAGGTCTCCACGAAGCCTGACAGCACTAATAAAATAACCCTAAAAGAAATCCCAGTTGATTTTTCCTGTGATTTTTCTAGAATATCAGAACTATTTGAAAGCTGTTTAATTACTTGAGTTGAAACGAAAGTGTGCGGGGAAGGACCTTGATTCACACAATTTGGCAAAAAGATCACGACTTGTCCAACAGCTGCAAGAAGCACACACAGGCTTTCTCCTTGCTCCCCCGAAGCATCCAGCGGTGCTGCGGGAGGGCTGCATGGTCCTGCCCTCGTTCCCCTTCCAGTTGTTTTAGCTGTTCCGATTGCTGCTGCCTGCTTCCTTCCCTCCTCAAGTCATCCAAAGCAGAGAGCAGCCTCAGTGCTGGAAGAGCAGCTTGGCAAAAGCAGGAGGAGTCCAGCCAGCAGAAGATTTACTTTATTAAGATAAACATGGTCTAAAGGCTCCACATTATCTTTAAAAATAAACACAGTAAGAAATACGAAAACAAACTGGCTTTGCTACGGGTAGGTCAGGTTCAGATGTTCTCAGAAGATCTTCCCAGCCATAAAATATACCCTTCCCCTACCGTGCCCATCAAGGAGGATGGAAAGACAGTTCACTACGCGAGATCAGCAGCGTACCTGTTGCGTGCCCTCCCACATTCAGCAAACGATACATCTGCTACCCTTCAAGGCAGATCAAAGTTTTAAGAACACCCCTGTGAAGGAGGAGCGGGAGGGGACAGGGACAGGTAATTCAGTTTCTGTAGGGAACATCTAAAAGGCTTGACACGACGGCTGTGCTGGCTCCCCCGCTTTAATGGTTGTTCTTTGCTGCTTCTTTAGCAGCAAGAATCAGAGGAGTGAGACTAGAAAGAGGCTTTGCAATTTTCAGGAACTGGTGCTAGGAAGAGGAAAAAGGAAAAAAAAAGGTTACATTTCTCAGAACATGTCCCAAAAGCCTGGTGTTTACACAAAATATCAGGACCTAGACCTGTATGAACTCCAACAACCTCCAAGCAGGCGAAACAAAAAAGGCACCATGAGCAAGAAAGTTCACCGTGACTTTTGGGCCTCACCTGAACTGATAAAGATCTTTGCACCCAACACATCCTAGTTTCTCCAATGTTTATACACTCTCAAGACTAAGCAAGTTCTCCCAGGAAATAAATTCATGCAAAATCTACAGTGAAATTCTTTGTGGAAGGGAGGTGTAAGTAAAAGCAACCTGTGCAGTTCCAAAACATTGCACAGGGCTTCCTGCAGCAATCATCTCTCCATTCTTCCTTTCCTGTCACCACAGATCTGCTGAAAACAATGCCTTGGCCTTCTAAAGCTATTAGAAATTTTCAGAACAGCTGGGACTGAGGAGCACAGCAGGGAATTCACAACAGGACCAGTCAGGCCATCTCCTATACCAGGTGCTCTGTTCTGTTAAACAATATTGATTATCGAGCATGCAACAAGCAGTAGGTGGTGTCACAAAGTGCTTCTTGCAGCACATGTGGTGTTTGTTTCAGGGGCAAGGCTTAAAACATAACATCTGGAACAGAGGAAGGAGTTTTCCCTGTGTTCAGGGTTAAGTGGAAAGCTTGCAATACTCCAGCCTCGCAGAGAAAGTCTAGGTTGGGGACAGAGACTGACACAAAACAGCTAATCAGACGAGTGGAGGCATGAAGCCCACAAGCTGTTCAGAAAACCCAAAATAATTAAGTCCCCCAGGACTTCTGAGCACCAGAAGGGATCAACCACCCAATCTGAACACACTTCAGAGGTGGAAAAATCCGAGGCTAAAAGGTAAAGGCAGGCAGAAATGCTGCAGTCCCAATGTTCTCCTGCCCCAAGGAACACAACCCTGCTGCTGTCTGATACTCTGGAGCTGGCAAGTCCAGGAGAAAAAGTCAGCTTTCATCTACTGCCATTCTTTCTGCCGGTGATTAATGCTTCATTAGTGTCTCAGAAAGGCAGCAGCACTCCCAAAGCTGAACCCAGTAGACAAACTAAAGGAAAGAAAGGAACACCAAAAAAGAGACAACTGTCTCACAGTCGACATCTGAGGGCCCCATCATCACCGATTTATTTTACAAAGAGATGAAGCACATTTTCCACCCCCGTGGGAGGTCTGACAAAAGGAAACACATGAACACTCCTCATCTGTGTTGGTAAAAAGCCTGGCAGCTTTGTCCTTCACTTTCACCACGAGTCCAGACAAAGACACCAGGTTTTCAGTGAAATAACTGAGGATTTCTCACAAGCTTGGTTCCATCACCTCTGCAGGAAGAGCTGTATCTGGCAAAATGTGTTAACGCCAAACTGCTGCAGTTAATGCAAGACGTGCCCCTTCCAGAAAGCTTTGGGAACTCTCCCCCAGAAGGGAGACAACCAGAGCATTCGATAGCTGGAAGCCCTCCTGTTATCCAAACGGGAACAAGCACGGCCAGACCGCAACACCACAGCCAGATGTTAGGGTGAGCTGCGTGAAGAAGCCACGGGAATTAAGGGGCTCAGCAGTTGGCAGGCTCGGGGCACGGCAATTATTTGAGGTTGGTTACAGAACACGCTGCACAGCTGCTGCCAGTAGCAAGTACAGCACAAAAAGGAAAGTACTCTGTTAACGCTTCGTTAGGGATTTGGGGTTTTTTGGTTGGTTGGTTTTGGTTTTTTTTGTTCGTTTCTTCATGGTAAATTATCTCTGCTGTGCTTGTGACTTCAGATGACGCAGTATTTAAGACCCCAAATGACATTGCTCCACATGCCTATTCTCACTCTAGAATGCTGAATTCCGTCCCGTTCCCCAGCACTTACCTGGAGCAGCTCTTTTGCAGAACCTCTTTTTTCCACGTCCATTTCAAGACAGCGATTTAGGAAGTCTCGGAATATGGGTGAAAGCTTTTCTGGATTCTGCAGTTCCGGAGTCCCGTTAGTAGCAATGAGATACAGGGCCTAAAGCAAAGCAAGCACCAAAGAAACAGGAGGTTACGAAGGTCAGACTCCAGCTGCAGATTACAGAGGCACCCATTTTTCCTCTCCCTCCCCACAGTTCAATGGGGAAAAACAAAACCAAAACAAACCCTTATCACGGTGACTAATAAATGCTTAAGTTTCAGCAAAGAGAGGAGCTGCCAGCCCTATTTTTATGTGGATGGGATCCAATCCTTTCTTGCTTTACCCTCGTAATCTGGGTTTGGATCCTGCAGCCCTCTCAAGGGATTAAGAGGACAAAACCAGCAGTCCAGACTGTGTTTACAGAGGGAAGTTGGCTGGCACAGCTCTGCCAGTGCTCGACTCCTGCAATAACTATATCCTCATGGGAAGGTACCCCTGAAGAAACAGGAGGCTTTCTTCTCTCGATACTTTGCCCAAATGCACAAGGCCTAAAAAGTCAATACTCTAAAGATGCAGTTGGTCCTTTACAAAAGATGGCCAGTAGGTTCTCAAGCAGCACTTAACACCCTACAGAAACAAGTGGAGTCGTTTTGCTGCTGCTTGGGAATGAAGAATTCTCTAAGAATCAGGAAATTCAGAATTCATCCACTGCAAAATTTTACTATTAAAAGAAAATCGCTAGATGCCTTTTAAAAGGAAACAGACATCTGGCAGAGGCCTTCTGAGCTCACTGCTCATCACATCTCAAGGTAGAGGTCTGATAGCCTGGGAACTGCAACAAGTTAAGTTAAATGAGAGCAAAGCACCCCGTTGCTTAGCCATCCTCATTTAACTCCATACCAACTTTTTCCTTTCGCATTTCTTCACTGCTGCGCTTCTCTCCCAAAATCATCTCCAGTAAAAGAGGTGGAAACAAGTTAAACAGAATTGTTCTAGATCCCTTCGTCCTGTTTAGCTTAGAAAAAAAGCCATAAAACTGGCTTACACCAAGAACAGCCGCATTCCTACAAACTGATAGAATTTCCCCTTTCATTAAAGAATACGAAGGGAAAGACACCAGCAGGGGCAAAGCCTGACTAAAGGCTTGTTAAACCTGGAGCTTTACTGGGAGCATGCAAAGAGGAACAATGCACCAGCAAGAAAAAGCCCTGTTTATAAAAGAGTAATGTGGTATTCTTTGAATTCAAGGACAGCTCTCTTCCCCACTCACAAGGATTTAAGAAGCCGGGCACTCTGGGGCCAGAAGGTGCCCCTATCGGCCTCTCCAGAAAGGGGGGAATTATGGATGCACCACATCATTAACTCAGACCCTACCTGAAGGTCTGCAACAGGAACAGCCTGTGCCCTCTGCCACCCAGAACCAGTCATGGCTTCTAACTTAAATGACCACAATCTTCTCACTACAGCATCTAAGGAGACGTGTAGCTGCATGTGATGAAACCACAGCGGAGGTTCACCTGCCTCCTCCAGAGCCCAGGTTAACCAGCAGGCTCAGCGAAGGCCTGAGGGCAAAAAAAAGGCACTCGCTTACTCTCAGGGGGTTTTCATTGAGGTAGGGGGGTTCTCCTTCGATCATCTCGATGGCCATTATCCCCAGTGACCAGATGTCCACTTTGGGCCCGTAGGCTTTTCGTGTCACCACTTCAGGCGCCATCCAGTACGGGGTCCCCACCATGGTGCTGCGCTTGCTCTGTTCGGGAGTGATCTGGGCACAGAAGCCAAAGTCAGCTGGAAAAGCAAAGAAGGAGGGAAGAAAAAGTTAGAAATCAGCAGGTTTCTCCAAAAACAACACGTACTGATGCCAATGCTGTGGTACAAGCTAGCCTGTTGCACTGCCTGCTACATTGCTGCTGCAAAGGAGGCCCTGGTTTTGTGGTTAACAAGGTGTTCAGGAGTAAGCTTCTAAATCTGACTCGCTGAGGCCATCAACATCACAGAGCTGCTCACTTGTCGATGTGATGTGATGGTGATCAGTAAAGAGCTGTACATGGATGCTGTGAAACGTGGCAGTGCAGCATTTGGCAGCTGTAATACACTGTGTAACACATGCTCTCAAGCCTGTTCCTGGGTCTGTGAAAACAGAAACCAATGCCCAGTCTGTCCTCCCTCCACCCACACCCACCAGCATTATCTGGTCGTATTTTCAGTCCCAGAGATAGTATTTCCCCAGAAGATGTACCATCTCTCAAACACGATTTGCTTTCTAGAGCAAATACTGTGTTCAGAATAAATTTAAGTACCTAATTTGGTACTTATTATTTTCTTTGAGAAGACAGAAAGCTGGAGAGCCTTCCTGTGGAAATTGCTTGGCCCTGTCTTATTTGCATTTGACTTTCCAAAAGATCACAGAATAATAGAATCATAGGAAAATTAAGGTTGGAAAAGCCCTCCAAGATCACCTGGTCCAACCATCCCCCTACAAACAATGTCACCCACGAAACCACGTCCCCAAGCACCACGTCCAACCTTGCCTTGAACACCCCCAGGGACAGGGACTCCACCACCTCCCTGGGCAACGCGTCCCAATGCCTGACCGCTCTTTCTGAGAAGAAACGTCTCCTAATTGTTTTAATTGGTGAAGAGTAGCACTCTTTGTTCAATTCTTTGTTTTAATTGTTGAAGAGTAAGGGCATGACGTTTCCATTTTTCCACTCACCAGTGACATCACCCGACTGCCAGGACTTTTCAACTGTGATGGAGAGCGGCTTGGCAACCCCATCAGCCAGTTCCCTCAGGACCCTGGGATTCATGTCACCAGGTCCCATAGACCTGGACCTGTTTACATTCAGCAGGTGGTCTCGAACCTGCTCTTCACTTACCGTGCGTGGGACTTTGCTCCCCCAGCCTCCACCTACAGGTTCAGGGAAATGAAAGACTTGGGAAGCCCATCTACCAGTGCAGACGGAGGCAAAGAAGTTGCTGAGTACCTCAGCCTTCTCCGTGTCTGTCGTTACCAATTACTCAGGTATAGAAACTCACTCCTAATATAAGAAATTAGCCACCTCTAATCGCTTCCACACTACTATTTTCACCCCTCAGTTTATTTTCACAAATGTTAAAGGCGCATGGTGGCCCCTGGGGACTCCTCCTGTCAGCCCAGCGCAGCAGCCCGAAGGGAGCTGGGTCCTCTCTTGTGCTCTTCCTCGAGGCTCTGTGCAGAGGGGCTGACACCTCTCGCACAAGGGCTGGCGGGTGGGAAAGAAACACGCACACAAGCCCTGAATATCAGCAAGAGTTCTTTATTGCCAGGTGTTTGGTGGCTCCAAGCTAATGCCTGGGATGGAGCCTGCGCGACGAGGAGTAGGGAGCTCGCCGGGCCCTGCTGCGTAGCTACCGGTGTTCTCTCATGGCACGCAGCAGAGAGCTGCCGGGGTAGTCCCAGGTCTGATGTGGCCGAGGTGGATCCACTTCCATGGGTTCCTCCGCCTCTTCTTGTGGATCCACCTCCATGGGCTCCACGGTGTCAGGCAGGAGGACAAGCCAGTCCTTGCCTGGGACTGCCCACACGGGATGCCTCCCATCAGCTGTGTTCTCCGGCCAGGGTGCCGAACGAGGGGGTCGCCCAGTTCCATTGCCTGGTCCCATGCCACTCTCCACTTGATATTCATTCGTGGGTTTCACGCCGCCATCTCTTTTACGGCCACGGCTGGGTCCCTCGCTGCGATCTGGCCGATGGGCACGCCTCTGCTCCCCACGGCTCTCCGCATCACGCTCCCGTCTTCGCTCCACACCACCACTGCACCTCTGGTTAGGCCCAGGCCCCCTGCTGCTGGATGTCTGAGGGGCCGGCCTGTTCCCCGCATCGCTGCGGTGCCAGTGATATCTCCAATAATCGTCTCTGGGCCGGGCAGCAGACTTCCCCCAGGCACTGATGTCTTTTGTGCCGCAGGTGCTGTCCCTCTGCCCATGAGACATCTTTCTCCCATTAGCTGCCATCTTCTCGGTGCTTCCTCAGATCGCTTCGCGGTCCTCACACCGAGGAGGGCTGCCGCTCGCCTTGCTCCTTTCTCTGGCCTTCCTCCTGCCGCTTACGCTGGCTCTCAGAGGACCGAGTCGCTGAGCAAGTGGCGGGCCAGCGGCAGGGGGCCTCTTTTATAGGGCCCGGGGCAAAGGCGTGACAGCGGTGGCCACTGTGACCTCAGCAAAGCTCTGTGATGGAGTGGCCCGTGCGAGGCCAAAGGCGGCTGCGTTGGGAGAGGCCTGGAAGATGCCCTCATGTGGACAAGGAGGAGGGCTGGGGGGGCTGAGGGGCCCCTTTTCTGGGGCTGGCTCCCCCCCAGGCCATTTGGCTTGACAGAGAGAAAGGCTGCCCCATGCAATCCTGCCTCAACCCATTTTTTCTCCCCATCTCCAAGGCTTAGAATCTCTGGTTAACAAAAGAAAACTCCATCAACAAAACCAAACCAGACCCATTCAAAAGGCTAAAGCGGTCACAGCTGAAGTACCCATCTTCAGGAGATCTTTGATCTGTTTGAGGGCAGCACAGCCCCAGGAATTGGAGGGGAGCAGCCAGGTTAAGCCCGGCAAGCTCACGGAGTTCAAGCTCTAAATTCTCCCAAAAGATGAGCCTCGGGACCAAAACTTGGGACCCTTCTGGGCAATAAAAATCAGGGATGCAGGAAAAACATCACTTATATAAAGTGCAGCAGTTTTCCCTGAAGCATGCGATAATAACCCTCTCTTCCTCTCTTGTACCTACCAGCGTATTGCCTCTGCTCCTGCTCATTCCCCCCACTTCGCTCCCAAATAATAAGACCCTGCAGAACTGTTCCCACCAGTGAAAACGCTAAATTTAGGTATGAAAAAGTAAAAGTTTAAAGATCCAGGGCAGGTTTTGTGTGTCCCAGTGCATATTTAGCCTTGGGACACCCCTCTGAGATAACCACAGGTACATTTCCCTCCCGTGCAGGTGGAAAAAAAAGGCAGCAGTGGGATGAGAGGACTGGGGTTGGGAAGCATTTTGCAGCCACGAGGTTTCAACCAGGACCTCTGCAGAAGCTCCTCTCCTTTGCCATGGGACTAAAATAAAATAAAATAAAATAAAATAAAATAAACACTCAAGTAATGGTGTTGAGGGAAATACTGGCAGAGCCACCAGCCCCGTTACCACTTTTTCAGGCACTTTTGGGGTACGTTACCAGGCCCTCCGGTCTGCCTGGTGCCCGGCTTTGTGAAGTTTCACGAGGGGAGCAGCAGGATGCAGGATGACACAGTTTGGCTGCCGGGCTCTCGTGGGACAAGGACATGGACATGGGATGCACATCGCAGCAGTGCCACCACCAACTAGTTTGCCAGCTCCCCCTTCCAGACGTTCCCTTTTCTTCCAGCTCCCCCTCCGACGTGGGGCTCAGCACCCAAATGGCTTGTGAGAGCTCGGCAGGGCTCCCAGCGCCAGGAGGCTGAGCTGGGAAAGTCCTCTTCACGTTAGGCTTGGTTTCTTGGACTTCCAGCACCCAGCTCTGCCCTACAGCCACAAGCGGATAAAATCCTACAGCAGGGGGCTTGTGGGGGCACACGTGTCCTCCCCTTAATATTCCTTAACCCAAGCTGGGACGAGGCACTTGCACAATTATGTAGGTGATAAACTCCTGCTCTTGTCATCAGCCTCACCCTACTGACCCCACATGTAAAAGTGATGCTGGGGAGGGCAGCTTTAGGGACCGATCCCAAATCCTCCCCCGTTTCCTCCTCTGCACCTGGAGCCGCAGACACCAAGCTCTGCCTGGGGAGACAACAGGCAACCAGGAGGGTCCATTTCACCACCTGCCTCCTCCTCTTCCTCCTCAAGCTGGGCTCTACATCCTGCTTCCACACTGGTGTTTCTCAGAGCATTAATGACTTCCAAACAGGTGAAAATAAGCAGTAGAAATCACACTTTCTGCATCAGCTTTCAGTGTAAAGTCACTTTGCTCTATCAAGTAAGATCTAATTAAAACAGATCAGAGAAACACAACTCCTTCAAGCACCCCCCCATTCATTTCTGCAAGCGTCATTGAAACAAAGGGGAGGAGAAGCAGGTCATTCATTCAGGTTTTATTTAAGGTTTCAGCTTTGCTTCCTAAATGGCTGAGCTGACCCTAACAAACCGGGCACTACCGGAGAGTTACACCAAGGCAGTACAAAGAAAGAGAAACACGTTTTCCAGCTGATTTTAAAACGGCAAATGCCCTTGTTATTTCCCAGCAGGACAAGACACACAGACATCTGGCAGCAGGTCAGATTAGCTCCAGCTCACTTAGCACGGGTTGTTGCTCAAAGACATAAGGCTCAGTCCTCACTCTGAGCACCCCTTCATTGCACAGGAGCCCCCCGCTCCTTCCTGCTCCCAAACAGGATGCCTCAATCCACCGCAGGCTGCTCCAGCACCCTCCAAATTTCCTCAGCAGTTGGGAAACTGAGCTTTTACCTTTTGCTTCCACCTACACCTGCAACCATCCTCTTCCTCAGACCAACACCATCCTCTGTTGCCCTCCCACCCCTTTCCTGGGGGCATCCATTTCGGCTGCAAGTTTCCATCGCTGTTCTGCCACCAGCGGCAGCTCCCTGCTTCTCCAAGACCCCAGCCTTGATGCTGAGAGCTGTCATTAGCAGCAAACCATGAGATCCGCCCTAGGACATTATCTGTATGCTCAATCCAGTGTGTTTACAGCCCCAAAATACATCCACATGTTCTCTATTACTATCAAAATAAGCCACTGAAAAGTCTCCGTATTTTATGCTAGGGAGACAAACAGACTCAGCCTTCACCTTTGACAGCTTCCATATGAAAGATGCTGGGGAATCTGTAAGCTCATAATTAAGAAAGGCGTTCAAATACGTACCATTCTTCTTGGACTTTGGGCTGGACCTTTCACTGCCAGCTGAGCTCAGCAAACTTGAAGTACCAGCAGCCTACAGGCCACTTCAGCCCATCCTTGCATGGTAAATATCATCTGGTGATACCAACCCGTGATACCTTGAGACAGACACGTTAGGATACTAACGGAGATCTCAGCTCAGAAGCGATCTCAGCTCAGCCAGCCCCTCTCACCCAAACTCTTGGCCCCACTGAACTTAAATCAATCATTTGTTTAAATAAAACCTAGGGCTACAGTAACACAACTCCATATCAGCTCTTTAAATATAAGAAGCTTGAAATGCACCAGCTGCTTCTTAAATACGACAATCTTCAGTGCTTTGGAAAAAAAAGAGATGAGTTTTACCTTCCGCCACCACCAGGAGCTCTGGGAGCTGTAGCACATTGTGCCATTTCGGCACCTAACCTGATGGGGTTGCTGAGGATCCCATAAAAACAAAGCAGGTTTTCAGGATGGATAGTCAAACAACTGAATATTTCATGTTCTCATATAGAAGAGAGAATCTAATAATCAAATAAATAAGGGCTGTGATTAAAAATGGTTCAGACTCAGTGAAATTAGTTCATGCAGTAGGTATATTAAAAATATATATTAAAAAATGCCACCAAATCAGTTCTCTTGTTGGAATTTGCTTTCACATCCCAGCAGTAAGGATGCACTCAGAAAAAAAAAAAAAAGAAAAAAAGAAAAGCCACAGAGGAAAATTTTAAGTCAGACACTTGTGCTAACAGCTCTCTGTAGTGACCAGAAAGTGCTGTAAGAGGCTATGCAGAAGCTGCCACCAGTGCTGAAGCTGGGCGATGCCCAGATGAACCTAAGAGTAGAGAAAAGGATCCATATCTCAGAAAAAAATATATACCTCATTCTCCTAAGCTAACTAAATTTTATTTATTTTTTTAAGATTTCTGAGAACGTGAAAACATGATGTGTCTGTTAACTTGGAATTGGGGCTAGGTACAAAGTAGCAAGTCAAACTCTTTCGCATCATAGACAGGTAAAAAATAAAATAAAACAGATGACATGTCTACAGTCACTGTCTTACAGCTTCCCAGTGCATAGCTCTCAGTCCTTACCAAACCAGTAAGGACCAATTCACAGCTGAAGTCAATGAGACAGAAGCACATCACAGGCTTAAGAATGGGGAGAAACAGTCACTCCTGCAGATTCCTTTCCAATAGGCAACAGAGAATCCAGCAGAGTAACTTAAATACAAGTCACCCTTTTTACCATTTTTCCTCCTGCAGAAAAATAAGCTCACGGATTTGCTCGCAGGTAGGGCACATCTGCATTACCACTCTCATCTCAAAGGGGTGTCAAGGATGGAGTGGGAAGGGAAGGCGAAGGGAAGTCAGCAACATTCAATAAATTCATGGATCAGGTTTAATCCTGTGCTGTCCAAAAAAGTCAATTGGTGGGTCGGTAAAACCAGAGCCACATTAGATTTTAGACCTAGTGAGCTCTAGCCCATCATTCCTTCCACCGCACACATGGCATTTTGAGACTTGCATAGAAAATAAAACCAAACTCCTCACCAAAGAGAATTATCCGAGGGCAGTGGCCTTCCCTTTCCCGATCTCCACCCCAGCCCCAAGCAGAGGAGCTCATCAAGAGATCAGGTCCCCCCCAGGGCTGGCAGCTTTGCTGCTCTGCCCAAGGAATTCATCTTGTAAGGGGAAATTTTTCATATTACATGAAGATGAAGAATATATACAAGGGGAGGAAGGCAGAAGATTTGGCAATGGGCTTCAGACATTACAGCCTCACGTCAGACAGTGGCCACCCTGTAGCCTGAAGGATGGGAGAAGACACCAAAAAAGCAAGGGACCTTACAGGCTTTATCTACGCCTGTAAAACCAGTGCAAGGGCTGTCACGTATCGCAGAGTGAATGGGGAAAAATATATGTATATATTTCAATCACAAGCCCAGGGCAGGGAGGAAAGGACTGATCCAGCAGCAGGTGTCAGCAAGAAGCAGGAATGAGTTTCTGTGCAACACAAGTGCTTTGGGGAGAGGAGAACTGGATTAAACTCACCCTGGAAATGACCAAAGCGATACGTACAGAGAAAGCAAGATCTTTTATCCGTTCCCTCTGTGTGCAGTTACTCCTCTTCAGAGCCACTCGCTATCCCACAGGACTACAGAAGCTTGTATCACTTAATGCATCGCTTGTAAGCACCCAGTGACGATAACATGAAAACCCATCCCATCCGACAGAGCTGTCTGGTGACAGTGAATTCTCCAACCCTCCCTCAGCCCCGAGTTAAGAAATGCAGCAGTCCTTTTATTAAAAATCAGGATACAGTTCAACATAACGCCAGTGTTTACACCCGATCTCTCTAGTAGTTCCAGGATCGCTGTTGTTTTACATATCATTAGCAACCAAAGGAGTCAGTAGCATAAAGATATCAGTTCACTCGCTCATTTCAAAAAAAAAATAAAATGAATGCCCCTATGCTTCCAAGGAAACACTGTCCATGATCAGTTTGTTTTCTGTTGGCCTTGGTCTAAGAAGCAAGAGTTTTCACCATCATCTTGCAGGCAGATCTTATCTTCCTAAGAGCAATTGTTCTGTTTGCTTTCTCTTACAGGGCAGGTCTCCACGAAGCCTGACAGCACTAATAAAATAACCCTAAAAGAAATCCCAGTTGATTTTTCCTGTGATTTTTCTAGAAATATCAGAACTATTTGAAAGCTGTTTAATTACTTGAGTTGAAACGAAAGTGTGCGGGGAAGGACCTTGATTCACACAATTTGGCAAAAAGATCACGACTTGTCCAACAGCTGCAAGAAGCACACACAGGCTTTCTCCTTGCTCCCCCGAAGCATCCAGCGGTGCTGCGGGAGGGCTGCATGGTCCTGCCCTCATTCCCCTTCCAGTTGTTTTAGCTGTTCCGATTGCTGCTGCCTGCTTCCTTCCCTCCTCAAGTCATCCAAAGCAGAGAGCAGCCTCAGTGCTGGAAGAGCAGCTTGGCAAAAGCAGGAGGAGTCCAGCCAGCAGAAGATTTACTTTATTAAGATAAACATGGTCTAAAGGCTCCACATTATCTTTAAAAATAAACACAGTAAGAAATACGAAAACAAACTGGCTTTGCTACGGGTAGGTCAGGTTCAGATGTTCTCAGAAGATCTTCCCAGCCATAAAATATACCCTTCCCCTACCGTGCCCATCAAGGAGGATGGAAAGACAGTTCACTACGCAAGATCAGCAGCGTACCTGTTGCGTGCCCTCCCACATTCAGCAAACGATACATCTGCTACCCTTCAAGGCAGATCAAAGTTTTAAGAACACCCCTGTGAAGGAGGAGCGGGAGGGGACAGGGACAGGTAATTCGGTTTCTGTAGGGAACATCTAAAAGGCTTGACACGACGGCTGTGCTGGCTCCCCCGCTTTAATGGTTGTTCTTTGCTGCTTCTTTAGCAGCAAGAATCAGAGGAGTGAGACTAGAAAGAGGCTTTGCAATTTTCAGGAACTGGTGCTAGGAAGAGGAAAAAGGAAAAAAAAAGGTTACATTTCTCAGAACATGTCCCAAAAGCCTGGTGTTTACACAAAATATCAGGACCTAGACCTGTATGAACTCCAACAACCTCCAAGCAGGCGAAACAAAAAAGGCACGATGAGCAAGAAAGTTCACCGTGACTTTTGGGCCTCACCTGAACTGATAAAGATCTTTGCACCCAACACATCCTAATTTCTCCAATGTTTATACACTCTCAAGACCAAGCAAGTTCTCCCAGGAAATAAATTCATGCAAAATCTACAGTGAAATTCTTTGTGGAAGGGAGGTGTAAGTAAAAGCAACCTGTGCAGTTCCAAAACATTGCACAGGGCTTCCTGCAGCAATCATCTCTCCATTCTTCCTTTCCTGTCACCACAGATCTGCTGAAAACATTGCCTTGGCCTTCTAAAGCTATTAGAAATTTTCAGAACAGCTGGGACTGAGGAGCACAGCAGGGAATTCACAACAGGACCAGTCAGGCCATCTCCTATACCAGGTGCTCTGTTCTGTTAAACAATATTGATTATCGAGCACGCAACAAGCAGTAGGTGGTGTCACAAAGTGCTTCTTGCAGCACATGTGGTGTTTGTTTCGGGGGCAAGGTTTAAAACATAACATCTGGAACAGAGGAAGAAGTTTTCCCTGTGTTCAGGGTTAAGTGGAAAGCTTGCAATACTCCAGCCTCGCAGAGAAAGTCTAGGTTGGGGACAGAGACTGACACAAAACAGCTAATCAGACGAGTGGAGGCATGAAGCCCACAAGCCGTTCAGAAAACCCAAAATAATTAAGTCCCCCAGGACTTCTGAGCACCAGAAGGGATCAACCACCCAATCTGAACACACTTCAGAGGTGGAAAAATCCGAGGCCAAAAGGTAAAGGCAGGCAGAAATGCTGCAGTCCCAATGTTCTCCTGCCCCAAGGAACACAACCCTGCTGCTGTCTGATACTCTGGAGCTGGCAAGTCCAGGAGAAAAAGTCAGCTTTCATCTACTGCCATTCTTTCTGCCGGTGATTAATGCTTCATTAGTGTCTCAGAAAGGCAGCAGCACTCCCAAAGCTGAACCCAGTAGACAAACTAAAGGAAAGAAAGGAACACCAAAAAAGAGACAACTGTCTCACAGTCGACATCTGAGGGCCCCATCATCACCGATTTATTTTACAAAGAGATGAAGCACATTTTCCACCCCCGTGGGAGGTCTGACAAAAGGAAACACATGAACACTCCTCATCTGTGTTGGTAAAAAGCCTGGCAGCTTCGTCCTTCACTTTCACCACGAGTCCAGACAAAGACACCAGGTTTTCAGTGAAATAACTGAGGATTTCTCACAAGCTTGGTTCCATCACCTCTGCAGGAAGAGCTGTATCTGGCAAAATGTGTTAACGCCAAACTGCTGCAGGTAATGCCAGACGTGCCCCTTGCAGAAAGCTTTGGGAACTCTCCCCCAGAAGGGAGACAACCAGAGCATTCGATAGCTGGAAGCCCTCCTGTTATCCAAATGGGAACAAGCACGGCCAGACCGCAACACCACAGCCAGATGTTAGGGTGAGCTGCATGAAGAAGCCACGGGAATTAAGGGGCTCAGCAGTTGGCAGGCTCGGGGCACGGCAATTATTTGAGGTTGGTTACAGAACACGCTGCACAGCTGCTGCCAGTAGCAAGTACAGCACAAAAAGGAAAGTACTCTGTTAACGCTTCGTTAGGGATTTGGGGTTTTTTGGTTGGTTGGTTTTGGTTTTTTTTGCTCGTTTCTTCATGGTAAATTATCTCTGCTGTGCTTGTGACTTCAGATGATGCAGTATTTAAGACCCCAAATGACATTTCTCCGCGTGCCTATTCTCACTCTAGAATGCTTAATTCCGTCCTGTTCCCCAGCACTTACCTGGAGCAGCTCTTTTGCAGAACCTCTTTTTTCCACGTCCATTTCAAGACAGCGATTTAGGAAGTCTCGGAATATGGGTGAAAGCTTTTCTGGATTCTGAAGTTCCGGAGTCCCGTTAGTAGCAATGAGATACAGGGCCTAAAGCAAAGCAAGCACCAAAGAAACAGGAGGTTACGAAGGTCAGACTCCAGCTGCAGATTACAGAGGCACCCATTTTTCCTCTCCCTCCCCACAGTTCAATGGGGAAAAACAAAACCAAAACAAACCCTTATCACGGTGACTAATAAATGCTTAAGTTTCAGCAAAGAGAAGAGCTGCCAGCCCTATTTTTATGTGGATGGGATCCAATCCTTTTTTGCTTTACCCTCGTAATCTGGGTTTGGATCCTGCAGCCCTCTCAAGGGATTAAGAGGACAAAACCAGCAGTCCAGACTGTGTTTACAGAGGGAAGTTGGCTGGCACAGCTCTGCCAGTGCTCGACTCCTGCAATAACTATATCCTCATGGGAAGGTACCCCTGAAGAAACAGGAGGCTTTCTTCTCTCGATACTTTGCCCAATTGCACAAGGCCTAAAAAGTCAATACTCTAAAGATGCAGTTGGTCCTTTACAAAAGATGGCCAGTAGGTTCTCAAGCAGCACTTAACACCCTACAGAAACAAGTGGAGTCGTTTTGCTGCTGCTTGGGAATGAAGAATTCTCTAAGAATCAGGAAATTCAGAATTCATCCACTGCAAAATTTTACTATTAAAAGAAAATCGCTAGATGCCTTTTAAAAGGAAACAGACATCTGGCAGAGGCCTTCTGAGCTCACTGCTCATCACATCTCAACGTAGAGGTCTGATAGCCTGGGAACTGCAACAAGTTAAGTTAAATGAGAGCAAAGCACCCCGTTGCTTAGCCATCCTCATTTAACTCCATACCAACTTTTTCCTTTCGCATTTCTTCACTGCTGCGCTTCTCTCCCAAAATCATCTCCAGTAAAAGAGGTGGAAACAAGTTAAACAGAATTGTTCTAGATCCCTTCGTCCTGTTTAGCTTAGAAAAAAAGCCATAAAACTGGCTTACACCAAGAACAGCCGCATTCCTACAAACTGATAGAATTTCCCCTTTCATTAAAGAATACGAAGGGAAAGACACCAGCAGGGGCAAAGCCTGATTAAAGGCTAGTTAAACTTGGAGCTTTATTTGCAAATAAATATTGTAAATAAATAAAATTTATTATTTGCAAATAAATAAAATTCTTTAATGCAAATAGGAACAATGCACCAGCAAGAAAAAGCCCTGTTTATAAAAGAGCAATGTGGTATTCTTTGAATTCAAGGACAGCTCTCTTCCCCACTCACAAGGATTTAAGAAGCCAGGCACTCTGGGGCCAGAAGGTGCCCCTGTCAGCCTCTCCAGAAAGGGGGGAATTATGGATGCACCACAGGATTAACTCAGACCCTACCTGAAGGTCTGCAACAGGAAGAGCCTGTGCCCTCTGCCACCCAGAACCAGCCATGGCTTCTAACTTAAATGACCACAATCTTCTCACTACAGCATCTAAGGAGACGTGTAGCTGCATGTGATGAAACCACAGCGGAGGTTCACCTGCCTCCTCCAGAGCCTAGGTTAACCAGCAGGCTCAGCGAAGGCCTGAAGGCAAAAAAAGGCACTCGCTTACTCTCAGGGGGTTTTCATTGAGGTAGGGGGGTTCTCCTTCGATCATCTCGATGGCCATTATCCCCAGTGACCAGATGTCCACTTTGGGCCCGTAGGCTTTTCGTGTCACCACTTCAGGCGCCATCCAGTACGGGGTCCCCACCATGGTGCTGCGCTTGCTCTGTTCGGGAGTGATCTGGGCACAGAAGCCAAAGTCAGCTGGAAAAGCAAAGAAGGAGGGAAGAAATAGTTAGAAACCAGCAGGTTTCTCCAAAAACAACACGTACTGATGCCACAGCTGTGGTACAAGCTAGCCTGTTGCACTGCCTGCTACATTGCTGCTGCAAAGGAGGGCTGGTTTTGTGGTTAACAAGGTGTTCAGGAGTAAGCTTCTAAATCTGACTCGCTGAGGCCATCAACATCACAGAGCTGCTCACTTGTCGATGTGAAAGCTGGTGATCAGTAAAGAGCTGTACATGGATGCTGTGAAACGTGGCAGTGCAGCATTTGGCAGCTGTAATACACTGTGTAACACATGCTCTCAAGTCTGTTCCTGGGTCTGTGAAAACAGAAACCAATGCCCAGTCTGTCCTCCCTCCACCCACACCCACCAGTATTATCTGGTCGTATTTTCAGTCCCGGAGATAGTATTTCCCCAGAAGATGTACCATCTCTCAAACACGATTTGCTTTCTAGAGCAAATACTGTGTTCAGAATAAATTTAAGGACCTAATTTGGTACTTATTATTTTCTTTGAGAAGACAGAAAGCTGGAGAGCCTTCCTGTGGAAATTGCTTGGCCCTGTCTTATTTGCATTTGACTTTCCAAAAGATCACAGAATAATAGAATCATAGGAAAATTAAGGTTGGAAAAGCCCTCCAAGATCACCTGGTCCAACCATCCCCCTACGAACAATGTCACCCACGAAACCACGTCCCCAAGCACCACGTCCAACCTTGCCTTGAACACCCCCAGGGACAGGGACTCCACCACCTCCCTGGGCAACGCGTCCCAATGCCTGACCGCTCTTTCTGAGAAGAAATGTCTCCTAATTGTTTTAATTGGTGAAGAGTAGCACTCTTTGTTCAATTCTTTGTTTTAATTGTTGAAGAGTAGGCGCATGACGTTTCCATTTTTCCACTCACCAGTGACATCGCCCGACTGCCAGGACTTTTCAACTGTGATGGAGAGAGGCTTGGCAACCCCATCAGCCAGTTCCCTCAGGACCCTGGGATTCATGTCATCAGGTCCCATAGACCTGGACCTGTTTACATTCAGCAGGTGGTCTCGAACCTGCTCTGCACTTACAGTGGGTGGGACTTTGCTCCCCCAGCCTTCACCTACGGGTTCAGGGAAATGAAAGACTTGGGAAGCCCATCTACCAGTGCAGACGGAGGCAAAGAAGTTGCTGAGTACCTCAGCCTTCTCCGTGTCTGTCGTTACCAATTACTCAGGTATAGAAACTCACTCCTAATATAAGAAATTAGCCACCTCTAATCACTTACACACTACTATTTTCACCCCTCAGTTTATTTTCACAAATGTTAAAGGCGCATGGTGGCCCCTGGGGACTCCTCCTGTCAGCCCAGCGCAGCAGCCCGAAGGGAGCTGGGTCCTCTCTTGTGCTCTTCCTCGAGGCTCTGTGCAGAAGGGCTGACACCTCTCACACAAGGGCTGGAGGATGCGAAAGAAACACGCACACAACCCCTGAATATCGGCAAGAGTTCTTTATTGCCAGGTGTTTGGTGGCTCCAAGCTAATGTCTGGGATGGAGCCTGCGCGACGAGGAGTAGGGAGCTCGCCGGGCCCTGCTGCGTAGCTACCGGTGTTCTCTCATGGCACGCAGCAGAGAGCTGCCGGGGTAGTCCCAGGTCTGATGTGGCCGAGGTGGATCCACTTCCATGGGTTCCTCCGCCTCTTCTTGTGGATCCACCTCCATGGGCTCCACGGTGTCAGGCAGGAGGACAAGCCAGTCCTTGCCTGGGACTGCCCACACGGGATGCCTCCCATCAGCTGTGTTCTCCGGCCAGGGTGCCGAACGAGGGGGTCGCCCAGTTCCATTGCCTGGTCCCATGCCACTCTCCACTTGATTTTCATTCGTGGGTTTCACGCCGCCATCTCTTTTACGGCCACGGCTGGGTCCCTCGCTGCGATCTGGCCGATGGGCACGCCTCTGCTCCCCACGGCTCTCTGCATCACGCTCCCGTCTTCGCTCCACACCACCACTGCACCTCTGGTTAGGCCCAGGCCCCCTGCTGCTGGATGTCTGAGGGGCCGGCCTGTTCCCCGCATCGCTGCGGTGCCAGTGATATCTCCGATAATTGTCTCTGGGCCGGGCAGCAGGCTTCCCCCAGGCACTGATGTCTTTTGTGCCGCAGGTGCTGTCCCTCTGCCCATGAGACATCTTTCTCCCATTAGCTGCCATCTTCTCGGTGCTTCCTCAGATCGCTTCGCGGTCCTCACACCGAGGAGGGCTGCCGCTCGCCTTGCTCCTTTCTCTGGCCTTCCTCCTGCCGCTTACGCTGGCTCTCAGAGGACCGAGTCGCTGAGCAAGTGGCGGGCCAGCGGCAGGGGGCCTCTTTTATAGGGCCCGGGGCAAAGGCGTGACAGCGGTGGCCACTGTGACCTCAGCAAGGCTCTGTGATGGAGTGGCCCGTGCGAGGCCAAAGGCGGCTGCGTTGGGAGAGGCCTGGAAGATGCCCTCATGTGGACAAGGAGGAGGGCTGGGGGGGCTGAGGGGCCCCTTTTCTGGGGCTGGCTCCCCCCCAGGCCATTTGGCTTGACAGAGAGAAAGGCTGCCCCATGCAATCCTGCCTCAACCCATTTTTTCTCCCCATCTCCAAGGCTTAGAATCTCTGGTTAACAAAAGAAAACTCCATCAACAAAACCAAACCAGACCCATTCAAAAGGCTAAAGCGGTCACAGCTGAAGTACCCATCTTCAGGAGATCTTTGATCTGTTTGAGGGCAGCACAGCCCCAGGAATTGGAGGGGAGCAGCCAGGTTAAGCCCGGCAAGCTCACGGAGTTCAAGCTCTAAATTCTCCCAAAAGATGAGCCTCGGGACCAAAACTTGGGACCCTTCTGGGCAATAAAAATCAGGGATGCAGGAAAAACATCACTTATATAAAGTGCAGCAGTTTTCCCTGAAGCATGCGATAATAACCCTCTCTTCCTCTCTTGTACCTACCAGCGTATTGCCTCTGCTCCTGCTCATTCCCCCCACTTCGCTCCCAAATAATAAGACCCTGCAGAACTGTTCCCACCAGTGAAAACGCTAAATTTAGGTATGAAAAAGTAAAAGTTTAAAGATCCAGGGCAGGTTTTGTGTGTCCCAGTGCATATTTAGCCTTGGGACACCCCTCTGAGATAACCACAGGTACATTTCCCTCCCGTGCAGGTGGAAAAAAAAGGCAGCAGTGGGATGAGAGGACTGGGGTTGGGAAGCATTTTGCAGCCACGAGGTTTCAACCAGGACCTCTGCAGAAGCTCCTCTCCTTTGCCATGGGACTAAAAATAAAATAAAATAAAATAAAATAAAATAAAATAAAATAAAATAAAATAAAATAAAATAAAAACACTCAAGTAATGGTGTTGAGGGAAATACTGGCAGAGCCACCAGCCCCGTTACCACTTTTTCAGGCACTTTTGGGGTACGTTACCAGGCCCTCCGGTCTGCCTGGTGCCCGGCTTTGTGAAGTTTCACGAGGGGAGCAGCAGGATGCAGGATGACACAGTTTGGCTGCCGGGCTCTCATGGGACAAGGACATGGGCATGGGATGCACATCGCAGCAGTGCCACCACCAACTAGTTTGCCAGCTCCCCCTTCCAGACGTTCCCTTTTTCTTCCCCCTCCGACGTGGGGCTCAGCACCCAAATGGCTTGTGAGAGCTCGGCAGGGCTCCCAGTGCCAGGAGGCTGAGCTGGGAAAGTCCTCTTCACGTTAGGCTTGGTTTCTTGGACTTCCAGCACCCAGCTCTGCCCTACAGCCACAAGCGGATAAAATCCTACAGCAGGGGGCTTGTGGGGGCACATGTGTCCTCCCCTTAATATTCCTTAATCCAAGCTGGGACGAGGCACTTGCACAATTATGTAGGTGATAAACTCCTGCTCTTGTCATCAGCCTCACCCTACTGACCCCACATGTAAAAGTGATGCTGGGGAGGGCAGCTTTAGGGACCGATCCCAAATCCTCCCCCGTTTCCTCCTCTGCACCTGGAGCCGCAGACACCAAGCTCTACCTGGGGAGACAGCAAGCAGCCAGGAGGGTCCATTTCATCATCTGCCTCCTCCTCTTCCTCCTCAAGCTGGGCTCTACATCCTGCTTCCACACTGGTGTTTCTCAGAGCATTAATGACTTCCAAACAGGTGAAAATAAGCAGTAGAAATCACACTTTCTGCATCAGCTTTCAGTGTAAAGTCACTTTGCTCTATCAAGTAAGATCTAATTAAAACAGATCAGAGAAACACAACTCCTTCAAGCACCCCCCAATTCATTTCTGCAAGCGTCATTGAAACAAAGGGGAGGAGAAGCAGGTCATTCATTCAGGTTTTATTTAAGGTTTCAGCTTTGCTTTCTAAATGGCTGAGCTGACCCTAACAAACCGGGCACTACCGGAGAGTTACACCAAGGCAGTACAAAGAAAGAGAAACACGTTTTCCAGCTGATTTTAAAATGGCAAAGGCCCTTATTTCCCAGCAGGACAAGACACACAGACACCTGGCAGCAGGTCAGATTAGCTCCAGCTCACTTAGCACGAGTTGTTGCTCAAAGACATAAGGCTCAGTCCTCACTCTGAGCACCCCTTCATTGCACAGGAGCCCCCCGCTCCTTCCTGCTCCCAAACAGGATGCCTCAATCCACCGTAGGCTGCTCCAGCATCCTCCAAATTCCCTCAGCAGTTGGGAAACTGAGCTTTTACCTTTTGCTTCCACCTACACCTGCAACCATCCTCTTCCTCAGACCAACACCATCTTCTGTTGCCCTCCCACCCCTTCCCTGGGGGCATCCATTTCGGCTGCAAGTTTCCGTCCAGCCCCTGCCGGCATCGCTGTTCTGCCACCACCGGCAGCTCCCTGCTTCTCCAAGACCCCAGCCTTGATGCTGAAAGCTGTCATTAGCAGCAAACCATGAGATCCGCCCTAGGACATTATCTATATGCTCAATCCAGTGTGTTTACAACCCCAAAATACATCCACATGTTCTCTATTACTATCAAAATAAGCCACTGAAAAGTCTCCGTATTTTATGCTAGGGAGACAAACAGACTCAGCCTTCACCTTTGACAGCTTCCATATGAAAGATGCTGGGGAATCTGTAAGCTCATAATTAAGAAAGGCGTTCAGATACGTACCATTCTTCTTGGACTTTGGGCTGGACCTTTCACTGCCAGCTGAGCTCAGCAAACTTGAAGTACCAGCAGCCTACAGGCCACTTCAGCCCATCCTTGCATGGTAAATATCATCTGGTGATACCAACCCGTGATACCTTGAGACAGACACGTTCGGATACTAACGGAGATCTCAGCTCAGAAGCGATCTCAGCTCAGCCAGCCCCTCTCACCCAAACTCTTGGCCCCACTGAACTTAAATCAATCATTTGTTTAAAGAAAACCTAGGGCTGCAGTAATCCAGCTCAATATCAGCTCTTTAAATATAGGAAGCTTGAAATGCACCAGCTGCTTCTTAAATACGATATTCTTCAGTGCTTTGGAAAAAAAAGAGATGGGTTTTACCTTCCACCTCCACCAGGAGCTCTGGGAGCTGTAGCACATTGTGCCATTTCGGCACCTAACCTGATAGGGTTGCTGAGGATCCCTTAAAAAGGAAGCAGGTTTTCAGGGTGGATAGTCAAACAACTGAATATTTCATATTCTAATATAGAAGAGAGAATCTAATAATCAAATAAATAATTAAGGGCTGCGATTAAAAATGGTTCAGACTCAGTAAAATTAGTTCATACTGTAGGTATATTAAAATATATTTTAAAATGCTACCAAATCAGTTCTCTTCTCTTGGAAGTTGCGTTCAAATCCCAGCAGTAAGGATGTTCTCAGAAAAAAAAATAAGAATTATTAAGTCAGACACTTGTGCTAACAGCTCTCTGTAGTGACCAGAAAGTGCTGTAAGAGGCTATGCAAAAGCTGCCACCAGTGCTGGAGCTGAGCGATGCCCAGATGAACCTAAGAGTAGAGAAAAGGATCCATCTCTGGACAAAAAAAATGTATCTCATTCTCCTAAACTAACTACATTCTTTTATTTATCTTTTTATTCAAGATTTCTGAGACCATGAAAACACGATGCATCTGTTAACTTGGAACTGGGGCTAGGCACACAGTAGCAAGTCAACTTTCTCATCACAGGTTGGTAAAATAAAAACAGGAGAAGATGACATGTCTACAGCCGCTGTCTTACAGCTTCCCAGAGCACAGCTCTCAGTCCTTACCAAACCAGTAAGGACCAATTCACAGCTGAAGTCAATGAGACAGAAGCACATCACGAGCTTAAGAATGGGGAGAAACAGTCACTCCTGCAGATTCCTTTCCAATAGGCAACAGAGAATCCAGCAGAGTAACTTAAATACAAGTCACCCTTTTTACCATTTTTCCTCCTGCAGAAAAATAAGCTCACGGATTTGCTCGCAGGTAGGGCACATCTGCATTACCGCTCTCACCTCAAAGGGGTGCCAAGGATGGAGTGGGAAGGGAAGGCGAAGGGAAGTCAGCAACACTCAGTACATTCATGGATCAGGTTTAATCCTGTGCTGTCAAAAAATGTCAATTGATGGGTCAATAAGACCAGAGCAACATTAGATTTTAGATCAAGTGAGATCTAGCCCATCATTCCTTCCCATCTACCCCACGCATGGCATTTGAGACTTGCACAGAAAATAAAAGCAAACTCCTCACCAAAGAGAATTATCCGAGGGTAGTGGCCTTCCCTTTCCCGATCTCCACCCCAGCCCCAAGCAGAGGAGCTCATCAAGAGATCAGGTCCCCCCCAGGGCTGGCAGCTTTGCTGCTCTGCCCAAGGAATTCATCTTGCGAGGGGAAACTCTCCATATTACATGAAGATGAAGAATGTATACAAGGGGAGGAAGGCAGAAGATTTGGCAATGGGCTTCAGACATTACAGACTCACGTCAGACAGTGGCCACCCTGTAGCCTGAAGGATGGGAGAAGACACCAAAAAAGCAAGGGACCTTACAGGCTTTATCTACGCCTGTAAAACCAGTGCAAGGGCTGTCACGTATCGCAGAGTGAATGGGGAAAAATATATGTATATATTTCAATCACAAGCCCAGGGCAGGGAGGAAAGGACTGATCCAGCAGCAGGTGTCAGCAAGAAGCAGGAATGAGTTTCTGTGCAACACAAGTGCTTTGGGGAGAGGAGAACTGGATTAAACTCACCCTGGAAATGACCAAAGCGATACGTACAGAGAAAGCAAGATCTTTTATCCGTTCCCTCTGTGTGCAGTTACTCCTCTTCAGAGCCACTCGCTATCCCACAGGACTACAGAAGCTTGTATCACTTAATGCATCGCTTGTAAGCACCCAGTGACGATAACATGAAAACCCATCCCATCCGACAGAGTTGTCTGGTGACAGTGAATTCTCCAACCCTCCCTCAGCCCCGAGTTAAGAAATGCAGCAGTCCTTTTATTAAAAATCAGGATACAGTTCAACATAACGCCAGTGTTTACACCCGATCTCTCTAGTAGTTCCAGGATCGCTGTTGTTTTACATATCATTAGCAACCAAAGGAGTCAGTAGCATAAAGATATCAGTTCACTCGCTCATTTCAAAAAAAAAATAATAAAATGAATGCCCCTATGCTTCCAAGGAAACACTGTCCATGATCAGTTTGTTTTCTGTTGGCCTTGGTCTAAGAAGCAAGAGTTTTCACCATCATCTTGCAGGCAGATCTTATCTTCCTAAGAGCAATTGTTCTGTTTGCTTTCTCTTACAGGGCAGGTCTCCACGAAGCCTGACAGCACTAATAAAATAACCCTAAAAGAAATCCCAGTTGATTTTTCCTGTGATTTTTCTAGAAATATCAGAACTATTTGAAAGCTGTTTAATTACTTGAGTTGAAACGAAAGTGTGCGGGGAAGGACCTTGATTCACACAATTTGGCAAAAAGATCACGACTTGTCCAACAGCTGCAAGAAGCACACACAGGCTTTCTCCTTGCTCCCCCGAAGCATCCAGCGGTGCTGCAGGAGGGCTGCATGGTCCTGCCCTCGTTCCCCTTCCAGTTGTTTTAGCTGTTCCGATTGCTGCTGCCTGCTTCCTTCCCTCCTCAAGTCATCCACAGCAGAGAGCAGCCTCAGTGCTGGAAGAGCAGCTTGGCAAAAGCAGGAGGAGTCCAGCCAGCAGAAGATTTACTTTATTAAGATAAACATGGCCTAAAGGCTCCACATTATCTTTAAAAATAAACACAGTAAGAAATACGAAAACAAACTGGCTTTGCTACGGGTAGGTCAGGTTCAGATGTTCTCAGAAGATCTTCCCAGCCATAAAATATACCCTTCCCCTACCGTGCCCATCAAGGAGGATGGAAAGACAGTTCACTACGCAAGATCAGCAGCGTACCTGTTGCGTGCCCTCCCACATTCAGCAAACGATACATCTGCTACCCTTCAAGGCAGATCAAAGTTTTAAGAACACCCCTGTGAAGGAGGAGCGGGAGGGGACAGGGACAGGTAATTCGGTTTCTGTAGGGAACATCTAAAAGGCTTGACACGACGGCTGTGCTGGCTCCCCCGCTTTAATGGTTGTTCTTTGCTGCTTCTTTAGCAGCAAGAATCAGAGGAGTGAGACTAGAAAGAGGCTTTGCAATTTTCAGGAACTGGTGCTAGGAAGAGGAAAAAGGAAAAAAAAAGGTTACATTTCTCAGAACATGTCCCAAAAGCCTGGTGTTTACACAAAATATCAGGACCTAGACCTGTATGAACTCCAACAACCTCCAAGCAGGCGAAACAAAAAAGGCACGATGAGCAAGAAAGTTCACCGTGACTTTTGGGCCTCACCTGAACTGATAAAGATCTTTGCACCCAACACATCCTAGTTTCTCCAATGTTTATACACTCTCAAGACTAAGCAAGTTCTCCCAGGAAATAAATTCATGCAAAATCTACAGTGAAATTCTTTGTGGAAGGGAGGTGTAAGTAAAAGCAACCTGTGCAGTTCCAAAACATTGCACAGGGCTTCCTGCAGCAATCATCTCTCCATTCTTCCTTTCCTGTCACCACAGATCTGCTGAAAACATTGCCTTGGCCTTCTAAAGCTATTAGAAATTTTCAGAACAGCTGGGACTGAGGAGCACAGCAGGGAATTCACAACAGGACCAGTCAGGCCATCTCCTATACCAGGTGCTCTGTTCTGTTAAACAATATTGATTATCGAGCATGCAACAAGCAGTAGGTGGTGTCACAAAGTGCTTCTTGCAGCACATGTGGTGTTTGTTTCGGGGGCAAGGCTTAAAACATAACATCTGGAACAGAGGAAGAAGTTTTCCCTGTGTTCAGGGTTAAGTGGAAAGCTTGCAATACTCCAGCCTCGCAGAGAAAGTCTAGTTGGGGACAGAGACTGACACAAAACAGCTAATCAGACGAGTGGAGGCATGAAGCCCACAAGCTGTTCAGAAAACCCAAAATAATTAAGTCCCCCAGGACTTCTGAGCACCAGAAGGGATCAACCACCCAATCTGAACACACTTCAGAGGTGGAAAAATCCGAGGCTAAAAGGTAAAGGCAGGCAGAAATGCTGCAGTCCCAATGTTCTCCTGCCCCAAGGAACACAACCCTGCTGCTGTCTGATACTCTGGAGCTGGCAAGTCCAGGAGAAAAAGTCAGCTTTCATCTACTGCCATTCTTTCTGCCGGTGATTAATGCTTCATTAGTGTCTCAGAAAGGCAGCAGCACTCCCAAAGCTGAACCCAGTAGACAAACTAAAGGAAAGAAAGGAACACCAAAAAAGAGACAACTGTCTCACAGTCGACATCTGAGGGCCCCATCATCACCGATTTATTTTACAAAGAGATGAAGCACATTTTCCACCCCCGTGGGAGGTCTGACAAAAGGAAACACATGAACACTCCTCATCTGTGTTGGTAAAAAGCCTGGCAGCTTCGTCCTTCACTTTCACCACGAGTCCAGACAAAGACACCAGGTTTTCAGTGAAATAACTGAGGATTTCTCACAAGCTTGGTTCCATCACCTCTGCAGGAAGAGCTGTATCTGGCAAAATGTGTTAACGCCAAACTGCTGCAGTTAATGCAAGACGTGCCCCTTCCAGAAAGCTTTGGGAACTCTCCCCCAGAAGGGAGACAACCAGAGCATTCGATAGCTGGAAGCCCTCCTGTTATCCAAACGGGAACAAGCACGGCCAGACCGCAACACCACAGCCAGATGTTAGGGTGAGCTGCGTGAAGAAGCCACGGGAATTAAGGGGCTCAGCAGTTGGCAGGCTCGGGGCACGGCAATTATTTGAGGTTGGTTACAGAACACGCTGCACAGCTGCTGCCAGTAGCAAGTACAGCACAAAAAGGAAAGTACTCTGTTAACGCTTCGTTAGGGATTTGGGGTTTTTTGGTTGGTTGGTTTTGGTTTTTTTTGTTCGTTTCTTCATGGTAAATTATCTCTGCTGTGCTTGTGACTTCAGATGACGCGGTATTTAAGACCCCAAATGACATTGCTCCACATGCCTATTCTCACTCTAGAATGCTGAATTCCGTCCCGTTCCCCAGCACTTACCTGGAGCAGCTCTTTTGCAGAACCTCTTTTTTCCACGTCCATTTCAAGACAGCGATTTAGGAAGTCTCGGAATATGGGTGAAAGCTTTTCTGGATTCTGCAGTTCCGGAGTCCCGTTAGTAGCAATGAGATACAGGGCCTAAAGCAAAGCAAGCACCAAAGAAACAGGAGGTTACGAAGGTCAGACTCCAGCTGCAGATTACAGAGGCACCCATTTTTCCTCTCCCTCCCCACAGTTCAATGGGGAAAAACAAAACCAAAACAAACCCTTATCACGGTGACTAATAAATGCTTAAGTTTCAGCAAAGAGAAGAGCTGCCGGCCCTATTTTTATGTGGATGGGATCCAATCCTTTCTTGCTTTACCCTCGTAATCTGGGTTTGGATCCTGCAGCCCTCTCAAGGGATTAAGAGGACAAAACCAGCAGTCCAGACTGTGTTTACAGAGGGAAGTTGGCTGGCACAGCTCTGCCAGTGCTCGACTCCTGCAATAACTATATCCTCATGGGAAGGTACCCCTGAAGAAACAGGAGGCTTTCTTCTCTCGATACTTTGCCCAAATGCACAAGGCCTAAAAAGTCAATACTCTAAAGATGCAGTTGGTCCTTTACAAAAGATGGCCAGTAGGTTCTCAAGCAGCACTTAACACCCTACAGAAACAAGTGGAGTCGTTTTGCTGCTGCTTGGGAATGAAGAATTCTCTAAGAATCAGGAAATTCAGAATTCATCCACTGCAAAATTTTACTATTAAAAGAAAATCGCTAGATGCCTTTTAAAAGGAAACAGACATCTGGCAGAGGCCTTCTGAGCTCACTGCTCATCACATCTCAAGGTAGAGGTCTGATAGCCTGGGAACTGCAACAAGTTAAGTTAAATGAGAGCAAAGCACCCCGTTGCTTAGCCATCCTCATTTAACTCCATACCAACTTTTTCCTTTCGCATTTCTTCACTGCTGCGCTTCTCTCCCAAAATCATCTCCAGTAAAAGAGGTGGAAACAAGTTAAACAGAATTGTTCTAGATCCCTTCGTCCTGTTTAGCTTAGAAGAAAAGCCATAAAACTGGCTTACACCAAGAACAGCCGCATTCCTACAAACTGATAGAATTTCCCCTTTCATTAAAGAATACGAAGGGAAAGACACCAGCAGGGGCAAAGCCTGACTAAAGGCTTGTTAAACCTGGAGCTTTACTGGGAGCATGCAAAGAGGAACAATGCACCAGCAAGAAAAAGCCCTGTTTATAAAAGAGTAATGTGGTATTCTTTGAATTCAAGGACAGCTCTCTTCCCCACTCACAAGGATTTAAGAAGCCGGGCACTCTGGGGCCAGAAGGTGCCCCTATCGGCCTCTCCAGAAAGGGGGGAATTATGGATGCACCACATCATTAACTCAGACCCTACCTGAAGGTCTGCAACAGGAACAGCCTGTGCCCTCTGCCACCCAGAACCAGTCATGGCTTCTAACTTAAATGACCACAATCTTCTCACTACAGCATCTAAGGAGACGTGTAGCTGCATGTGATGAAACCACAGCGGAGGTTCACCTGCCTCCTCCAGAGCCCAGGTTAACCAGCAGGCTCAGCGAAGGCCTGAGGGCAAAAAAAAGGCACTCGCTTACTCTCAGGGGGTTTTCATTGAGGTAGGGGGGTTCTCCTTCGATCATCTCGATGGCCATTATCCCCAGTGACCAGATGTCCACTTTGGGCCCGTAGGCTTTTCGTGTCACCACTTCAGGCGCCATCCAGTACGGGGTCCCCACCATGGTGCTGCGCTTGCTCTGTTCGGGAGTGATCTGGGCACAGAAGCCAAAGTCAGCTGGAAAAGCAAAGAAGGAGGGAAGAAAAAGTTAGAAATCAGCAGGTTTCTCCAAAAACAACACGTACTGATGCCAATGCTGTGGTACAAGCTAGCCTGTTGCACTGCCTGCTACATTGCTGCTGCAAAGGAGGCCCTGGTTTTGTGGTTAACAAGGTGTTCAGGAGTAAGCTTCTAAATCTGACTCGCTGAGGCCATCAACATCACAGAGCTGCTCACTTGTCGATGTGAAAGCTGGTGATCAGTAAAGAGCTGTACATGGATGCTGTGAAACGTGGCAGTGCAGCATTTGGCAGCTGTAATACACTGTGTAACACATGCTCTCAAGCCTGTTCCTGGGTCTGTGAAAACAGAAACCAATGCCCAGTCTGTCCTCCCTCCACCCACACCCACCAGCATTATCTGGTCGTATTTTCAGTCCCAGAGATAGTATTTCCCCAGAAGATGTACCATCTCTCAAACACGATTTGCTTTCTAGAGCAAATACTGTGTTCAGAATAAATTTAAGTACCTAATTTGGTACTTATTATTTTCTTTGAGAAGACAGAAAGCTGGAGAGCCTTCCTGTGGAAATTGCTTGGCCCTGTCTTATTTGCATTTGACTTTCCAAAAGATCACAGAATAATAGAATCATAGGAAAATTAAGGTTGGAAAAGCCCTCCAAGATCACCTGGTCCAACCATCCCCCTACAAACAATGTCACCCACGAAACCACGTCCCCAAGCACCACGTCCAACCTTGCCTTGAACACCCCCAGGGACAGGGACTCCACCACCTCCCTGGGCAACGCGTCCCAATGCCTGACCGCTCTTTCTGAGAAGAAACGTCTCCTAATTGTTTTAATTGGTGAAGAGTAGCACTCTTTGTTCAATTCTTTGTTTTAATTGTTGAAGAGTAAGGGCATGACGTTTCCATTTTTCCACTCACCAGTGACATCACCTGACTGCCAGGACTTTTCAACTGTGATGGAGAGCGGCTTGGCAACCCCATCAGCCAGTTCCCTCAGGACCCTGGGATTCATGTCACCAGGTCCCATAGACCTGGACCTGTTTACATTCAGCAGGTGGTCTCGAACCTGCTCTTCACTTACCGTGGGTGGGACTTTGCTCCCCCAGCCTCCACCTACAGGTTCAGGGAAATGAAAGACTTGGGAAGCCCATCTACCAGTGCAGACGGAGGCAAAGAAGTTGCTGAGTACCTCAGCCTTCTCCGTGTCTGTCGTTACCAATTACTCAGGTATAGAAACTCACTCCTAATATAAGAAATTAGCCACCTCTAATCGCTTCCACACTACTATTTTCACCCCTCAGTTTATTTTCACAAATGTTAAAGGCGCATGGTGGCCCCTGGGGACTCCTCCTGTCAGCCCAGCGCAGCAGCCCGAAGGGAGCTGGGTCCTCTCTTGTGCTCTTCCTCGAGGCTCTGTGCAGAGGGGCTGACACCTCTCGCACAAGGGCTGGCGGGTGGGAAAGAAACACGCACACAAGCCCTGAATATCAGCAAGAGTTCTTTATTGCCAGGTGTTTGGTGGCTCCAAGCTAATGCCTGGGATGGAGCCTGCGCGACGAGGAGTAGGGAGCTCGCCGGGCCCTGCTGCGTAGCTACCGGTGTTCTCTCATGGCACGCAGCAGAGAGCTGCCGGGGTAGTCCCAGGTCTGATGTGGCCGAGGTGGATCCACTTCCATGGGTTCCTCCGCCTCTTCTTGTGGATCCACCTCCATGGGCTCCACGGTGTCAGGCAGGAGGACAAGCCAGTCCTTGCCTGGGACTGCCCACACGGGATGCCTCCCATCAGCTGTGTTCTCCGGCCAGGGTGCCGAACGAGGGGGTCGCCCAGTTCCATTGCCTGGTCCCATGCCACTCTCCACTTGATATTCATTCGTGGGTTTCACGCCGCCATCTCTTTTACGGCCACGGCTGGGTCCCTCGCTGCGATCTGGCCGATGGGCACGCCTCTGCTCCCCACGGCTCTCCGCATCACGCTCCCGTCTTCGCTCCACACCACCACTGCACCTCTGGTTAGGCCCAGGCCCCCTGCTGCTGGATGTCTGAGGGGCCGGCCTGTTCCCCGCATCGCTGCGGTGCCAGTGATATCTCCAATAATCGTCTCTGGGCCGGGCAGCAGGCTTCCCCCAGGCACTGATGTCTTTTGTGCCACAGGTGCTGTCCCTCTGCCCATGAGACATCTTTCTCCCATTAGCTGCCATCTTCTCGGTGCTTCCTCAGATCGCTTCGCGGTCCTCACACCGAGGAGGGCTGCCGCTCGCCTTGCTCCTTTCTCTGGCCTTCCTCCTGCCGCTTACGCTGGCTCTCAGAGGACCGAGTCGCTGAGCAAGTGGCGGGCCAGCGGCAGGGGGCCTCTTTTATAGGGCCCGGGGCAAAGGCGTGACAGCGGTGGCCACTGTGACCTCAGCAAGGCTCTGTGATGGAGTGGCCCGTGCGAGGCCAAAGGCGGCTGCGTTGGGAGAGGCCTGGAAGATGCCCTCATGTGGACAAGGAGGAGGGCTGGGGGGGCTGAGGGGCCCCTTTTCTGGGGCTGGCTCCCCCCCAGGCCATTTGGCTTGACAGAGAGAAAGGCTGCCCCATGCAATCCTGCCTCAACCCATTTTTTCTCCCCATCTCCAAGGCTTAGAATCTCTGGTTAACAAAAGAAAACTCCATCAACAAAACCAAACCAGACCCATTCAAAAGGCTAAAGCGGTCACAGCTGAAGTACCCATCTTCAGGAGATCTTTGATCTGTTTGAGGGCAGCACAGCCCCAGGAATTGGAGGGGAGCAGCCAGGACAGCCCGGCAAGCTCACGGAGTTCAAGCTCTAAATTCTCCCAAAAGATGAGCCTCGGGACCAAAACTTGGGACCCTTCTGGGCAATAAAAATCAGGGATGCAGGAAAAACATCACTTATATAAAGTGCAGCAGTTTTCCCTGATGCTTGCGATAATAACCCTCTCTTCCTCTCTTGTACCTACCAGCGTATTGCCTCTGCTCCTGCTCATTCCCCCCACTTCGCTCCCAAATAATAAGACCCTGCAGAACTGTTCCCACCAGTGAAAACGCTAAATTTAGGTATGAAAAAGTAAAAGTTTAAAGATCCAGGGCAGGTTTTGTGTGTCCCAGTGCATATTTAGCCTTGGGACACCCTTCTGAGATAACCACAGGTACATTTCCCTCCCGTGCAGGTGGAAAAAAAAGGCAGCAGTGGGATGAGAGGACTGGGGTTGGGAAGCATTTTGCAGCCACGAGGTTTCAACCAGGACCTCTGCAGAAGCTCCTCTCCTTTGCCATGGGACTAAAAATAAAATAAAATAAAATAAAATAAAATAAAATAAAATAAAAACACTCAAGTAATGGTGTTGAGGGAAATACTGGCAGAGCCACCAGCCCCGTTACCACTTTTTCAGGCACTTTTGGGGTACGTTACCAGGCCCTCCGGTCTGCCTGGTGCCCGGCTTTGTGAAGTTTCACGAGGGGAGCAGCAGGATGCAGGATGACACAGTTTGGCTGCCGGGCTCTCGTGGGACAAGGACATGGACATGGGATGCACATCGCAGCAGTGCCACCACCAACTAGTTTGCCAGCTCCCCCTTCCAGACGTTCCCTTTTCTTCCAGCTCCCCCTCCGACGTGGGGCTCAGCACCCAAATGGCTTGTGAGAGCTCGGCAGGGCTCCCAGCGCCAGGAGGCTGAGCTGGGAAAGTCCTCTTCACGTTAGGCTTGGTTTCTTGGACTTCCAGCACCCAGCTCTGCCCTACAGCCACAAGCGGATAAAATCCTACAGCAGGGGGCTTGTGGGGGCACACGTGTCCTCCCCTTAATATTCCTTAACCCAAGCTGGGACGAGGCACTTGCACAATTATGTAGGTGATAAACTCCTGCTCTTGTCATCAGCCTCACCCTACTGACCCCACATGTAAAAGTGATGCTGGGGAGGGCAGCTTTAGGGACCGATCCCAAATCCTCCCCCGTTTCCTCCTCTGCACCTGGAGCCGCAGACACCAAGCTCTGCCTGGGGAGACAACAGGCAACCAGGAGGGTCAATTTCACCACCTGCCTCCTCCTCTTCCTCCTCAAGCTGGGCTTTACATCCTGCTTCCACACTGGTGTTTCTCAGAGCATTAATGACTTCCAAACAGGTTAAAATAAGCAGTAGAAATCACACTTTCTGCATCAGCTTTCAGTGTAAAGTCACTTTGCTCTATCAAGTAAGATCTAATTAAAACAGATCAGAGAAACACAACTCCTTCAAGCACCCCCCCATTCATTTCTGCAAGCGTCATTGAAACAAAGGGGAGGAGAAGCAGGTCATTCATTCTGGTTTTATTTAAGGTTTCAGCTTTGCTTTCTAAATGGCTGAGCTGACCCTAACAAACCGGGCACTACCGGAGAGTTACACCAAGGCAGTACAAAGAAAGAGAAACACGTTTTCCAGCTGATTTTAAAACGGCAAATGCCCTTGTTATTTCCCAGCAGGACAAGACACACAGACATCTGGCAGCAGGTCAGATTAGCTCCAGCTCACTTAGCACGGGTTGTTGCTCAAAGACATAAGGCTCAGTCCTCACTCTGAGCACCCCTTCATTGCACAGGAGCCCCCCGCTCCTTCCTGCTCCCAAACAGGATGCCTCAATCCACCGCAGGCTGCTCCAGCACCCTCCAAATTTCCTCAGCAGTTGGGAAACTGAGCTTTTACCTTTTGCTTCCACCTACACCTGCAACCATCCTCTTCCTCAGACCAACACCATCCTCTGTTGCCCTCCCACCCCTTTCCTGGGGGCATCCATTTCGGCTGCAAGTTTCCATCGCTGTTCTGCCACCAGCGGCAGCTCCCTGCTTCTCCAAGACCCCAGCCTTGATGCTGAGAGCTGTCATTAGCAGCAAACCATGAGATCCGCCCTAGGACATTATCTGTACGCTCAATCCAGTGTGTTTACAGCCCCAAAATACATCCACATGTTCTCTATTACTATCAAAATAAGCCACTGAAAAGTCTCCGTATTTTATGCTAGGGAGACAAACAGACTCAGCCTTCACCTTTGACAGCTTCCATATGAAAGATGCTGGGGAATCTGTAAGCTCATAATTAAGAAAGGCGTTCAAATACGTACCATTCTTCTTGGACTTTGGGCTGGACCTTTCACTGCCAGCTGAGCTCAGCAAACTTGAAGTACCAGCAGCCTACAGGCCACTTCAGCCCATCCTTGCATGGTAAATATCATCTGGTGATACCAACCCGTGATACCTTGAGACAGACACGTTAGGATACTAACGGAGATCTCAGCTCAGAAGCGATCTCAGCTCAGCCAGCCCCTCTCACCCAAACTCTTGGCCCCACTGAACTTAAATCAATCATTTGTTTAAATAAAACCTAGGGCTACAGTAACACAACTCCATATCAGCTCTTTAAATATAAGAAGCTTGAAATGCACCAGCTGCTTCTTAAATACGACAATCTTCAGTGCTTTGGAAAAAAAAGAGATGAGTTTTACCTTCCGCCACCACCAGGAGCTCTGGGAGCTGTAGCACATTGTGCCATTTCGGCACCTAACCTGATGGGGTTGCTGAGGATCCCATAAAAACAAAGCAGGTTTTCAGGATGGATAGTCAAACAACTGAATATTTCATGTTCTCATATAGAAGAGAGAATCTAATAATCAAATAAATAAGGGCTGTGATTAAAAATGGTTCAGACTCAGTGAAATTAGTTCATGCAGTAGGTATATTAAAAATATATATTAAAAAATGCCACCAAATCAGTTCTCTTGTTGGAATTTGCTTTCACATCCCAGCAGTAAGGATGCACTCAGAAAAAAAAAAAAAGAAAAAAAAAAAAGCCACAGAGGAAAATTTTAAGTCAGACACTTGTGCTAACAGCTCTCTGTAGTGACCAGAAAGTGCTGTAAGAGGCTATGCAGAAGCTGCCACCAGTGCTGAAGCTGGGCGATGCCCAGATGAACCTAAGAGTAGAGAAAAGGATCCATATCTCAGAAAAAAATATATACCTCATTCTCCTAAGCTAACTAAATTTTATTTATTTTTTTAAGATTTCTGAGAACGTGAAAACATGATGTGTCTGTTAACTTGGAATTGGGGCTAGGTACAAAGTAGCAAGTCAAACTCTTTCGCATCATAGACAGGTAAAAAATAAAATAAAACAGATGACATGTCTACAGTCACTGTCTTACAGCTTCCCAGTGCATAGCTCTCAGTCCTTACCAAACCAGTAAGGACCAATTCACAGCTGAAGTCAATGAGACAGAAGCACATCACAGGCTTAAGAATGGGGAGAAACAGTCACTCCTGCAGATTCCTTTCCAATAGGCAACAGAGAATCCAGCAGAGTAACTTAAATACAAGTCACCCTTTTTACCATTTTTCCTCCTGCAGAAAAATAAGCTCACGGATTTGCTCGCAGGTAGGGCACATCTGCATTACCACTCTCATCTCAAAGGGGTGTCAAGGATGGAGTGGGAAGGGAAGGCGAAGGGAAGTCAGCAACATTCAATAAATTCATGGATCAGGTTTAATCCTGTGCTGTCCAAAAAAGTCAATTGGTGGGTCGGTAAAACCAGAGCCACATTAGATTTTAGACCTAGTGAGCTCTAGCCCATCATTCCTTCCACCGCACACATGGCATTTTGAGACTTGCATAGAAAATAAAACCAAACTCCTCACCAAAGAGAATTATCCGAGGGCAGTGGCCTTCCCTTTCCCGATCTCCACCCCAGCCCCAAGCAGAGGAGCTCATCAAGAGATCAGGTCCCCCCCAGGGCTGGCAGCTTTGCTGCTCTGCCCAAGGAATTCATCTTGTAAGGGGAAATTTTTCATATTACATGAAGATGAAGAATATATACAAGGGGAGGAAGGCAGAAGATTTGGCAATGGGCTTCAGACGTTACAGCCTCACGTCAGACAGTGGCCACCCTGTAGCCTGAAGGATGGGAGAAGACACCAAAAAAGCAAGGGACCTTACAGGCTTTATCTACGCCTGTAAAACCAGTGCAAGGGCTGTCACGTATCGCAGAGTGAATGGGGAAAAATATATGTATATATTTCAATCACAAGCCCAGGGCAGGGAGGAAAGGACTGATCCAGCAGCAGGTGTCAGCAAGAAGCAGGAATGAGTTTCTGTGCAACACAAGTGCTTTGGGGAGAGGAGAACTGGATTAAACTCACCCTGGAAATGACCAAAGCGATACGTACAGAGAAAGCAAGATCTTTTATCCGTTCCCTCTGTGTGCAGTTACTCCTCTTCAGAGCCACTCGCTATCCCACAGGACTACAGAAGCTTGTATCACTTAATGCATCGCTTGTAAGCACCCAGTGACGATAACATGAAAACCCATCCCATCCGACAGAATCGTCTGGTGACAGTGAATTCTCCAACCCTCCCTCAGCCCCGAGTTAAGAAATGCAGCAGTCCTTTTATTAAAAATCAGGATACAGTTCAACATAACGCCAGTGTTTACACCCGATCTCTCTAGTAGTTCCAGGATCGCTGTTGTTTTACATATCATTAGCAACCAAAGGAGTCAGTAGCATAAAGATATCAGTTCACTCGCTCATTTCAAAAAAAAAATAAAATGAATGCCCCTATGCTTCCAAGGAAACACTGTCCATGATCAGTTTGTTTTCTGTTGGCCTTGGTCTAAGAAGCAAGAGTTTTCACCATCATCTTGCAGGCAGATCTTATCTTCCTAAGAGCAATTGTTCTGTTTGCTTTCTCTTACAGGGCAGGTCTCCACGAAGCCTGACAGCACTAATAAAATAACCCTAAAAGAAATCCCAGTTGATTTTTCCTGTGATTTTTCTAGAATATCAGAACTATTTGAAAGCTGTTTAATTACTTGAGTTGAAACGAAAGTGTGCGGGGAAGGACCTTGATTCACACAATTTGGCAAAAAGATCACGACTTGTCCAACAGCTGCAAGAAGCACACACAGGCTTTCTCCTTGCTCCCCCGAAGCATCCAGCGGTGCTGCGGGAGGGCTGCATGGTCCTGCCCTCGTTCCCCTTCCAGTTGTTTTAGCTGTTCCGATTGCTGCTGCCTGCTTCCTTCCCTCCTCAAGTCATCCAAAGCAGAGAGCAGCCTCAGTGCTGGAAGAGCAGCTTGGCAAAAGCAGGAGGAGTCCAGCCAGCAGAAGATTTACTTTATTAAGATAAACATGGCCTAAAGGCTCCACATTATCTTTAAAAATAAACACAGTAAGAAATACGAAAACAAACTGGCTTTGCTACGGGTAGGTCAGGTTCAGATGTTCTCAGAAGATCTTCCCAGCCATAAAATATACCCTTCCCCTACCGTGCCCATCAAGGAGGATGGAAAGACAGTTCACTACGCAAGATCAGCAGCGTACCTGTTGCGTGCCCTCCCACATTCAGCAAACGATACATCTGCTACCCTTCAAGGCAGATCAAAGTTTTAAGAACACCCCTGTGAAGGAGGAGCGGGAGGGGACAGGGACAGGTAATTCGGTTTCTGTAGGGAACATCTAAAAGGCTTGACACGACGGCTGTGCTGGCTCCCCCGCTTTAATGGTTGTTCTTTGCTGCTTCTTTAGCAGCAAGAATCAGAGGAGTGAGACTAGAAAGAGGCTTTGCAATTTTCAGGAACTGGTGCTAGGAAGAGGAAAAAGGAAAAAAAAAGGTTACATTTCTCAGAACATGTCCCAAAAGCCTGGTGTTTACACAAAATATCAGGACCTAGACCTGTATGAACTCCAACAACCTCCAAGCAGGCGAAACAAAAAAGGCACGATGAGCAAGAAAGTTCACCGTGACTTTTGGGCCTCACCTGAACTGATAAAGAGCTTTGCACCCAACACATCCTAATTTCTCCAATGTTTATACACTCTCAAGACCAAGCAAGTTCTCCCAGGAAATAAATTCATGCAAAATCTACAGTGAAATTCTTTGTGGAAGGGAGGTGTAAGTAAAAGCAACCTGTGCAGTTCCAAAACATTGCACAGGGCTTCCTGCAGCAATCATCTCTCCATTCTTCCTTTCCTGTCACCACAGATCTGCTGAAAACATTGCCTTGGCCTTCTAAAGCTATTAGAAATTTTCAGAACAGCTGGGACTGAGGAGCACAGCAGGGAATTCACAACAGGACCAGTCAGGCCATCTCCTATACCAGGTGCTCTGTTCTGTTAAACAATATTGATTATCGAGCACGCAACAAGCAGTAGGTGGTGTCACAAAGTGCTTCTTGCAGCACATGTGGTGTTTGTTTCGGGGGCAAGGTTTAAAACATAACATCTGGAACAGAGGAAGAAGTTTTCCCTGTGTTCAGGGTTAAGTGGAAAGCTTGCAATACTCCAGCCTCGCAGAGAAAGTCTAGGTTGGGGACAGAGACTGACACAAAACAGCTAATCAGACGAGTGGAGGCATGAAGCCCACAAGCTGTTCAGAAAACCCAAAATAATTAAGTCCCCCAGGACTTCTGAGCATCAGAAGGGATCAACCACCCAATCTGAACACACTTCAGAGGTGGTAAAATCCGAGGCCAAAAGGTAAAGGCAGGCAGAAATGCTGCAGTCCCAATGTTCTCCTGCCCCAAGGAACACAACCCTGCTGCTGTCTGATACTCTGGAGCTGGCAAGTCCAGGAGAAAAAGTCAGCTTTCATCTACTGCCATTCTTTCTGCCGGTGATTAATGCTTCATTAGTGTCTCAGAAAGGCAGCAGCACTCCCAAAGCTGAACCCAGTAGACAAACTAAAGGAAAGAAAGGAACACCAAAAAAGAGACAACTGTCTCACAGTCGACATCTGAGGGCCCCATCATCACCGATTTATTTTACAAAGAGATGAAGCACATTTTCCACCCCCGTGGGAGGTCTGACAAAAGGAAACACATGAACACTCCTCATCTGTGTTGGTAAAAAGCCTGGCAGCTTCGTCCTTCACTTTCACCACGAGTCCAGACAAAGACACCAGGTTTTCAGTGAAATAACTGAGGATTTCTCACAAGCTTGGTTCCATCACCTCTGCAGGAAGAGCTGTATCTGGCAAAATGTGTTAATGCCAAACTGCTGCAGTTAGTGCAAGACGTGCCCCTTGCAGAAAGCTTTGGGAACTCTCCCCCAGAAGGGAGACAACCAGAGCATTCGATAGCTGGAAGCCCTCCTGTTATCCAAATGGGAACAAGCACGGCCAGACCGCAACACCACAGCCAGATGTTAGGGTGAGCTGCATGAAGAAGCCACGGGAATTAAGGGGCTCAGCAGTTGGCAGGCTCGGGGCACGGCAATTATTTGAGGTTGGTTACAGAACACGCTGCACAGCTGCTGCCAGTAGCAAGTACAGCACAAAAAGGAAAGTACTCTGTTAACGCTTCGTTAGGGATTTGGGGTTTTTTGGTTGGTTGGTTTTGGTTTTTTTTGTTCGTTTCTTCATGGTAAATTATCTCTGCTGTGCTTGTGACTTCAGATGATGCAGTATTTAAGACCCCAAATGACATTTCTCCGCGTGCCTATTCTCACTCTAGAATGCTTAATTCCGTCCTGTTCCCCGGCACTTACCTGGAGCAGCTCTTTTGCAGAACCTCTTTTTTCCACGTCCATTTCAAGACAGCGATTTAGGAAGTCTCGGAATATGGGTGAAAGCTTTTCTGGATTCTGCAGTTCCGGAGTCCCGTTAGTAGCAATGAGATACAGGGCCTAAAGCAAAGCAAGCACCAAAGAAACAGGAGGTTACGAAGGTCAGACTCCAGCTGCAGATTACAGAGGCACCCATTTTTCCTCTCCCTCCCCACAGTTCAATGGGGAAAAACAAAACCAAAACAAACCCTTATCACGGTGACTAATAAATGCTTAAGTTTCAGCAAAGAGAAGAGCTGCCAGCCCTATTTTTATGTGGATGGGATCCAATCCTTTTTTGCTTTACCCTCGTAATCTGGGTTTGGATCCTGCAGCCCTCTCAAGGGATTAAGAGGACAAAACCAGCAGTCCAGACTGTGTTTACAGAGGGAAGTTGGCTGGCACAGCTCTGCCAGTGCTCGACTCCTGCAATAACTATATCCTCATGGGAAGGTACCCCTGAAGAAACAGGAGGCTTTCTTCTCTCGATACTTTGCCCAAATGCACAAGGCCTAAAAAGTCAATACTCTAAAGATGCAGTTGGTCCTTTACAAAAGATGGCCAGTAGGTTCTCAAGCAGCACTTAACACCCTACAGAAACAAGTGGAGTCGTTTTGCTGCTTCTTGGGAATGAAGAATTCTCTAAGAATCAGGAAATTCAGAATTCATCCACTGCAAAATTTTACTATTAAAAGAAAATCGCTAGATGCCTTTTAAAAGGAAACAGACATCTGGCAGAGGCCTTCTGAGCTCACTGCTCATCACATCTCAAGGTAGAGGTCTGATAGCCTGGGAACTGCAACAAGTTAAGTTAAATGAGAGCAAAGCACCCCGTTTCTTAGCCATCCTCATTTAACTCCACACCAACTTTTTCCTTTCGCATTTCTTCACTGCTGCGCTTCTCTCCCAAAATCACCTCCAGTCAAAGAGGTGGAAACAAGTTAAACAGAACTGTTCTAGATCCCTTCGTCCTGTTTAGCTTAGAAAAAAAGCCATAAAACTGGCTCACACCAAGAACAGCTGCATTCCTACAAACTGATAGAATTTCCCCTTTCATTAAAGAATACGAAGGGAAAGACACCAGCAGGGGCAAAGCCTGATTAAAGGCTAGTTAAACTTGGAGCTTTATTTGCAAATAAATATTGTAAATAAATAAAATTTATTATTTGCAAATAAATAAAATTCTTTAATGCAAATAGGAACAATGCACCAGCAAGAAAAAGCCCTGTTTATAAAAGAGCAATGTGGTATTCTTTGAATTCAAGGACAGCTCTCTTCCCCACTCACAAGGATTTAAGAAGCCAGGCACTCTGGGGCCAGAAGGTGCCCCTGTCAGCCTCTCCAGAAAGGGGGGAATTATGGATGCACCACAGGATTAACTCAGACCCTACCTGAAGGTCTGCAACAGGAAGAGCCTGTGCCCTCTGCCACCCAGAACCAGCCATGGCTTCTAAGTTAAATGACCACAATCTTCTCACTACAGCATCTAAGGAGACGTGTAGCTGCATGTGATGAAACCACAGCGGAGGTTCACCTGCCTCCTCCAGAGCCTAGGTTAACCAGCAGGCTCAGCGAAGGCCTGAAGGCAAAAAAAGGCACTCGCTTACTCTCAGGGGGTTTTCATTGAGGTAGGGGGGTTCTCCTTCGATCATCTCGATGGCCATTATCCCCAGTGACCAGATGTCCACTTTGGGCCCGTAGGCTTTTCGTGTCACCACTTCAGGCGCCATCCAGTACGGGGTCCCCACCATGGTGCTGCGCTTGCTCTGTTCGGGAGTGATCTGGGCACAGAAGCCAAAGTCAGCTGGAAAAGCAAAGAAGGAGGGAAGAAATAGTTAGAAACCAGCAGGTTTCTCCAAAAACAACACGTACTGATGCCACAGCTGTGGTACAAGCTAGCCTGTTGCACTGCCTGCTACATTGCTGCTGCAAAGGAGGGCTGGTTTTGTGGTTAACAAGGTGTTCAGGAGTAAGCTTCTAAATCTGACTCGCTGAGGCCATCAACATCACAGAGCTGCTCACTTGTCGATGTGAAAGCTGGTGATCAGTAAAGAGCTGTACATGGATGCTGTGAAACGTGGCAGTGCAGCATTTGGCAGCTGTAATACACTGTGTAACACATGCTCTCAAGCCTGTTCCTGGGTCTGTGAAAACAGAAACCAATGCCCAGTCTGTCCTCCCTCCACCCACACCCACCAGTATTATCTGGTCGTATTTTCAGTCCCGGAGATAGTATTTCCCCAGAAGATGTACCATCTCTCAAACACGATTTGCTTTCTAGAGCAAATACTGTGTTCAGAATAAATTTAAGGACCTAATTTGGTACTTATTATTTTCTTTGAGAAGACAGAAAGCTGGAGAGCCTTCCTGTGGAAATTGCTTGGCCCTGTCTTATTTGCATTTGACTTTCCAAAAGATCACAGAATAATAGAATCATAGGAAAATTAAGGTTGGAAAAGCCCTCCAAGATCACCTGGTCCAACCATCCCCCTACGAACAATGTCACCCACGAAACCACGTCCCCAAGCACCACGTCCAACCTTGCCTTGAACACCCCCAGGGACAGGGACTCCACCACCTCCCTGGGCAACGCGTCCCAATGCCTGACCGCTCTTTCTGAGAAGAAATGTCTCCTAATTGTTTTAATTGGTGAAGAGTAGCACTCTTTGTTCAATTCTTTGTTTTAATTGTTGAAGAGTAGGCGCATGACGTTTCCATTTTTCCACTCACCAGTGACATCGCCCGACTGCCAGGACTTTTCAACTGTGATGGAGAGAGGCTTGGCAACTACATCAGCCAGTTCCCTCAGGACCCTGGGATTCATGTCATCAGGTCCCATAGACCTGGACCTGTTTACATTCAGCAGGTGGTCTCGAACCTGCTCTTCACTTACCGTGGGTGGGACTTTGCTCCCCCAGCCTTCACCTACGGGTTCAGGGAAATGAAAGACTTGGGAAGCCCATCTACCAGTGCAGACGGAGGCAAAGAAGTTGCTGAGTACCTCAGCCTTCTCCGTGTCTGTCGTTACCAATTACTCAGGTATAGAAACTCACTCCTAATATAAGAAATTAGCCACCTCTAATCGCTTCCACACTACTATTTTCACCCCTCAGTTTATTTTCACAAATGTTAAAGGCGCATGGTGGCCCCTGGGGACTCCTCCTGTCAGCCCAGCGCAGCAGCCCGAAGGGAGCTGGGTCCTCTCTTGTGCTCTTCCTCGAGGCTCTGTGCAGAGGGGCTGACACCTCTCGCACAAGGGCTGGCGGGTGGGAAAGAAACACGCACACAAGCCCTGAATATCAGCAAGAGTTCTTTATTGCCAGGTGTTTGGTGGCTCCAAGCTAATGCCTGGGATGGAGCCTGCGCGACGAGGAGTAGGGAGCTCGCCGGGCCCTGCTGCGTAGCTACCGGTGTTCTCTCATGGCACGCAGCAGAGAGCTGCCGGGGTAGTCCCAGGTCTGATGTGGCCGAGGTGGATCCACTTCCATGGGTTCCTCCGCCTCTTCTTGTGGATCCACCTCCATGGGCTCCACGGTGTCAGGCAGGAGGACAAGCCAGTCCTTGCCTGGGACTGCCCACACGGGATGCCTCCCATCAGCTGTGTTCTCCGGCCAGGGTGCCGAACGAGGGGGTCGCCCAGTTCCATTGCCTGGTCCCATGCCACTCTCCACTTGATATTCATTCGTGGGTTTCACGCCGCCATCTCTTTTACGGCCACGGCTGGGTCCCTCGCTGCGATCTGGCCGATGGGCACGCCTCTGCTCCCCACGGCTCTCCGCATCACGCTCCCGTCTTCGCTCCACACCACCACTGCACCTCTGGTTAGGCCCAGGCCCCCTGCTGCTGGATGTCTGAGGGGCCGGCCTGTTCCCCGCATCGCTGCGGTGCCAGTGATATCTCCAATAATCGTCTCTGGGCCGGGCAGCAGACTTCCCCCAGGCACTGATGTCTTTTGTGCCGCAGGTGCTGTCCCTCTGCCCATGAGACATCTTTCTCCCATTAGCTGCCATCTTCTCGGTGCTTCCTCAGATCGCTTCGCGGTCCTCACACCGAGGAGGGCTGCCGCTCGCCTTGCTCCTTTCTCTGGCCTTCCTCCTGCCGCTTACGCTGGCTCTCAGAGGACCGAGTCGCTGAGCAAGTGGCGGGCCAGCGGCAGGGGGCCTCTTTTATAGGGCCCGGGGCAAAGGCGTGACAGCGGTGGCCACTGTGACCTCAGCAAGGCTCTGTGATGGAGTGGCCCGTGCGAGGCCAAAGGCGGCTGCGTTGGGAGAGGCCTGGAAGATGCCCTCATGTGGACAAGGAGGAGGGCTGGGGGGGCTGAGGGGCCCCTTTTCTGGGGCTGGCTCCCCCCCAGGCCATTTGGCTTGACAGAGAGAAAGGCTGCCCCATGCAATCCTGCCTCAACCCATTTTTTCTCCCCATCTCCAAGGCTTAGAATCTCTGGTTAACAAAAGAAAACTCCATCAACAAAACCAAACCAGACCCATTCAAAAGGCTAAAGCGGTCACAGCTGAAGTACCCATCTTCAGGAGATCTTTGATCTGTTTGAGGGCAGCACAGCCCCAGGAATTGGAGGGGAGCAGCCAGGTTAAGCCCGGCAAGCTCACGGAGTTCAAGCTCTAAATTCTCCCAAAAGATGAGCCTCGGGACCAAAACTTGGGACCCTTCTGGGCAATAAAAATCAGGGATGCAGGAAAAACATCACTTATATAAAGTGCAGCAGTTTTCCCTGAAGCATGCGATAATAACCCTCTCTTCCTCTCTTGTACCTACCAGCGTATTGCCTCTGCTCCTGCTCATTCCCCCCACTTCGCTCCCAAATAATAAGACCCTGCAGAACTGTTCCCACCAGTGAAAACGCTAAATTTAGGTATGAAAAAGTAAAAGTTTAAAGATCCAGGGCAGGTTTTGTGTGTCCCAGTGCATATTTAGCCTTGGGACACCCCTCTGAGATAACCACAGGTACATTTCCCTCCCGTGCAGGTGGAAAAAAAAGGCAGCAGTGGGATGAGAGGACTGGGGTTGGGAAGCATTTTGCAGCCACGAGGTTTCAACCAGGACCTCTGCAGAAGCTCCTCTCCTTTGCCATGGGACTAAAAATAAAATAAAATAAAATAAAATAAAATAAAATAAAATAAAATAAAATAAAATAAAAACACTCAAGTAATGGTGTTGAGGGAAATACTGGCAGAGCCACCAGCCCCGTTACCACTTTTTCAGGCACTTTTGGGGTACGTTACCAGGCCCTCCGGTCTGCCTGGTGCCCGGCTTTGTGAAGTTTCACGAGGGGAGCAGCAGGATGCAGGATGACACAGTTTGGCTGCCGGGCTCTCATGGGACAAGGACATGGAGATGGGATGCACATCGCAGCAGTGCCACCACCAACTAGTTTGCCAGCTCCCCCTTCCAGACGTTCCCTTTTTCTTCCCCCTCCGACGTGGGGCTCAGCACCCAAATGGCTTGTGAGAGCTCGGCAGGGCTCCCAGCGCCAGGAGGCTGAGCTGGGAAAGTCCTCTTCACGTTAGGCTTGGTTTCTTGGACTTCCAGCACCCAGCTCTGCCCTACAGCCACAAGCGGATAAAATCCTACAGCAGGGGGCTTGTGGGGGCACATGTGTCCTCCCCTTAATATTCCTTAATCCAAGCTGGGACGAGGCACTTGCACAATTATGTAGGTGATAAACTCCTGCTCTTGTCATCAGCCTCACCCTACTGACCCCACATGTAAAAGTGATGCTGGGGAGGGCAGCTTTAGGGACCGATCCCAAATCCTCCCCCGTTTCCTCCTCTGCACCTGGAGCCGCAGACACCAAGCTCTACCTGGGGAGACAGCAAGCAGCCAGGAGGGTCCATTTCATCATCTGCCTCCTCCTCTTCCTCCTCAAGCTGGGCTCTACATCCTGCTTCCACACTGGTGTTTCTCAGAGCATTAATGACTTCCAAACAGGTGAAAATAAGCAGTAGAAATCACACTTTCTGCATCAGCTTTCAGTGTAAAGTCACTTTGCTCTATCAAGTAAGATCTAATTAAAACAGATCAGAGAAACACAACTCCTTCAAGCACCCCCCAATTCATTTCTGCAAGCGTCATTGAAACAAAGGGGAGGAGAAGCAGGTCATTCATTCAGGTTTTATTTAAGGTTTCAGCTTTGCTTTCTAAATGGCTGAGCTGACCCTAACAAACCGGGCACTACCGGAGAGTTACACCAAGGCAGTACAAAGAAAGAGAAACACGTTTTCCAGCTGATTTTAAAACGGCAAAGGCCCTTATTTCCCAGCAGGACAAGACACACAGACACCTGGCAGCAGGTCAGATTAGCTCCAGCTCACTTAGCACGAGTTGTTGCTCAAAGACATAAGGCTCAGTCCTCACTCTGAGCACCCCTTCATTGCACAGGAGCCCCCCGCTCCTTCCTGCTCCCAAACAGGATGCCTCAATCCACCGTAGGCTGCTCCAGCATCCTCCAAATTCCCTCAGCAGTTGGGAAACTGAGCTTTTACCTTTTGCTTCCACCTACACCTGCAACCATCCTCTTCCTCAGACCAACACCATCTTCTGTTGCCCTCCCACCCCTTCCCTGGGGGCATCCATTTCGGCTGCAAGTTTCCGTCCAGCCCCTGCCGGCATCGCTGTTCTGCCACCACCGGCAGCTCCCTGCTTCTCCAAGACCCCAGCCTTGATGCTGAGAGCTGTCATTAGCAGCAAACCATGAGATCCGCCCTAGGACATTATCTATATGCTCAATCCAGTGTGTTTACAACCCCAAAATACATCCACATGTTCTCTATTACTATCAAAATAAGCCACTGAAAAGTCTCCGTATTTTATGCTAGGGAGACAAACAGACTCAGCCTTCACCTTTGACAGCTTCCATATGAAAGATGCTGGGGAATCTGTAAGCTCATAATTAAGAAAGGCGTTCAGATACGTACCATTCTTCTTGGACTTTGGGCTGGACCTTTCACTGCCAGCTGAGCTCAGCAAACTTGAAGTACCAGCAGCCTACAGGCCACTTCAGCCCATCCTTGCATGGTAAATATCATCTGGTGATACCAACCCGTGATACCTTGAGACAGACACGTTCGGATACTAACGGAGATCTCAGCTCAGAAGCGATCTCAGCTCAGCCAGCCCCTCTCACCCAAACTCTTGGCCCCACTGAACTTAAATCAATCATTTGTTTAAAGAAAACCTAGGGCTGCAGTAATCCAGCTCCATATCAGCTCTTTAAATATAGGAAGCTTGAAATGCACCAGCTGCTTCTTAAATACGATATTCTTCAGTGCTTTGGAAAAAAAAGAGATGGGTTTTACCTTCCACCTCCACCAGGAGCTCTGGGAGCTGTAGCACATTGTGCCATTTCGGCACCTAACCTGATAGGGTTGCTGAGGATCCCTTAAAAAGGAAGCAGGTTTTCAGGGTGGATAGTCAAACAACTGAATATTTCATATTCTAATATAGAAGAGAGAATCTAATAATCAAATAAATAATTAAGGGCTGCGATTAAAAATGGTTCAGACTCAGTAAAATTAGTTCATACTGTAGGTATATTAAAATATATTTTAAAATGCTACCAAATCAGTTCTCTTCTCTTGGAAGTTGCGTTCAAATCCCAGCAGTAAGGATGTTCTCAGAAAAAAAAATAAGAATTATTAAGTCAGACACTTGTGCTAACAGCTCTCTGTAGTGACCAGAAAGTGCTGTAAGAGGCTATGCAAAAGCTGCCACCAGTGCTGGAGCTGAGCGATGCCCAGATGAACCTAAGAGTAGAGAAAAGGATCCATCTCTGGACAAAAAAAATGTATCTCATTCTCCTAAACTAACTACATTCTTTTATTTATCTTTTTATTCAAGATTTCTGAGACCATGAAAACACGATGCATCTGTTAACTTGGAACTGGGGCTAGGCACACAGTAGCAAGTCAACTTTCTCATCACAGGTTGGTAAAATAAAAACAGGAGAAGATGACATGTCTACAGCCGCTGTCTTACAGCTTCCCAGAGCACAGCTCTCAGTCCTTACCAAACCAGTAAGGACCAATTCACAGCTGAAGTCAATGAGACAGAAGCACATCACGGGCTTAAGAATGGGGAGAAACAGTCACTCCTGCAGATTCCTTTCCAATAGGCAACAGAGAATCCAGCAGAGTAACTTAAATACAAGTCACCCTTTTTACCATTTTTCCTCCTGCAGAAAAATAAGCTCACGGATTTGCTCGCAGGTAGGGCACATCTGCATTACCGCTCTCACCTCAAAGGGGTGCCAAGGATGGAGTGGGAAGGGAAGGCGAAGGGAAGTCAGCAACACTCAGTACATTCATGGATCAGGTTTAATCCTGTGCTGTCAAAAAATGTCAATTGATGGGTCAATAAGACCAGAGCAACATTAGATTTTAGATCAAGTGAGATCTAGCCCATCATTCCTTCCCATCTACCCCACGCATGGCATTTGAGACTTGCACAGAAAATAAAAGCAAACTCCTCACCAAAGAGAATTATCCGAGGGTAGTGGCCTTCCCTTTCCCGATCTCCACCCCAGCCCCAAGCAGAGGAGCTCATCAAGAGATCAGGTCCCCCCCAGGGCTGGCAGCTTTGCTGCTCTGCCCAAGGAATTCATCTTGCGAGGGGAAACTCTCCATATTACATGAAGATGAAGAATGTATACAAGGGGAGGAAGGCAGAAGATTTGGCAATGGGCTTCAGACATTACAGACTCACGTCAGACAGTGGCCACCCTGTAGCCTGAAGGATGGGAGAAGACACCAAAAAAGCAAGGGACCTTACAGGCTTTATCTACGCCTGTAAAACCAGTGCAAGGGCTGTCACGTATCGCAGAGTGAATGGGGAAAAATATATGTATATATTTCAATCACAAGCCCAGGGCAGGGAGGAAAGGACTGATCCAGCAGCAGGTCTCAGCAAGAAGCAGGAATGAGTTTCTGTGCAACACAAGTGCTTTGGGGAGAGGAGAACTGGATTAAACTCACCCTGGAAATGACCAAAGCGATACGTACAGAGAAAGCAAGATCTTTTATCCGTTCCCTCTGTGTGCAGTTACTCCTCTTCAGAGCCACTCGCTATCCCACAGGACTACAGAAGCTTGTATCACTTAATGCATCGCTTGTAAGCACCCAGTGACGATAACATGAAAACCCATCCCATCCGACAGAGTTGTCTGGTGACAGTGAATTCTCCAACCCTCCCTCAGCCCCGAGTTAAGAAATGCAGCAGTCCTTTTATTAAAAATCAGGATACAGTTCAACATAACGCCAGTGTTTACACCCGATCTCTCTAGTAGTTCCAGGATCGCTGTTGTTTTACATATCATTAGCAACCAAAGGAGTCAGTAGCATAAAGATATCAGTTCACTCGCTCATTTCAAAAAAAAAATAATAAAATGAATGCCCCTATGCTTCCAAGGAAACACTGTCCATGATCAGTTTGTTTTCTGTTGGCCTTGGTCTAAGAAGCAAGAGTTTTCACCATCATCTTGCAGGCAAATCTTATCTTCCTAAGAGCAATTGTTCTGTTTGCTTTCTCTTACAGGGCAGGTCTCCACGAAGCCTGACAGCACTAATAAAATAACCCTAAAAGAAATCCCAGTTGATTTTTCCTGTGATTTTTCTAGAAATATCAGAACTATTTGAAAGCTGTTTAATTACTTGAGTTGAAACGAAAGTGTGCGGGGAAGGACCTTGATTCACACAATTTGGCAAAAAGATCACGACTTGTCCAACAGCTGCAAGAAGCACACACAGGCTTTCTCCTTGCTCCCCCGAAGCATCCAGCGGTGCTGCAGGAGGGCTGCATGGTCCTGCCCTCGTTCCCCTTCCAGTTGTTTTAGCTGTTCCGATTGCTGCTGCCTGCTTCCTTCCCTCCTCAAGTCATCCAAAGCAGAGAGCAGCCTCAGTGCTGGAAGAGCAGCTTGGCAAAAGCAGGAGGAGTCCAGCCAGCAGAAGATTTACTTTATTAAGATAAACATGGTCTAAAGGCTCCACATTATCTTTAAAAATAAACACAGTAAGAAATACGAAAACAAACTGGCTTTGCTACGGGTAGGTCAGGTTCAGATGTTCTCAGAAGATCTTCCCAGCCATAAAATATACCCTTCCCCTACCGTGCCCATCAAGGAGGATGGAAAGACAGTTCACTACGCAAGATCAGCAGCGTACCTGTTGCGTGCCCTCCCACATTCAGCAAACGATACATCTGCTACCCTTCAAGGCAGATCAAAGTTTTAAGAACACCCCTGTGAAGGAGGAGCGGGAGGGGACAGGGACAGGTAATTCGGTTTCTGTAGGGAACATCTAAAAGGCTTGACACGACGGCTGTGCTGGCTCCCCCGCTTTAATGGTTGTTCTTTGCTGCTTCTTTAGCAGCAAGAATCAGAGGAGTGAGACTAGAAAGAGGCTTTGCAATTTTCAGGAACTGGTGCTAGGAAGAGGAAAAAGGAAAAAAAAAGGTTACATTTCTCAGAACATGTCCCAAAAGCCTGGTGTTTACACAAAATATCAGGACCTAGACCTGTATGAACTCCAACAACCTCCAAGCAGGCGAAACAAAAAAGGCACGATGAGCAAGAAAGTTCACCGTGACTTTTGGGCCTCACCTGAACTGATAAAGAGCTTTGCACCCAACACATCCTAGTTTCTCCAATGTTTATACACTCTCAAGACTAAGCAAGTTCTCCCAGGAAATAAATTCATGCAAAATCTACAGTGAAATTCTTTGTGGAAGGGAGGTGTAAGTAAAAGCAACCTGTGCAGTTCCAAAACATTGCACAGGGCTTCCTGCAGCAATCATCTCTCCATTCTTCCTTTCCTGTCACCACAGATCTGCTGAAAACATTGCCTTGGCCTTCTAAAGCTATTAGAAATTTTCAGAACAGCTGGGACTGAGGAGCACAGCAGGGAATTCACAACAGGACCAGTCAGGCCATCTCCTATACCAGGTGCGCTGTTCTGTTAAACAATATTGATTATCGAGCATGCAACAAGCAGTAGGTGGTGTCACAAAGTGCTTCTTGCAGCACATGTGGTGTTTGTTTCGGGGGCAAGGTTTAAAACATAACATCTGGAACAGAGGAAGAAGTTTTCCCTGTGTTCAGGGTTAAGTGGAAAGCTTGCAATACTCCAGCCTCGCAGAGAAAGTCTAGGTTGGGGACAGAGACTGACACAAAACAGCTAATCAGACGAGTGGAGGCATGAAGCCCACAAGCCGTTCAGAAAACCCAAAATAATTAAGTCCCCCAGGACTTCTGAGCACCAGAAGGGATCAACCACCCAATCTGAACACACTTCAGAGGTGGAAAAATCCGAGGCTAAAAGGTAAAGGCAGGCAGAAATGCTGCAGTCCCAATGTTCTCCTGCCCCAAGGAACACAACCCTGCTGCTGTCTGATACTCTGGAGCTGGCAAGTCCAGGAGAAAAAGTCAGCTTTCATCTACTGCCATTCTTTCTGCCGGTGATTAATGCTTCATTAGTGTCTCAGAAAGGCAGCAGCACTCCCAAAGCTGAACCCAGTAGACAAACTAAAGGAAAGAAAGGAACACCAAAAAAGAGACAACTGTCTCACAGTCGACATCTGAGGGCCCCATCATCACAGATTTATTTTACAAAGAGATGAAGCACATTTTCCACCCCCGTGGGAGGTCTGACAAAAGGAAACACATGAACACTCCTCATCTGTGTTGGTAAAAAGCCTGGCAGCTTCGTCCTTCACTTTCACGAGTCCAGACAAAGACACCAGGTTTTCAGTGAAATAACTGAGGATTTCTCACAAGCTTGGTTCCATCACCTCTGCAGGAAGAGCTGTATCTGGCAAAATGTGTTAATGCCAAACTGCTGCAGTTAGTGCAAGACGTGCCCCTTCCAGAAAGCTTTGGGAACTCTCCCGCAGAAGGGAGACAACCAGAGCATTCGATAGCTGGAAGCCCTCCTGTTATCCAAACGGGAACAAGCATGGCCAGACCGCAACACCACAGCCAGATGTTAGGGTGAGCTGCGTGAAGAAGCCACGGGAATTAAGGGGCACGGCAGCTGGCAGGCTCGGGGCACGGCAATTATTTGAGGTTGGTTACAGAACACGCTGCACAGCTGCTGCCAGTAGCAAGTACAGCACAAAAAGGAAAGTACTCTGTTAACGCTTCGTTAGGGATTTGGGGTTTTTTGGTTGGTTGGTTTTGGTTTTTTTTGTTCGTTTCTTCATGGTAAATTATCTCTGCTGTGCTTGTGACTTCAGATGACGCAGTATTTAAGACCCCAAATGACATTGCTCCACGTGCCTATTCTCACTCTAGAATGCTTAATTCCGTCCCGTTCCCCGGCACTTACCTGGAGCAGCTCTTTTGCAGAACCTCTTTTTTCCACGTCCATTTCAAGACAGCGATTTAGGAAGTCTCGGAATATGGGTGAAAGCTTTTCTGGATTCTGCAGTTCCAGAGTCCCGTTAGTAGCAATGAGATACAGGGCCTAAAGCAAAGCAAGCACCAAAGAAACAGGAGGTTACGAAGGTCAGACTCCAGCTGCAGATTACAGAGGCACCCATTTTTCCTCTCCCTCCCCACAGTTCAATGGGGAAAAACAAAACCAAAACAAACCCTTATCACGGTGACTAATAAATGCTTAAGTTTCAGCAAAGAGAAGAGCTGCCGGCCCTATTTTTATGTGGATGGGATCCAATCCTTTCTTGCTTTACCCTCGTAATCTGGGTTTGGATCCTGCAGCCCTCTCAAGGGATTAAGAGGACAAAACCAGCAGTCCAGACTGTGTTTACAGAGGGAAGTTGGCTGGCACAGCTCTGCCAGTGCTCGACTCCTGCAATAACTATATCCTCATGGGAAGGTACCCCTGAAGAAACAGGAGGCTTTCTTCTCTCGATACTTTGCCCAAATGCACAAGGCCTAAAAAGTCAATACTCTAAAGATGCAGTTGGTCCTTTACAAAAGATGGCCAGTAGGTTCTCAAGCAGCACTTAACACCCTACAGAAACAAGTGGAGTCGTTTTGCTGCTGCTTGGGAATGAAGAATTCTCTAAGAATCAGGAAATTCAGAATTCATCCACTGCAAAATTTTACTATTAAAAGAAAATCGCTAGATGCCTTTTAAAAGGAAACAGACATCTGGCAGAGGCCTTTGGAGCTCATCGCTCATCACATCTCAAGGTAGAGGTCTGATAGCCTGGGAACTGCAACAAGTTAAGTTAAATGAGAGCAAAGCACCCCGTTGCTTAGCCATCCTCATTTAACTCCACACCAACTTTTTCCTTTCGCATTTCTTCACTGCTGCGCTTCTCTCCCAAAATCACCTCCAGTCAAAGAGGTGGAAACAAGTTAAACAGAACTGTTCTAGATCCCTTCGTCCTGTTTAGCTTAGAAAAAAAGCCATAAAACTGGCTTACACCAAGAACAGCCGCATTCCTACAAACAGACAGAATTTCCCCCTTCATTAAAGAATATGAAGGGAAAGACACCAGCGGGGCAAAGCCTGACTAAAGGCTTGTTAAACCTGGAGCTTTACTGAGAGCACGCAAAGAGGAACAATGCACCAGCAAGAAAAAGCCCTGTTTATAAAAGAGTAATGTGGTATTCTTTGAATTCAAGGACAGCTCTCTTCCCCACTCACAAGGATTTAAGAAGCCGGGCGCCCTGGGGCCAGAAGGTGCCCCTATCGGCCTCTCCAGAAAGGGGGGAATTATGGATGCACCACATCATTAACTCAGACCCTACCTGAAGGTCTGCAACAGGAAGAGCCTGTGCCCTCTGCCACCCAGAACCAGCCATGGCTTCTAACTTAAATGACCACAATCTTCTCACTACAGCATCTAAGGAGACGTGTAGCTGCATGTGATGAAACCACAGCGGAGGTTCACCTGCCTCCTCCAGAGCCCAGGTTAACCAGCAGGCTCAGCGAAGGCCTGAGGGCAAAAAAAAGGCACTCGCTTACTCTCAGGGGGTTTTCATTGAGGTAGGGGGGTTCTCCTTCGATCATCTCGATGGCCATTATCCCCAGTGACCAGATGTCCACTTTGGGCCAGTAGGCTTTTCGTGTCACCACTTCAGGCGCCATCCAGTACGGGGTCCCCACCATGGTGCTGCGCTTGCTCTGTTCGGGAGTGATCTGGGCACAGAAGCCAAAGTCAGCTGGAAAAGCAAAGAAGGAGGGAAGAAAAAGTTAGAAACCAGCAGGTTTCTCCAAAAACAACACGTACTGATGCCACAGCTGTGGTACAAGCTAGCCTGTTGCACTGCCTGCTACATTGCTGCTGCAAAGGAGGGCTGGTTTTGTGGTTAACAAGGTGTTCAGGAGTAAGCTTCTAAATCTGACTCGCTGAGGCCATCAACATCACAGAGCTGCTCACTTGTCGATGTGAAGGCTGGTGATCAGTAAAGAGCTGTACATGGATGCTGTGAAACGTGGCAGTGCAGCATTTGGCAGCTGTAATACACTGTGTAACACATGCTCTCAAGTCTGTTCCTGGGTCTGTGAAAACAGAAACCAATGCCCAGTCTGTCCTCCCTCCACCCACACCCACCAGTATTATCTGGTCGTATTTTCAGTCCCAGAGATAGTATTTCCCCAGAAGATGTACCATCTCGCAAACACGATTTGCTTTCTAGAGCAAATACTGTGTTCAGAATAAATTTAAGGACCTAATTTGGTACTTATTATTTTCTTTGAGAAGACAGAAAGCTGAAGAGCCTTCCTGTGGAAATTGCTTGGCCCTGTCTTATTTGCATTTGACTTTCCAAAAGATCACAGAATAATAGAATCATAGGAAAATTAAGGTTGGAAAAGCCCTCCAAGATCACCTGGTCCAACCATCCCCCTACAAACAATGTCACCCACGAAACCACGTCCCCAAGCACCACGTCCAACCTTGCCTTGAACACCCCCAGGGACGGGGACTCCACCACCTCCCTGGGCAACGCGTCCCAATGCCTGACCGCTCTTTCTGAGAAGAAATGTCTCCTAATTGTTTTAATTGGTGAAGAGTAGCACTCTTTGTTCAATTCTTTGTTTTAATTGTTGAAGAGTAAGGGCATGACGTTTCCATTTTTCCACTCACCAGTGACATCACCCGACTGCCAGGACTTTTCAACTGTGATGGAGAGCGGCTTGGCAACCCCATCAGCCAGTTCCCTCAGGACCCTGGGATTCATGTCATCAGGTCCCATAGACCTGGACCTGTTTACATTCAGCAGGTGGTCTCGAACCTGCTCTTCACTTACCGTGGGTGGGACTTTGCTCCCCCAGCCTCCACCTACAGGTTCAGGGAAATGAAAGACTTGGGAAGCCCATCTACCAGTGCAGACGGAGGCAAAGAAGTTGCTGAGTACCTCAGCCTTCTCCGTGTCTGTCGTTACCAATTACTCAGGTATAGAAACTCACTCCTAATATAAGAAATTAGCCACCTCTAATCGCTTCCACACTACTATTTTCACCCCTCAGTTTATTTTCACAAATGTTAAAGGCGCATGGTGGCCCCTGGGGACTCCTCCTGTCAGCCCAGCGCAGCAGCCCGAAGGGAGCTGGGTCCTCTCTTGTGCTCTTCCTCGAGGCTCTGTGCAGAGGGGCTGACACCTCTCGCACAAGGGCTGGCGGGTGGGAAAGAAACACGCACACAAGCCCTGAATATCAGCAAGAGTTCTTTATTGCCAGGTGTTTGGTGGCTCCAAGCTAATGCCTGGGATGGAGCCTGCGCGACGAGGAGTAGGGAGCTCGCCGGGCCCTGCTGCGTAGCTACCGGTGTTCTCTCATGGCACGCAGCAGAGAGCTGCCGGGGTAGTCCCAGGTCTGATGTGGCCGAGGTGGATCCACTTCCATGGGTTCCTCCGCCTCTTCTTGTGGATCCACCTCCATGGGCTCCACGGTGTCAGGCAGGAGGACAAGCCAGTCCTTGCCTGGGACTGCCCACACGGGATGCCTCCCATCAGCTGTGTTCTCCGGCCAGGGTGCCGAACGAGGGGGTCGCCCAGTTCCATTGCCTGGTCCCATGCCACTCTCCACTTGATATTCATTCGTGGGTTTCACGCCGCCATCTCTTTTACGGCCACGGCTGGGTCCCTCGCTGCGATCTGGCCGATGGGCACGCCTCTGCTCCCCACGGCTCTCCGCATCACGCTCCCGTCTTCGCTCCACACCACCACTGCACCTCTGGTTAGGCCCAGGCCCCCTGCTGCTGGATGTCTGAGGGGCCGGCCTGTTCCCCGCATCGCTGCGGTGCCAGTGATATCTCCAATAATCGTCTCTGGGCCGGGCAGCAGACTTCCCCCAGGCACTGATGTCTTTTGTGCCGCAGGTGCTGTCCCTCTGCCCATGAGACATCTTTCTCCCATTAGCTGCCATCTTCTCGGTGCTTCCTCAGATCGCTTCGCGGTCCTCACACCGAGGAGGGCTGCCGCTCGCCTTGCTCCTTTCTCTGGCCTTCCTCCTGCCGCTTACGCTGGCTCTCAGAGGACCGAGTCGCTGAGCAAGTGGCGGGCCAGCGGCAGGGGGCCTCTTTTATAGGGCCCGGGGCAAAGGCGTGACAGCGGTGGCCACTGTGACCTCAGCAAGGCTCTGTGATGGAGTGGCCCGTGCGAGGCCAAAGGCGGCTGCGTTGGGAGAGGCCTGGAAGATGCCCTCATGTGGACAAGGAGGAGGGCTGGGGGGGCTGAGGGGCCCCTTTTCTGGGGCTGGCTCCCCCCCAGGCCATTTGGCTTGACAGAGAGAAAGGCTGCCCCATGCAATCCTGCCTCAACCCATTTTTTCTCCCCATCTCCAAGGCTTAGAATCTCTGGTTAACAAAAGAAAACTCCATCAACAAAACCAAACCAGACCCATTCAAAAGGCTAAAGCGGTCACAGCTGAAGTACCCATCTTCAGGAGATCTTTGATCTGTTTGAGGGCAGCACAGCCCCAGGAATTGGAGGGGAGCAGCCAGGTTAAGCCCGGCAAGCTCACGGAGTTCAAGCTCTAAATTCTCCCAAAAGATGAGCCTCGGGACCAAAACTTGGGACCCTTCTGGGCAATAAAAATCAGGGATGCAGGAAAAACATCACTTATATAAAGTGCAGCAGTTTTCCCTGAAGCATGCGATAATAACCCTCTCTTCCTCTCTTGTACCTACCAGCGTATTGCCTCTGCTCCTGCTCATTCCCCCCACTTCGCTCCCAAATAATAAGACCCTGCAGAACTGTTCCCACCAGTGAAAACGCTAAATTTAGGTATGAAAAAGTAAAAGTTTAAAGATCCAGGGCAGGTTTTGTGTGTCCCAGTGCATATTTAGCCTTGGGACACCCTTCTGAGATAACCACAGGTACATTTCCCTCCCGTGCAGGTGGAAAAAAAAGGCAGCAGTGGGATGAGAGGACTGGGGTTGGGAAGCATTTTGCAGCCACGAGGTTTCAACCAGGACCTCTGCAGAAGCTCCTCTCCTTTGCCATGGGACTAAAAATAAAATAAAATAAAATAAAATAAAATAAAATAAAATAAAAACACTCAAGTAATGGTGTTGAGGGAAATACTGGCAGAGCCACCAGCCCCGTTACCACTTTTTCAGGCACTTTTGGGGTACGTTACCAGGCCCTCCGGTCTGCCTGGTGCCCGGCTTTGTGAAGTTTCACGAGGGGAGCAGCAGGATGCAGGATGACACAGTTTGGCTGCCGGGCTCTCATGGGACAAGGACATGGACATGGGATGCACATCGCAGCAGTGCCACCACCAACTAGTTTGCCAGCTCCCCCTTCCAGACGTTCCCTTTTTCTTCCCCCTCCGACGTGGGGCTCAGCACCCAAATGGCTTGTGAGAGCTCGGCAGGGCTCCCAGTGCCAGGAGGCTGAGCTGGGAAAGTCCTCTTCACGTTAGGCTTGGTTTCTTGGACTTCCAGCACCCAGCTCTGCCCTACAGCCACAAGCGGATAAAATCCTACAGCAGGGGGCTTGTGGGGGCACACGTGTCCTCCCCTTAATATTCCTTAATCCAAGCTGCGACGAGGCACTTGCACAATTATGTAGGTGATAAACTCCTGCTCTTGTCATCAGCCTCACCCTACTGACCCCACATGTAAAAGTGATGCTGGGGAGGGCAGCTTTAGGGACCGATCCCAAATCCTCCCCCGTTTCCTCCTCTGCACCTGGAGCCGCAGACACCAAGCTCTGCCTGGGGAGACAACAAGCAGCCAGGAGGGTCCATTTCATCATCTGCCTCCTCCTCTTCCTCCTCAAGCTGGGCTCTACATCCTGCTTCCACACTGGTGTTTCTCAGAGCATTAATGACTTCCAAACAGGTGAAAATAAGCAGTAGAAATCACACTTTCTGCATCAGCTTTCAGCGTAAAGTCACTTTGCTCTATCAAGTAAGATCTAATTAAAACAGATCAGAGAAACACAACTCCTTCAAGCACCCCCCAATTCATTTCTGCAAGCGTCATTGAAACAAAGGGGAGGAGAAGCAGGTCATTCATTCAGGTTTTATTTAAGGTTTCAGTTTTGCTTTCTAAATGGCTGAGCTGACCCTAACAAACCGGGCACTACCGGAGAGTTACACCAAGGCAGTACAAAGAAAGAGAAACACGTTTTCCAGCTGATTTTAAAACGGCAAATGCCCTTGTTATTTCCCAGCAGGACAAGACACACAGACATCTGGCAGCAGGTCAGATTAGCTCCAGCTCACTTAGCACGAGTTGTTGCTCAAAGACATAAGGCTCAGTCCTCACTCTGAGCACCCCTTCATTGCACAGGAGCCCCCCGCTCCTTCCTGCTCCCAAACAGGATGCCTCAATCCACCGCAGGCTGCTTCAGCACCCTCCAAATTTCCTCAGCAGTTGGGAAACTGAGCTTTTACCTTTTGCATCCTCCTACCCCAGCACCCGTCTTCTTCCTCAGACCAACACCATCTTCTGTTGCCCTCCCACCCATTTCCTGGGGGCATCCATTTCGGCTGCAAGTTTCCATCCAGCCCCCGCCGGCATCGCTGTTCTGCCACCACCGGCAGCTCCCTGCTTCTCCAAGACCCCAGCCTTGATGCTGAGAATTGTCATTAGCAGCAAACCATGAGATCCGCCCTAGGACATTATCTATATGCTCAATCCAGTGCGTTTACAACCCCAAAATACATCCACATGTTCTCTATTACTATCAAAATAAGCCACTGAAAAGTCTCCGTATTTTATGCTAGGGAGACAAACAGACTCAGCCTTCACCTTTGACAGCTTCCATATGAAAGATGCTGGGGAATCTGTAAGCTCGTAATTAAGAAAGGCGTTCAAATACGTACCATTCTTCTTGGACTTTGGGCTGGACCTTTCACTGCCAGCTGAGCTCAGCACACTTGAAGTACCAGCAGCCTACAGGCCATTTCACCCCATCCTTGCATGGTAAATATCATCTGGTGATACCAACCCGTGATACCTTGAGACAGACACGTTCGGATACTAACAGAGATCTCAGCTCAGAAGCGATCTCAGCTCAGCCAGCCCCTCTCACCCAAACTCTTGGCCCCACTGAACTTAAATCAATCATTTGTTTAAAGAAAACCTAGGGCTGCAGTAATCCAGCTCAATATCAGCTCTTTAAATATAGGAAGCTTGAAATGCACCAGCTGCTTCTTAAATACGATATTCTTCAGTGCTTTGGAAAAAAAAGAGATGAGTTTTACCTTCCGCCACCACCAGGAGCTCTGGGAGCTGTAGCACGTTGTGCCATTTCGGCACCTAACCTGATGGGGTTGCTGAGGATCCCATAAAAACAAAGCAGGTTTTCAGGATGGATAGTCAAACTGAATATTTCATGTTCTCATATAGAAGAGAGAATCTAATAATCAAATAAATAAGGGCTGTGATTAAAAATGGTTCAGACTCAGTAGAATTAGTTCATACTGTAGGTATATTAAAATATATTTTAAAATGCTACCAAATCAGTTCTCTTCTCTTGGAAGTTGCGTTCAAATCCCAGCAGTAAGGATGTTCTCAGAAAAAAAAATAAGAATTATTAAGTCAGACACTTGTGCTAACAGCTCTCTGTAGTGACCAGAAAGTGCTGTAAAAGGCTATGCAGCAGCTGCCACCAGTGCTGAAGCTGAGCGATGCCCAGATGAACCTAAGAGTAGAGAAAAGGATCCATCTCTGGACAAAAAAAAATGTATCTCATTCTCCTAAACTAACTACATTCTTTTATTTATCTTTTTATTTAAGATTTCTGAGACCATGAAAACACGATGCGTCTGTTAACTTGGAATTGGGGCTAGGTACAAAGTAGCAAGTCAAACTCTTTCGCATCACAGGTTGGTAAAATAAAAACAGGAGAAGATGACATGTCTACAGCCGCTGTCTTACAGCTTCCCAGTGCATAGCTCTCAGTCCTTACCAAACCAGTAAGGACCAATCCACAGTCGAAGTCAATGAGACAGAAGCACATCACAGGCTTAAGAATGGGGAGAAACAGTCACTCCTGCAGATTCCTTTCCAATAGGCAACAGAGAATCCAGCAGAGTAACTTAAATACAAGTCACCCTTTTTACCATTTTTCCTCCTGCAGAAAAATAAGCTCACGGATTTGCTCGCAGGTAGGGCACATCTGCATTACCACTCTCACCTCAAAGGGGTGTCAAGGATGGAGTGGGAAGGGAAGGCGAAGGGAAGTCAGCAACATTCAATAAATTCATGGATCAGGTTTAATCCTGTGCTGTCCAAAAAAGTCAATTGGTGGGTCGGTAAAACCAGAGCCACATTAGATTTTAGACCTAGTGAGCTCTAGCCCATCATTCCTTCCACCGCACACATGGCATTTTGAGACTTGCATAGAAAATAAAAGCAAACTCCTCACCAAAGAGAATTATTCGAGGGTAGTGGCCTTCCCTTTCCCGATCTCCACCACAGCCCCAAGCAGAGGAGCTCATCAAGAGATCAGGTCCCCCCCAGGGCTGGCAGCTTTGCTGCTCTGCCCAAGGAATTCATCTTGTAAGGGGAAATTTTTCATATTACATGAAGATGAAGAATATATACAAGGGGAGGAAGGCAGAAGATTTGGCAATGGGCTTCAGACGTTACAGCCTCACGTCAGACAGTGGCCACCCTGTAGCCTGAAGGATGGGAGAAGACACCAAAAAAGCAAGGGACCTTACAGGCTTTATCTACGCCTGTAAAACCAGTGCAAGGGCTGTCACGTATCGCAGAGTGAATGGGGAAAAATATATGTATATATTTCAATCACAAGCCCAGGGCAGGGAGGAAAGGACTGATCCAGCAGCAGGTCTCAGCAAGAAGCAGGAATGAGTTTCTGTGCAACACAAGTGCTTTGGGGAGAGGAGAACTGGATTAAACTCACCCTGGAAATGACCAAAGCGATACGTACAGAGAAAGCAAGATCTTTTATCCGTTCCCTCTGTGTGCAGTTACTCCTCTTCAGAGCCACTCGCTATCCCACAGGACTACAGAAGCTTGTATCACTTAATGCATCGCTTGTAAGCACCCAGTGACGATAACATGAAAACCCATCCCATCCGACAGAGTTGTCTGGTGACAGTGAATTCTCCAACCCTCCCTCAGCCCCAAGTTAAGAAATGCAGCAGTCCTTTTATTAAAAATCAGGGTACAGTTCAACATAACGCCAGTGTTTACACCCGATCTCTCTAGTAGTTCCAGGATTGCTGTTGTTTTACATATCATTAGCAACCAAAGGAGTCAGTAGCATAAAGATATCAGTTCACTCGCTCATTTCAAAAAAAAAATAAAATGAATGCCCCTATGCTTCCAAGGAAACACTGTCCATGATCAGTTTGTTTTCTGTTGGCCTTGGTCTAAGAAGCAAGAGTTTTCACCATCATCTTGCAGGCAGATCTTATCTTCCTAAGAGCAATTGTTCTGTTTGCTTTCTCTTACAGGGCAGGTCTCCACGAAGCCTGACAGCACTAATAAAATAACCCTAAAAGAAATCCCAGTTGATTTTTCCTGTGATTTTTCTAGAATATCAGAACTATTTGAAAGCTGTTTAATTACTTGAGTTGAAACGAAAGTGTGCGGGGAAGGACCTTGATTCACACAATTTGGCAAAAAGATCACGACTTGTCCAACAGCTGCAAGAAGCACACACAGGCTTTCTCCTTGCTCCCCCGAAGCATCCAGCGGTGCTGCAGGAGGGCTGCATGGTCCTGCCCTCGTTCCCCTTCCAGTTGTTTTAGCTGTCCCGATTGCTGCTGCCTGCTTCCTTCCCTCCTCAAGTCATCCAAAGCAGAGAGCAGCCTCAGTGGTGGAAGAGCAGCTTGGCAAAAGCAGGAAGAGTCCAGCCAGCAGAAGATTTACTTTATTAAGATAAACATGGCCTAAAGGCTCCACATTATCTTTAAAAATAAACACAGTAAGAAATACGAAAACAAACTGGCTTTGCTACGGGTAGGTCAGGTTCAGATGTTCTCAGAAGATCTTCCCAGCCATAAAATATACCCTTCCCCTACCGTGCCCATCAAGGAGGATGGAAAGACAGTTCACTACGCAAGATCAGCAGCGTACCTGTTGCGTGCCCTCCCACATTCAGCAAACGATACATCTGCTACCCTTCAAGGCAGATCAAAGTTTTAAGAACACCCCTGTGAAGGAGGAGCGGGAGGGGACAGGGACAGGTAATTCGGTTTCTGTAGGGAACATCTAAAAGGCTTGACACGACGGCTGTGCTGGCTCCCCCGCTTTAATGGTTGTTCTTTGCTGCTTCTTTAGCAGCAAGAATCAGAGGAGTGAGACTAGAAAGAGGCTTTGCAATTTTCAGGAACTGGTGCTAGGAAGAGGAAAAAGGAAAAAAAAAGGTTACATTTCTCAGAACATGTCCCAAAAGCCTGGTGTTTACACAAAATATCAGGACCTAGACCTGTATGAACTCCAACAACCTCCAAGCAGGCGAAACAAAAAAGGCACGATGAGCAAGAAAGTTCACCGTGACTTTTGGGCCTCACCTGAACTGATAAAGATCTTTGCACCCAACACATCCTAATTTCTCCAATGTTTATACACTCTCAAGACCAAGCAAGTTCTCCCAGGAAATAAATTCATGCAAAATCTACAGTGAAATTCTTTGTGGAAGGGAGGTGTAAGTAAAAGCAACCTGTGCAGTTCCAAAACATTGCACAGGGCTTCCTGCAGCAATCATCTCTCCATTCTTCCTTTCCTGTCACCACAGATCTGCTGAAAACATTGCCTTGGCCTTCTAAAGCTATTAGAAATTTTCAGAACAGCTGGGACTGAGGAGCACAGCAGGGAATTCACAACAGGACCAGTCAGGCCATCTCCTATACCAGGTGCTCTGTTCTGTTAAACAATATTGATTATCGAGCATGCAACAAGCAGTAGGTGGTGTCACAAAGTGCTTCTTGCAGCACATGTGGTGTTTGTTTCGGGGGCAAGGCTTAAAACATAACATCTGGAACAGAGGAAGAAGTTTTCCCTGTGTTCAGGGTTAAGTGGAAAGCTTGCAATACTCCAGCCTCGCAGAGAAAGTCTAGGTTGAGGACAGAGACTGACACAAAACAGCCAATCAGACGAGTGGAGGCATGAAGCCCACAAGCTGTTCAGAAAACCCAAAATAATTAAGTCCCCCAGGACTTCTGAGCACCAGAAGGGATCAACCACCCAATCTGAACACACTTCAGAGGTGGTAAAATCCGAGGCCAAAAGGTAAAGGCAGGCAGAAATGCTGCAGTCCCAATGTTCTCCTGCCCCAAGGAACACAACCCTGCTGCTGTCTGATACTCTGGAGCTGGCAAGTCCAGGAGAAAAAGTCAGCTTTCATCTACTGCCATTCTTTCTGCCGGTGATTAATGCTTCATTAGTGTCTCAGAAAGGCAGCAGCACTCCCAAAGCTGAACCCAGTAGACAAACTAAAGGAAAGAAGGGAACACCAAAAAAGAGACAACTGTCTCACAGTCGACGTCTGAGGGCCCCATCATCACCGATTTATTTTACAAAGAGCTGAAGCACGTTTTCCACCCCCGTGGGAGGTCTGACAAAAGGAAACACATGAACACTCCTCATCTGTGTTGGTAAAAAGCCTGGGAGCTTTGTCCTTCACTTTCACCACGAGTCCAGACAAAGACACCAGGTTTTCAGTGAAATAACTGAGGATTTCTCACAAGCTTGGTTCCATCACCTCTGCAGGAAGAGCTGTATCTGGCAAAATGTGTTAACGCCAAACTGCTGCAGTTAATGCAAGACGTGCCCCTTCCAGAAAGCTTTGGGAACTCTCCCCCAGAAGGGAGACAACCAGAGCATTCGATAGCTGGAAGCCCTCCTGTTATCCAAATGGGAACAAGCACGGCCAGACCGCAACACCACAGCCAGATGTTAGGGTGAGCTGCGTGAAGAAGCCACGGGAATTAAGGGGCTCGGCAGCTGGCAGGATCGGGGCACGGCAATTATTTGAGGTTGGTTACAGAACACGCTGCACAGATGCTGCCAGTAGCAAGTACAGCACAAAAAGGAAAGTACTCTGTTAACGCTTCGTTAGGGATTTGGGGTTTTTTGGTTGGTTGGTTTTGGTTTTTTTTGTTCGTTTCTTCATGGTAAATTATCTCTGCTGTGCTTGTGACTTCAGATGACGCAGTATTTAAGACCCCAAATGACATTGCTCCACGTGCCTATTCTCACTCTAGAATGCTTAATTCCGTCCCGTTCCCCGGCACTTACCTGGAGCAGCTCTTTTGCAGAACCTCTTTTTTCCACGTCCATTTCAAGACAGCGATTTAGGAAGTCTCGGAATATGGGTGAAAGCTTTTCTGGATTCTGCAGTTCCGGAGTCCCGTTAGTAGCAATGAGATACAGGGCCTAAAGCAAAGCAAGCACCAAAGAAACAGGAGGTTACGAAGGTCAGACTCCAGCTGCAGATTACAGAGGCACCCATTTTTCCTCTCCCTCCCCACAGTTCAATGGGGAAAAACAAAACCAAAACAAACCCTTATCACGGTGACTAATAAATGCTTAAGTTTCAGCAAAGAGAAGAGCTGCCGGCCCTATTTTTATGTGGATGGGATCCAATCCTTTCTTGCTTTACCCTCGTAATCTGGGTTTGGATCCTGCAGCCCTCTCAAGGGATTAAGAGGACAAAACCAGCAGTCCAGACTGTGTTTACAGAGGGAAGTTGGCTGGCACAGCTCTGCCAGTGCTCGACTCCTGCAATAACTATATCCTCATGGGAAGGTACCCCTGAAGAAACAGGAGGCTTTCTTCTCTCGATACTTTGCCCAAATGCACAAGGCCTAAAAAGTCAATACTCTAAAGATGCAGTTGGTCCTTTACAAAAGATGGCCAGTAGGTTCTCAAGCAGCACTTAACACCCTACAGAAACAAGTGGAGTCGTTTTGCTGCTGCTTGGGAATGAAGAATTCTCTAAGAATCAGGAAATTCAGAATTCATCCACTGCAAAATTTTACTATTAAAAGAAAATTGCTAGATGCCTTTTAAAAGGAAACAGACATCTGGCAGAGGCCTTCTGAGCTCACTGCTCATCACATCTCAAGGTAGAGGTCTGATAGCCTGGGAACTGCAACAAGTTAAGTTAAATGAGAGCAAAGCACCCCGTTGCTTAGCCATCCTCATTTAACTCCATACCAACTTTTTCCTTTCGCATTTCTTCACTGCTGCGCTTCTCTCCCAAAATCATCTCCAGTAAAAGAGGTGGAAACAAGTTAAACAGAATTGTTCTAGATCCCTTCGTCCTGTTTAGCTTAGAAGAAAAGCCATAAAACTGGCTTACACCAAGAACAGCCGCATTCCTACAAACTGATAGAATTTCCCCTTTCATTAAAGAATACGAAGGGAAAGACACCAGCAGGGGCAAAGCCTGACTAAAGGCTTGTTAAACCTGGAGCTTTACTGGGAGCATGCAAAGAGGAACAATGCACCAGCAAGAAAAAGCCCTGTTTATAAAAGAGTAATGTGGTATTCTTTGAATTCAAGGACAGCTCTCTTCCCCACTCACAAGGATTTAAGAAGCCGGGCACTCTGGGGCCAGAAGGTGCCCCTATCGGCCTCTCCAGAAAGGGGGGAATTATGGATGCACCACATCATTAACTCAGACCCTACCTGAAGGTCTGCAACAGGAACAGCCTGTGCCCTCTGCCACCCAGAACCAGTCATGGCTTCTAACTTAAATGACCACAATCTTCTCACTACAGCATCTAAGGAGACGTGTAGCTGCATGTGATGAAACCACAGCGGAGGTTCACCTGCCTCCTCCAGAGCCCAGGTTAACCAGCAGGCTCAGCGAAGGCCTGAGGGCAAAAAAAAGGCACTCGCTTACTCTCAGGGGGTTTTCATTGAGGTAGGGGGGTTCTCCTTCGATCATCTCGATGGCCATTATCCCCAGTGACCAGATGTCCACTTTGGGCCCGTAGGCTTTTCGTGTCACCACTTCAGGCGCCATCCAGTACGGGGTCCCCACCATGGTGCTGCGCTTGCTCTGTTCGGGAGTGATCTGGGCACAGAAGCCAAAGTCAGCTGGAAAAGCAAAGAAGGAGGGAAGAAAAAGTTAGAAATCAGCAGGTTTCTCCAAAAACAACACGTACTGATGCCAATGCTGTGGTACAAGCTAGCCTGTTGCACTGCCTGCTACATTGCTGCTGCAAAGGAGGCCCTGGTTTTGTGGTTAACAAGGTGTTCAGGAGTAAGCTTCTAAATCTGACTCGCTGAGGCCATCAACATCACAGAGCTGCTCACTTGTCGATGTGATGTGATGGTGATCAGTAAAGAGCTGTACATGGATGCTGTGAAACGTGGCAGTGCAGCATTTGGCAGCTGTAATACACTGTGTAACACATGCTCTCAAGCCTGTTCCTGGGTCTGTGAAAACAGAAACCAATGCCCAGTCTGTCCTCCCTCCACCCACACCCACCAGCATTATCTGGTCGTATTTTCAGTCCCAGAGATAGTATTTCCCCAGAAGATGTACCATCTCTCAAACACGATTTGCTTTCTAGAGCAAATACTGTGTTCAGAATAAATTTAAGTACCTAATTTGGTACTTATTATTTTCTTTGAGAAGACAGAAAGCTGGAGAGCCTTCCTGTGGAAATTGCTTGGCCCTGTCTTATTTGCATTTGACTTTCCAAAAGATCACAGAATAATAGAATCATAGGAAAATTAAGGTTGGAAAAGCCCTCCAAGATCACCTGGTCCAACCATCCCCCTACAAACAATGTCACCCACGAAACCACGTCCCCAAGCACCACGTCCAACCTTGCCTTGAACACCCCCAGGGACAGGGACTCCACCACCTCCCTGGGCAACGCGTCCCAATGCCTGACCGCTCTTTCTGAGAAGAAACGTCTCCTAATTGTTTTAATTGGTGAAGAGTAGCACTCTTTGTTCAATTCTTTGTTTTAATTGTTGAAGAGTAAGGGCATGACGTTTCCATTTTTCCACTCACCAGTGACATCACCTGACTGCCAGGACTTTTCAACTGTGATGGAGAGCGGCTTGGCAACCCCATCAGCCAGTTCCCTCAGGACCCTGGGATTCATGTCACCAGGTCCCATAGACCTGGACCTGTTTACATTCAGCAGGTGGTCTCGAACCTGCTCTTCACTTACCGTGGGTGGGACTTTGCTCCCCCAGCCTCCACCTACAGGTTCAGGGAAATGAAAGACTTGGGAAGCCCATCTACCAGTGCAGACGGAGGCAAAGAAGTTGCTGAGTACCTCAGCCTTCTCCGTGTCTGTCGTTACCAATTACTCAGGTATAGAAACTCACTCCTAATATAAGAAATTAGCCACCTCTAATCGCTTCCACACTACTATTTTCACCCCTCAGTTTATTTTCACAAATGTTAAAGGCGCATGGTGGCCCCTGGGGACTCCTCCTGTCAGCCCAGCGCAGCAGCCCGAAGGGAGCTGGGTCCTCTCTTGTGCTCTTCCTCGAGGCTCTGTGCAGAGGGGCTGACACCTCTCGCACAAGGGCTGGCGGGTGGGAAAGAAACACGCACACAAGCCCTGAATATCAGCAAGAGTTCTTTATTGCCAGGTGTTTGGTGGCTCCAAGCTAATGCCTGGGATGGAGCCTGCGCGACGAGGAGTAGGGAGCTCGCCGGGCCCTGCTGCGTAGCTACCGGTGTTCTCTCATGGCACGCAGCAGAGAGCTGCCGGGGTAGTCCCAGGTCTGATGTGGCCGAGGTGGATCCACTTCCATGGGTTCCTCCGCCTCTTCTTGTGGATCCACCTCCATGGGCTCCACGGTGTCAGGCAGGAGGACAAGCCAGTCCTTGCCTGGGACTGCCCACACGGGATGCCTCCCATCAGCTGTGTTCTCCGGCCAGGGTGCCGAACGAGGGGGTCGCCCAGTTCCATTGCCTGGTCCCATGCCACTCTCCACTTGATATTCATTCGTGGGTTTCACGCCGCCATCTCTTTTACGGCCACGGCTGGGTCCCTCGCTGCGATCTGGCCGATGGGCACGCCTCTGCTCCCCACGGCTCTCCGCATCACGCTCCCGTCTTCGCTCCACACCACCACTGCACCTCTGGTTAGGCCCAGGCCCCCTGCTGCTGGATGTCTGAGGGGCCGGCCTGTTCCCCGCATCGCTGCGGTGCCAGTGACATCTCCAATAATCGTCTCTGGGCCGGGCAGCAGACTTCCCCCAGGCACTGATGTCTTTTGTGCCGCAGGTGCTGTCCCTCTGCCCATGAGACATCTTTCTCCCATTAGCTGCCATCTTCTCGGTGCTTCCTCAGATCGCTTCGCGGTCCTCACACCGAGGAGGGCTGCCGCTCGCCTTGCTCCTTTCTCTGGCCTTCCTCCTGCCGCTTACGCTGGCTCTCAGAGGACCGAGTCGCTGAGCAAGTGGCGGGCCAGCGGCAGGGGGCCTCTTTTATAGGGCCCGGGGCAAAGGCGTGACAGCGGTGGCCACTGTGACCTCAGCAAGGCTCTGTGATGGAGTGGCCCGTGCGAGGCCAAAGGCGGCTGCGTTGGGAGAGGCCTGGAAGATGCCCTCATGTGGACAAGGAGGAGGGCTGGGGGGGCTGAGGGGCCCCTTTTCTGGGGCTGGCTCCCCCCCAGGCCATTTGGCTTGACAGAGAGAAAGGCTGCCCCATGCAATCCTGCCTCAACCCATTTTTTCTCCCCATCTCCAAGGCTTAGAATCTCTGGTTAACAAAAGAAAACTCCATCAACAAAACCAAACCAGACCCATTCAAAAGGCTAAAGCGGTCACAGCTGAAGTACCCATCTTCAGGAGATCTTTGATCTGTTTGAGGGCAGCACAGCCCCAGGAATTGGAGGGGAGCAGCCAGGTTAAGCCCGGCAAGCTCACGGAGTTCAAGCTCTAAATTCTCCCAAAAGATGAGCCTCGGGACCAAAACTTGGGACCCTTCTGGGCAATAAAAATCAGGGATGCAGGAAAAACATCACTTATATAAAGTGCAGCAGTTTTCCCTGAAGCATGCGATAATAACCCTCTCTTCCTCTCTTGTACCTACCAGCGTATTGCCTCTGCTCCTGCTCATTCCCCCCACTTCGCTCCCAAATAATAAGACCCTGCAGAACTGTTCCCACCAGTGAAAACGCTAAATTTAGGTATGAAAAAGTAAAAGTTTAAAGATCCAGGGCAGGTTTTGTGTGTCCCAGTGCATATTTAGCCTTGGGACACCCCTCTGAGATAACCACAGGTACATTTCCCTCCCGTGCAGGTGGAAAAAAAAGGCAGCAGTGGGATGAGAGGACTGGGGTTGGGAAGCATTTTGCAGCCACGAGGTTTCAACCAGGACCTCTGCAGAAGCTCCTCTCCTTTGCCATGGGACTAAAAATAAAATAAAATAAAATAAAATAAAATAAAATAAAATAAAATAAAATAAAATAAAATAAAATAAAAACACTCAAGTAATGGTGTTGAGGGAAATACTGGCAGAGCCACCAGCCCCGTTACCACTTTTTCAGGCACTTTTGGGGTACGTTACCAGGCCCTCCGGTCTGCCTGGTGCCCGGCTTTGTGAAGTTTCACGAGGGGAGCAGCAGGATGCAGGATGACACAGTTTGGCTGCCGGGCTCTCATGGGACAAGGACATGGACATGGGATGCACATCGCAGCAGTGCCACCACCAACTAGTTTGCCAGCTCCCCCTTCCAGACGTTCCCTTTTTCTTCCCCCTCCGACGTGGGGCTCAGCACCCAAATGGCTTGTGAGAGCTCGGCAGGGCTCCCAGTGCCAGGAGGCTGAGCTGGGAAAGTCCTCTTCACGTTAGGCTTGGTTTCTTGGACTTCCAGCACCCAGCTCTGCCCTACAGCCACAAGCGGATAAAATCCTACAGCAGGGGGCTTGTGGGGGCACATGTGTCCTCCCCTTAATATTCCTTAATCCAAGCTGGGACGAGGCACTTGCACAATTATGTAGGTGATAAACTCCTGCTCTTGTCATCAGCCTCACCCTACTGACCCCACATGTAAAAGTGATGCTGGGGAGGGCAGCTTTAGGGACCGATCCCAAATCCTCCCCCGTTTCCTCCTCTGCACCTGGAGCCGCAGACACCAAGCTCTACCTGGGGAGACAGCAAGCAGCCAGGAGGGTCCATTTCATCATCTGCCTCCTCCTCTTCCTCCTCAAGCTGGGCTCTACATCCTGCTTCCACACTGGTGTTTCTCAGAGCATTAATGACTTCCAAACAGGTGAAAATAAGCAGTAGAAATCACACTTTCTGCATCAGCTTTCAGTGTAAAGTCACTTTGCTCTATCAAGTAAGATCTAATTAAAACAGATCAGAGAAACACAACTCCTTCAAGCACCCCCCAATTCATTTCTGCAAGCGTCATTGAAACAAAGGGGAGGAGAAGCAGGTCATTCATTCAGGTTTTATTTAAGGTTTCAGCTTTGCTTTCTAAATGGCTGAGCTGACCCTAACAAACCGGGCACTACCGGAGAGTTACACCAAGGCAGTACAAAGAAAGAGAAACACGTTTTCCAGCTGATTTTAAAATGGCAAAGGCCCTTATTTCCCAGCAGGACAAGACACACAGACACCTGGCAGCAGGTCAGATTAGCTCCAGCTCACTTAGCACGAGTTGTTGCTCAAAGACATAAGGCTCAGTCCTCACTCTGAGCACCCCTTCATTGCACAGGAGCCCCCCGCTCCTTCCTGCTCCCAAACAGGATGCCTCAATCCACCGTAGGCTGCTCCAGCATCCTCCAAATTCCCTCAGCAGTTGGGAAACTGAGCTTTTACCTTTTGCTTCCACCTACACCTGCAACCATCCTCTTCCTCAGACCAACACCATCTTCTGTTGCCCTCCCACCCCTTCCCTGGGGGCATCCATTTCGGCTGCAAGTTTCCGTCCAGCCCCTGCCGGCATCGCTGTTCTGCCACCACCGGCAGCTCCCTGCTTCTCCAAGACCCCAGCCTTGATGCTGAAAGCTGTCATTAGCAGCAAACCATGAGATCCGCCCTAGGACATTATCTATATGCTCAATCCAGTGTGTTTACAACCCCAAAATACATCCACATGTTCTCTATTACTATCAAAATAAGCCACTGAAAAGTCTCCGTATTTTATGCTAGGGAGACAAACAGACTCAGCCTTCACCTTTGACAGCTTCCATATGAAAGATGCTGGGGAATCTGTAAGCTCATAATTAAGAAAGGCGTTCAGATACGTACCATTCTTCTTGGACTTTGGGCTGGACCTTTCACTGCCAGCTGAGCTCAGCAAACTTGAAGTACCAGCAGCCTACAGGCCACTTCAGCCCATCCTTGCATGGTAAATATCATCTGGTGATACCAACCCGTGATACCTTGAGACAGACACGTTCGGATACTAACGGAGATCTCAGCTCAGAAGCGATCTCAGCTCAGCCAGCCCCTCTCACCCAAACTCTTGGCCCCACTGAACTTAAATCAATCATTTGTTTAAAGAAAACCTAGGGCTGCAGTAATCCAGCTCAATATCAGCTCTTTAAATATAGGAAGCTTGAAATGCACCAGCTGCTTCTTAAATACGATATTCTTCAGTGCTTTGGAAAAAAAAGAGATGGGTTTTACCTTCCACCTCCACCAGGAGCTCTGGGAGCTGTAGCACATTGTGCCATTTCGGCACCTAACCTGATAGGGTTGCTGAGGATCCCTTAAAAAGGAAGCAGGTTTTCAGGGTGGATAGTCAAACAACTGAATATTTCATATTCTAATATAGAAGAGAGAATCTAATAATCAAATAAATAATTAAGGGCTGCGATTAAAAATGGTTCAGACTCAGTAGAATTAGTTCATACTGTAGGTATATTAAAATATATTTTAAAATGCTACCAAATCAGTTCTCTTCTCTTGGAAGTTGCGTTCAAATCCCAGCAGTAAGGATGTTCTCAGAAAAAAAAATAAGAATTATTAAGTCAGACACTTGTGCTAACAGCTCTCTGTAGTGACCAGAAAGTGCTGTAAGAGGCTATGCAAAAGCTGCCACCAGTGCTGGAGCTGAGCGATGCCCAGATGAACCTAAGAGTAGAGAAAAGGATCCATCTCTGGACAAAAAAAATGTATCTCATTCTCCTAAACTAACTACATTCTTTTATTTATCTTTTTATTCAAGATTTCTGAGACCATGAAAACACGATGCATCTGTTAACTTGGAACTGGGGCTAGGCACACAGTAGCAAGTCAACTTTCTCATCACAGGTTGGTAAAATAAAAACAGGAGAAGATGACATGTCTACAGCCGCTGTCTTACAGCTTCCCAGAGCACAGCTCTCAGTCCTTACCAAACCAGTAAGGACCAATTCACAGCTGAAGTCAATGAGACAGAAGCACATCACGGGCTTAAGAATGGGGAGAAACAGTCACTCCTGCAGATTCCTTTCCAATAGGCAACAGAGAATCCAGCAGAGTAACTTAAATACAAGTCACCCTTTTTACCATTTTTCCTCCTGCAGAAAAATAAGCTCACGGATTTGCTCGCAGGTAGGGCACATCTGCATTACCGCTCTCACCTCAAAGGGGTGCCAAGGATGGAGTGGGAAGGGAAGGCGAAGGGAAGTCAGCAACACTCAGTACATTCATGGATCAGGTTTAATCCTGTGCTGTCAAAAAATGTCAATTGATGGGTCAATAAGACCAGAGCAACATTAGATTTTAGATCAAGTGAGATCTAGCCCATCATTCCTTCCCATCTACCCCACGCATGGCATTTGAGACTTGCACAAAAAATAAAAGCAAACTCCTCACCAAAGAGAATTATCCGAGGGTAGTGGCCTTCCCTTTCCCGATCTCCACCCCAGCCCCAAGCAGAGGAGCTCATCAAGAGATCAGGTCCCCCCCAGGGCTGGCAGCTTTGCTGCTCTGCCCAAGGAATTCATCTTGCGAGGGGAAACTCTCCATATTACATGAAGATGAAGAATGTATACAAGGGGAGGAAGGCAGAAGATTTGGCAATGGGCTTCAGACATTACAGACTCACGTCAGACAGTGGCCACCCTGTAGCCTGAAGGATGGGAGAAGACACCAAAAAAGCAAGGGACCTTACAGGCTTTATCTACGCCTGTAAAACCAGTGCAAGGGCTGTCACGTATCGCAGAGTGAATGGGGAAAAATATATGTATATATTTCAATCACAAGCCCAGGGCAGGGAGGAAAGGACTGATCCAGCAGCAGGTGTCAGCAAGAAGCAGGAATGAGTTTCTGTGCAACACAAGTGCTTTGGGGAGAGGAGAACTGGATTAAACTCACCCTGGAAATGACCAAAGCGATACGTACAGAGAAAGCAAGATCTTTTATCCGTTCCCTCTGTGTGCAGTTACTCCTCTTCAGAGCCACTCGCTATCCCACAGGACTACAGAAGCTTGTATCACTTAATGCATCGCTTGTAAGCACCCAGTGACGATAACATGAAAACCCATCCCATCCGACAGAGTTGTCTGGTGACAGTGAATTCTCCAACCCTCCCTCAGCCCTGAGTTAAGAAATGCAGCAGTCCTTTTATTAAAAATCAGGATACAGTTCAACATAACGCCAGTGTTTACACCCGATCTCTCTAGTAGTTCCAGGATTGCTGTTGTTTTACATATCATTAGCAACCAAAGGAGTCAGTAGCATAAAGATATCAGTTCACTCGCTCATTTCAAAAAAAAAATAATAAAATGAATGCCCCTATGCTTCCAAGGAAACACTGTCCATGATCAGTTTGTTTTCTGTTGGCCTTGGTCTAAGAAGCAAGAGTTTTCACCATCATCTTGCAGGCAGATCTTATCTTCCTAAGAGCAATTGTTCTGTTTGCTTTCTCTTACAGGGCAGGTCTCCACGAAGCCTGACAGCACTAATAAAATAACCCTAAAAGAAATCCCAGTTGATTTTTCCTGTGATTTTTCTAGAATATCAGAACTATTTGAAAGCTGTTTAATTACTTGAGTTGAAACGAAAGTGTGCGGGGAAGGACCTTGATTCACACAATTTGGCAAAAAGATCACGACTTGTCCAACAGCTGCAAGAAGCACACACAGGCTTTCTCCTTGCTCCCCCGAAGCATCCAGCGGTGCTGCAGGAGGGCTGCATGGTCCTGCCCTCGTTCCCCTTCCAGTTGTTTTAGCTGTTCCGATTGCTGCTGCCTGCTTCCTTCCCTCCTCAAGTCATCCACAGCAGAGAGCAGCCTCAGTGCTGGAAGAGCAGCTTGGCAAAAGCAGGAGGAGTCCAGCCAGCAGAAGATTTACTTTATTAAGATAAACATGGTCTAAAGGCTCCACATTATCTTTAAAAATAAACACAGTAAGAAATACGAAAACAAACTGGCTTTGCTACGGGTAGGTCAGGTTCAGATGTTCTCAGAAGATCTTCCCAGCCATAAAATATACCCTTCCCCTACCGTGCCCATCAAGGAGGATGGAAAGACAGTTCACTACGCAAGATCAGCAGCGTACCTGTTGCGTGCCCTCCCACATTCAGCAAACGATACATCTGCTACCCTTCAAGGCAGATCAAAGTTTTAAGAACACCCCTGTGAAGGAGGAGCGGGAGGGGACAGGGACAGGTAATTCGGTTTCTGTAGGGAACATCTAAAAGGCTTGACACGACGGCTGTGCTGGCTCCCCCGCTTTAATGGTTGTTCTTTGCTGCTTCTTTAGCAGCAAGAATCAGAGGAGTGAGACTAGAAAGAGGCTTTGCAATTTTCAGGAACTGGTGCTAGGAAGAGGAAAAAGGAAAAAAAAAGGTTACATTTCTCAGAACATGTCCCAAAAGCCTGGTGTTTACACAAAATATCAGGACCTAGACCTGTATGAACTCCAACAACCTCCAAGCAGGCGAAACAAAAAAGGCACGATGAGCAAGAAAGTTCACCGTGACTTTTGGGCCTCACCTGAACTGATAAAGAGCTTTGCACCCAACACATCCTAGTTTCTCCAATGTTTATACACTCTCAAGACTAAGCAAGTTCTCCCAGGAAATAAATTCATGCAAAATCTACAGTGAAATTCTTTGTGGAAGGGAGGTGTAAGTAAAAGCAACCTGTGCAGTTCCAAAACATTGCACAGGGCTTCCTGCAGCAATCATCTCTCCATTCTTCCTTTCCTGTCACCACAGATCTGCTGAAAACATTGCCTTGGCCTTCTAAAGCTATTAGAAATTTTCAGAACAGCTGGGACTGAGGAGCACAGCAGGGAATTCACAACAGGACCAGTCAGGCCATCTCCTATACCAGGTGCTCTGTTCTGTTAAACAATATTGATTATCGAGCATGCAACAAGCAGTAGGTGGTGTCACAAAGTGCTTCTTGCAGCACATGTGGTGTTTGTTTCGGGGGCAAGGTTTAAAACATAACATCTGGAACAGAGGAAGAAGTTTTCCCTGTGTTCAGGGTTAAGTGGAAAGCTTGCAATACTCCAGCCTCGCAGAGAAAGTCTAGGTTGGGGACAGAGACTGACACAAAACAGCTAATCAGACGAGTGGAGGCATGAAGCCCACAAGCCGTTCAGAAAACCCAAAATAACTAAGTCCCCCAGGACTTCTGAGCACCAGAAGGGATCAACCACCCAATCTGAACACACTTCAGAGGTGGAAAAATCCGAGGCTAAAAGGTAAAGGCAGGCAGAAATGCTGCAGTCCCAATGTTCTCCTGCCCCAAGGAACACAACCCTGCTGCTGTCTGATACTCTGGAGCTGGCAAGTCCAGGAGAAAAAGTCAGCTTTCATCTACTGCCATTCTTTCTGCCGGTGATTAATGCTTCATTAGTGTCTCAGAAAGGCAGCAGCACTCCCAAAGCTGAACCCAGTAGACAAACTAAAGGAAAGAAAGGAACACCAAAAAAGAGACAACTGTCTCACAGTCGACATCTGAGGGCCCCATCATCACCGATTTATTTTACAAAGAGATGAAGCACATTTTCCACCCCCGTGGGAGGTCTGACAAAAGGAAACACATGAACACTCCTCATCTGTGTTGGTAAAAAGCCTGGCAGCTTCGTCCTTCACTTTCACGAGTCCAGACAAAGACACCAGGTTTTCAGTGAAATAACTGAGGATTTCTCACAAGCTTGGTTCCATCACCTCTGCAGGAAGAGCTGTATCTGGCAAAATGTGTTAATGCCAAACTGCTGCAGTTAGTGCAAGACGTGCCCCTTCCAGAAAGCTTTGGGAACTCTCCCCCAGAAGGGAGACAACCAGAGCATTCGATAGCTGGAAGCCCTCCTGTTATCCAAATGGGAACAAGCACGGCCAGACCGCAACACCACAGCCAGATGTTAGGGTGAGCTGCGTGAAGAAGCCACGGGAATTAAGGGGCACGGCAGCTGGCAGGCTCGGGGCACGGCAATTATTTGAGGTTGGTTACAGAACACGCTGCACAGCTGCTGCCAGTAGCAAGTACAGCACAAAAAGGAAAGTACTCTGTTAACGCTTCGTTAGGGATTTGGGGTTTTTTGGTTGGTTGGTTTTGGTTTTTTTTGTTCGTTTCTTCATGGTAAATTATCTCTGCTGTGCTTGTGACTTCAGATGACGCAGTATTTAAGACCCCAAATGACATTGCTCCACGTGCCTATTCTCACTCTAGAATGCTTAATTCCGTCCCGTTCCCCGGCACTTACCTGGAGCAGCTCTTTTGCAGAACCTCTTTTTTCCACGTCCATTTCAAGACAGCGATTTAGGAAGTCTCGGAATATGGGTGAAAGCTTTTCTGGATTCTGCAGTTCCGGAGTCCCGTTAGTAGCAATGAGATACAGGGCCTAAAGCAAAGCAAGCACCAAAGAAACAGGAGGTTACGAAGGTCAGACTCCAGCTGCAGATTACAGAGGCACCCATTTTTCCTCTCCCTCCCCACAGTTCAATGGGGAAAAACAAAACCAAAACAAACCCTTATCACGGTGACTAATAAATGCTTAAGTTTCAGCAAAGAGAAGAGCTGCCGGCCCTATTTTTATGTGGATGGGATCCAATCCTTTCTTGCTTTACCCTCGTAATCTGGGTTTGGATCCTGCAGCCCTCTCAAGGGATTAAGAGGACAAAACCAGCAGTCCAGACTGTGTTTACAGAGGGAAGTTGGCTGGCACAGCTCTGCCAGTGCTCGACTCCTGCAATAACTATATCCTCATGGGAAGGTACCCCTGAAGAAACAGGAGGCTTTCTTCTCTCGATACTTTGCCCAAATGCACAAGGCCTAAAAAGTCAATACTCTAAAGATGCAGTTGGTCCTTTACAAAAGATGGCCAGTAGGTTCTCAAGCAGCACTTAACACCCTACAGAAACAAGTGGAGTCGTTTTGCTGCTGCTTGGGAATGAAGAATTCTCTAAGAATCAGGAAATTCAGAATTCATCCACTGCAAAATTTTACTATTAAAAGAAAATCGCTAGATGCCTTTTAAAAGGAAACAGACATCTGGCAGAGGCCTTTGGAGCTCATCGCTCATCACATCTCAAGGTAGAGGTCTGATAGCCTGGGAACTGCAACAAGTTAAGTTAAATGAGAGCAAAGCACCCCGTTGCTTAGCCATCCTCATTTAACTCCACACCAACTTTTTCCTTTCGCATTTCTTCACTGCTGCGCTTCTCTCCCAAAATCACCTCCAGTCAAAGAGGTGGAAACAAGTTAAACAGAACTGTTCTAGATCCCTTCGTCCTGTTTAGCTTAGAAAAAAAGCCATAAAACTGGCTTACACCAAGAACAGCCGCATTCCTACAAACAGACAGAATTTCCCCCTTCATTAAAGAATATGAAGGGAAAGACACCAGCGGGGCAAAGCCTGACTAAAGGCTTGTTAAACCTGGAGCTTTACTGAGAGCACGCAAAGAGGAACAATGCACCAGCAAGAAAAAGCCCTGTTTATAAAAGAGTAATGTGGTATTCTTTGAATTCAAGGACAGCTCTCTTCCCCACTCACAAGGATTTAAGAAGCCGGGCGCTCTGGGGCCAGAAGGTGCCCCTATCGGCCTCTCCAGAAAGGGGGGAATTATGGATGCACCACATCATTAACTCAGACCCTACCTGAAGGTCTGCAACAGGAAGAGCCTGTGCCCTCTGCCACCCAGAACCAGCCATGGCTTCTAACTTAAATGACCACAATCTTCTCACTACAGCATCTAAGGAGACGTGTAGCTGCATGTGATGAAACCACAGCGGAGGTTCACCTGCCTCCTCCAGAGCCCAGGTTAACCAGCAGGCTCAGCGAAGGCCTGAGGGCCAAAAAAAGGCACTCGCTTACTCTCAGGGGGCTTTCATTGAGGTAGGGGGGTTCTCCTTCGATCATCTCGATGGCCATTATCCCCAGTGACCAGATGTCCACTTTGGGCCCGTAGGCTTTTCGTGTCACCACTTCAGGCGCCATCCAGTACGGGGTCCCCACCATGGTGCTGCGCTTGCTCTGTTCGGGAGTGATCTGGGCACAGAAGCCAAAGTCAGCTGGAAAAGCAAAGAAGGAGGGAAGAAAAAGTTAGAAATCAGCAGGTTTCTCCAAAAACAACACGTACTGATGCCAATGCTGTGGTACAAGCTAGCCTGTTGCACTGCCTGCTACATTGCTGCTGCAAAGGAGGCCCTGGTTTTGTGGTTAACAAGGTGTTCAGGAGTAAGCTTCTAAATCTGACTCGCTGAGGCCATCAACATCACAGAGCTGCTCACTTGTCGATGTGATGTGATGGTGATCAGTAAAGAGCTGTACATGGATGCTGTGAAACGTGGCAGTGCAGCATTTGGCAGCTGTAATACACTGTGTAACACATGCTCTCAAGCCTGTTCCTGGGTCTGTGAAAACAGAAACCAATGCCCAGTCTGTCCTCCCTCCACCCACACCCACCAGCATTATCTGGTCGTATTTTCAGTCCCAGAGATAGTATTTCCCCAGAAGATGTACCATCTCTCAAACACGATTTGCTTTCTAGAGCAAATACTGTGTTCAGAATAAATTTAAGTACCTAATTTGGTACTTATTATTTTCTTTGAGAAGACAGAAAGCTGGAGAGCCTTCCTGTGGAAATTGCTTGGCCCTGTCTTATTTGCATTTGACTTTCCAAAAGATCACAGAATAATAGAATCATAGGAAAATTAAGGTTGGAAAAGCCCTCCAAGATCACCTGGTCCAACCATCCCCCTACAAACAATGTCACCCACGAAACCACGTCCCCAAGCACCACGTCCAACCTTGCCTTGAACACCCCCAGGGACAGGGACTCCACCACCTCCCTGGGCAACGCGTCCCAATGCCTGACCGCTCTTTCTGAGAAGAAACGTCTCCTAATTGTTTTAATTGGTGAAGAGTAGCACTCTTTGTTCAATTCTTTGTTTTAATTGTTGAAGAGTAAGGGCATGACGTTTCCATTTTTCCACTCACCAGTGACATCACCTGACTGCCAGGACTTTTCAACTGTGATGGAGAGCGGCTTGGCAACCCCATCAGCCAGTTCCCTCAGGACCCTGGGATTCATGTCACCAGGTCCCATAGACCTGGACCTGTTTACATTCAGCAGGTGGTCTCGAACCTGCTCTTCACTTACCGTGGGTGGGACTTTGCTCCCCCAGCCTCCACCTACAGGTTCAGGGAAATGAAAGACTTGGGAAGCCCATCTACCAGTGCAGACGGAGGCAAAGAAGTTGCTGAGTACCTCAGCCTTCTCCGTGTCTGTCGTTACCAATTACTCAGGTATAGAAACTCACTCCTAATATAAGAAATTAGCCACCTCTAATCGCTTCCACACTACTATTTTCACCCCTCAGTTTATTTTCACAAATGTTAAAGGCGCATGGTGGCCCCTGGGGACTCCTCCTGTCAGCCCAGCGCAGCAGCCCGAAGGGAGCTGGGTCCTCTCTTGTGCTCTTCCTCGAGGCTCTGTGCAGAGGGGCTGACACCTCTCGCACAAGGGCTGGCGGGTGGGAAAGAAACACGCACACAAGCCCTGAATATCAGCAAGAGTTCTTTATTGCCAGGTGTTTGGTGGCTCCAAGCTAATGCCTGGGATGGAGCCTGCGCGACGAGGAGTAGGGAGCTCGCCGGGCCCTGCTGCGTAGCTACCGGTGTTCTCTCATGGCACGCAGCAGAGAGCTGCCGGGGTAGTCCCAGGTCTGATGTGGCCGAGGTGGATCCACTTCCATGGGTTCCTCCGCCTCTTCTTGTGGATCCACCTCCATGGGCTCCACGGTGTCAGGCAGGAGGACAAGCCAGTCCTTGCCTGGGACTGCCCACACGGGATGCCTCCCATCAGCTGTGTTCTCCGGCCAGGGTGCCGAACGAGGGGGTCGCCCAGTTCCATTGCCTGGTCCCATGCCACTCTCCACTTGATATTCATTCGTGGGTTTCACGCCGCCATCTCTTTTACGGCCACGGCTGGGTCCCTCGCTGCGATCTGGCCGATGGGCACGCCTCTGCTCCCCACGGCTCTCCGCATCACGCTCCCGTCTTCGCTCCACACCACCACTGCACCTCTGGTTAGGCCCAGGCCCCCTGCTGCTGGATGTCTGAGGGGCCGGCCTGTTCCCCGCATCGCTGCGGTGCCAGTGATATCTCCAATAATCGTCTCTGGGCCGGGCAGCAGGCTTCCCCCAGGCACTGATGTCTTTTGTGCCGCAGGTGCTGTCCCTCTGCCCATGAGACATCTTTCTCCCATTAGCTGCCATCTTCTCGGTGCTTCCTCAGATCGCTTCGCGGTCCTCACACCGAGGAGGGCTGCCGCTCGCCTTGCTCCTTTCTCTGGCCTTCCTCCTGCCGCTTACGCTGGCTCTCAGAGGACCGAGTCGCTGAGCAAGTGGCGGGCCAGCGGCAGGGGGCCTCTTTTATAGGGCCCGGGGCAAAGGCGTGACAGCGGTGGCCACTGTGACCTCAGCAAGGCTCTGTGATGGAGTGGCCCGTGCGAGGCCAAAGGCGGCTGCGTTGGGAGAGGCCTGGAAGATGCCCTCATGTGGACAAGGAGGAGGGCTGGGGGGACTGAGGGGCCCCTTTTCTGGGGCTGGCTCCCCCCCAGGCCATTTGGCTTGACAGAGAGAAAGGCTGCCCCATGCAATCCTGCCTCAACCCATTTTTTCTCCCCATCTCCAAGGCTTAGAATCTCTGGTTAACAAAAGAAAACTCCATCAACAAAACCAAACCAGACCCATTCAAAAGGCTAAAGCGGTCACAGCTGAAGTACCCATCTTCAGGAGATCTTTGATCTGTTTGAGGGCAGCACAGCCCCAGGAATTGGAGGGGAGCAGCCAGGTTAAGCCCGGCAAGCTCACGGAGTTCAAGCTCTAAATTCTCCCAAAAGATGAGCCTCGGGACCAAAACTTGGGACCCTTCTGGGCAATAAAAATCAGGGATGCAGGAAAAACATCACTTATATAAAGTGCAGCAGTTTTCCCTGATGCTTGCGATAATAAACCTCTCTTCCTCTCTTGTACCTACCAGCGTATTGCCTCTGCTCCTGCTCATTCCCCCCACTTCGCTCCCAAATAATAAGACCCTGCAGAACTGTTCCCACCAGTGAAAACGCTAAATTTAGGTATGAAAAAGTAAAAGTTTAAAGATCCAGGGCAGGTTTTGTGTGTCCCAGTGCATATTTAGCCTTGGGACACCCCTCTGAGATAACCACAGGTACATTTCCCTCCCGTGCAGGTGGAAAAAAAAGGCAGCAGTGGGATGAGAGGACTGGGGTTGGGAAGCATTTTGCAGCCACGAGGTTTCAACCAGGACCTCTGCAGAAGCTCCTCTCCTTTGCCATGGGACTAAAAATAAAATAAAATAAAATAAAATAAAATAAAATAAAATAAAATAAAATAAAAACACTCAAGTAATGGTGTTGAGGGAAATACTGGCAGAGCCACCAGCCCCGTTACCACTTTTTCAGGCACTTTTGGGGTACGTTACCAGGCCCTCCGGTCTGCCTGGTGCCCGGCTTTGTGAAGTTTCACGAGGGGAGCAGCAGGATGCAGGATGACACAGTTTGGCTGCCGGGCTCTCATGGGACAAGGACATGGACATGGGATGCACATCGCAGCAGTGCCACCACCATCTAGTTGGCTCACTCCTACTTCCAGACATTCCCTTTTCTTCCAGCTCCCCCTCCGACGTGGGGCTCAGCACCCAAATGGCTTGTGAGAGCTCGGCAGGGCTCCCAGCGCCAGGAGGCTGAGCTGGGAAAGTCCTCTTCACGTTAGGCTTGGTTTCTTGGACTTCCAGCACCCAGCTCTGCCCTACAGCCACAAGCGGATAAAATCCTACAGCAGGGGGCTTGTGGGGGCACACGTGTCCTCCCCTTAATATTCCTTAATCCAAGCTGGGACGAGGCACTTGCACAATTATGTAGGTGATAAACTCCTGCTCTTGTCATCAGCCTCACCCTACTGACCCCACATGTAAAAGTGATGCTGGGGAGGGCAGCTTTAGGGACCGATCCCAAATCCTCCCCCGTTTCCTCCTCTGCACCTGGAGCCGCAGACACCAAGCTCTGCCTGGGGAGACAACAGGCAACCAGGAGGGTCCATTTCACCACCTGCCTCCTCCTCTTCCTCCTCAAGCTGGGCTCTACATCCTGCTTCCACACTGGTGTTTCTCAGAGCATTAATGACTTCCAAACAGGTGAAAATAAGCAGTAGAAATCACACTTTCTGCATCAGCTTTCAGCGTAAAGTCACTTTGCTCTATCAAGTAAGATCTAATTAAAACAGATCAGAGAAACACAACTCCTTCAAGCACCCCCCCATTCATTTCTGCAAGCGTCATTGAAACAAAGGGGAGGAGAAGCAGGTCATTCATTCTGGTTTTATTTAAGGTTTCAGCTTTGCTTTCTAAATGGCTGAGCTGACCCTAACAAACCGGGCACTACCGGAGAGTTACACCAAGGCAGTACAAAGAAAGAGAAACACATTTTCCAGCTGATTTTAAAACGGCAAATGCCCTTGTTATTTCCCAGCAGGACAAGACACACAGACATCTGGCAGCAGGTCAGATTAGCTCCAGCTCACTTAGCACGGGTTGTTGCTCAAAGACATAAGGCTCAGTCCTCACTCTGAGCACCCCTTCATTGCACAGGAGCCCCCCGCTCCTTCCTGCTCCCAAACAGGATGCCTCAATCCACCGCAGGCTGCTCCAGCACCCTCCAAATTTCCTCAGCAGTTGGGAAACTGAGCTTTTACCTTTTGCTTCCACCTACACCTGCAACCATCCTCTTCCTCAGACCAACACCATCCTCTGTTGCCCTCCCACCCCTTTCCTGGGGGCATCCATTTCGGCTGCAAGTTTCCGTCCAGCCCCTGCCGGCATCGCTGTTCTGCCACCACCGGCAGCTCCCTGCTTCTCCAAGACCCCAGCCTTGATGCTGAGAGCTGTCATTAGCAGCAAACCATGAGATTCGCCCTAGGACATTATCTGTACGCTCAATCCAGTGTGTTTACAACCCCAAAATACATCCACATGTTCTCTATTACTATCAAAATAAGCCACTGAAAAGTCTCCGTATTTTATGCTAGGGAGACAAACAGACTCAGCCTTCACCTTTGACAGCTTCCATATGAAAGATGCTGGGGAATCTGTAAGCTCATAATTAAGAAAGGCGTTCAGATACGTACCGTTCTTCTTGGACTTTGGGCTGGACCTTTCACTGCCAGCTGAGCTCAGCAAACTTGAAGTTGCAGCAGCCTACAGGCCATTTCACCCCATCCTTGCATGGTAAATATCATCTGGTGATACCAACCGGTGATACCTTGAGACAGACACGTTCGGATACTAACGGAGATCTCAGCTCAGAAGCGATCTCAGCTCAGCCAGCCCCTCTCACCCAAACTCTTGGCCCCACTGAACTTAAATCAATCATTTGTTTAAAGAAAACCTAGGGCTGCAGTAATCCAGCTCAATATCAGCTCTTTAAATATAGGAAGCTTGAAATGCACCAGCTGCTTCTTAAATACGACAATCTTCAGTGCTTTGGAAAAAAAAGAGATGGGTTTTACCTTCCACCTCCACCAGGAGCTCTGGGAGCTGTAGCACATTGTGCCATTTCGGCACCTAACCTGATAGGGTTGCTGAGGATCCCTTAAAAAGGAAGCAGGTTTTCAGGGTGGATAGTCAAACAACTGAATATTTCATATTCTAATATAGAAGAGAGAATCTAATAATCAAATAAATAATTAAGGGCTGTGATTAAAAATGGTTCAGACTCAGTAAAATTAGTTCATACTGTAGGTATATTAAAATATATTTTAAAATGCTACCAAATCAGTTCTCTTCTCTTGGAAGTTGCGTTCAAATCCCAGCAGTAAGGATGTTCTCAGAAAAAAAAATAAGAATTATTAAGTCAGACACTTGTGCTAACAGCTCTCTGTAGTGACCAGAAAGTGCTGTAAGAGGCTATGCAAAAGCTGCCACCAGTGCTGGAGCTGAGCGATGCCCAGATGAACCTAAGAGTAGAGAAAAGGATCCATCTCTGGACAAAAAAAATGTATCTCATTCTCCTAAACTAACTACATTCTTTTATTTATCTTTTTATTCAAGATTTCTGAGA